>NC_142649.1:30467803-30770833 GCF_055504915.1 Nelumbo nucifera
CGTCTATCTGAATTGTCCTCCAATACAGAGATTGGCAGATTCTTGCTACATTAATTGGTCTGTCTATGGGAAACTAAACGAGATGCCAGCTCAGACTCCCACCTTTATCATTTAAGACTTTCAACATATCTAACCCATCACCAAAGAACAACAACAATGCCTAGGTCGAAGGAACCTCTACAAGGGGAAAAACCAAAATGACCAACTCGAACAAATTCTAGCAGACTTGCCCGGAAAGAATCTCCTAGCCCTGATTACGCCTAGCACGCCACTCTTGTTGGTCGAGCCCTTAGTGGTTCCTATCGGAGTAGATATCCAGCAGTTTCAAATGCTAGTGTAATACATCCACGACATTGAGATGTAGATGCATAATTGGGAAGGTCGGCTTACTACGATGACTTGGATGCAACCTTAGCTCATGCCTAGTGGTGGTGCGCGATCTAGATACTCCTAGTTGGAAGATGATCCGAACTCTAGTTGCGCGGTGAACTAGACCAAGCTGCAAAATAGTAGATCAGAGAACCCGGGGTGGCTAGCCTGGCGAGGCCGCTCCGATGCTTAAGTCATTACTATACTGTGGATGCGAGTTGAATACTTGAATGCATGAATGCTTGTGAATAAATAATCACATGTACCTTTGCCTTGGGGTTTCATGTCCTTATATAATGGAGTAGTCGTGGGCCTTACGAAAGAGCTTCGGGATCTTCGGGCTATGCGGATAAGATTTGTTCCATTTTTTAAGGAGAGCAATGTGTTGATAAGGTTTATCGTTTACTTCCAATTCAGGCGGAGCTAGGATGAGTCTCATCGTGATCCCGAGAAATTCAGGGCCCTTTGGGGTCGATTACATGGCGTTTCAGGTCTTTAGCTCCGAATTGGCACTTCAGTTCTTTAGTCCCATACTGGATTGGGTGTCGAGGTGTCTCTAAGCCGAGGTGGCTGAATACCCGAGCTCCAAATGTTGCAAACTAGGTTCGTTTGGCTGAGTTGTCACCCCTCGAACAGATCGCGTCTATGTGTCCCCTTCTTACTAGGTCATGCCAAATCACCCTTCGTCACTGTTAGACAGTTTTGTATGCCCTTAGATTCAATCAGAATGATGTACTTTATGAGTTTATTGTAAATGAATAAAAGTGCATATTTGATTCATGTTCCCTTGGTATGTTTCTGTGCAATACCCTTAAACTGGACACTTAATGAGACTCGTGTTAGTTTAGAATGTTCACAGCCAGTGGGTCGGTCTGGGGAGACCTATCCTGACAAGGCTAACACTGTGGTGCCACCAAGTCGGTTGGGGTGGCCTGTCTCAGTTGCCAGGGTGAGACCCTAGGCACATACAGTGTATGATTAATTGAATCTATGAACTGGACCAGATTTCCAGTACTGCCTTGGACCTTGGAGATTGATGGGCAAAACTGGAAAGTTACACCCGACCCCTAGACTCGATTATGATACTGCATTAGGTGTCGGATCGGGCTGTCTTTGATGTACCAATCAGTGAGATCCTTAGCGGGGGTCAAAACCTGAGTATGTTGGGACTGTCTGAGAATTCATCTGAGTGAGTGATCATAGTGACAGGATCAGCCCCTTTGTCGGACAAAGGTAATGATCGGGGATGCACTCTCACTGATGGAAACCAAGACTGCCGGCAGCCGATTTCAACCGTTGAGATTTGTTTTGCAAAGTATATTTTATATGAGATATAAAAGTATATATATTATGGTTTCTAAAATGTTTGCAAGAATGTTTTAATTCCTGGGAACCATATAAGTGGAGAGTGCGACACTGTTCCTTGTAGCCGAGGGAGAGGTCCTCTCTTGTCGGGCAGTGTGTGATCATTATGGGCTGAGAGGTTAAGTGTAAGACCATTGAGGATAATACCTGATGGGCTAATTTTGCATTTGCCCACAGTCCTTGGGTGTTACAAGGTGGCTTGGCCCAGGGACCACTTAGGGTAAGTGTTGGGCCCATAGAGCCCATTCGATGGGTTTCAGGGGGTGCACTGTCTTTAACAGTGTATTCGGCCAGACCTTGTAACAAAGACTGGGCCAAACCCATGTGGCTGATGTGTAGATCAATGCTTGGGTCCCACGCCATACAAGGAAGCCCAACTGGGCAGCAGTTAGGAAGGTTAAGTGAGCACATAAGCTTAATGGGCCCAAAGCCCATTTCGAACTAGGCTATTCATTTAGTTAATTAAATGAGCGAATTCTGAGATGGATTAGCAGATAGGATGGGGTCTTGACCCCATCCACTCAGAGAGTCCAGATCTGAATGTGATTCAGATTTAGAAACCTCCTAATGAGATTAGGAGAAAGCTAATCTAATCTGCAGATTAGATAAGGGTTTATCCCTATCACCTAAAGAGAAGTCTTATCCAAATATGATTTGGATAAGCTACACCTAATTGAATTAGGAGCTGATCTTTTAGGTTAACAAAAGAAGGAAGGGGGCGGCAGCCTTTAGAGAACACAGATCATCAGATCTTCTTTAGTGCTGAAATCAAGAAGAGAGAATTCTGCACCCTGCGAATACTCTCTTGCCGCCTCCCGGCTCTTGCAGCCCTGTTTGCCAGTTCGATCTCCAGTTGTGGGAGAAGTCAAGATTGGATCTTGACATCAGTTCTTTGAGAAAGGATTGAAAAGAAGCTGCGCTCACGTACCATTCTGCTGATTCTTGCGAAGGACAGAGTTCTTGGAGAAGAACACTACTGATTCTGCTCCATCCTACACTGCGCCATTTTCAGTGGGAGCAGTTTTTGGATCTTTCCTTAGGCGTGAACACCTCCATTGGGAGATACTACTTCTCTGTATCAGGTATAATTCTCTCCTACTCCTTTTGGTTCAGATCTGATTCAGTTTAAGGTTCAAGAATGATCCTTGAAAATATGATTTTCTAAATAGGGAATGTGATTCTTAGTTGAAGGGAGAGAAAAATTTTTGAAATTCGCCCCCTTATTCCGCAATCTTTGGGCGTTCATAGGATGGATCCCTCATCCCTTCAATCACCTAGTTTCTAGATGCCCCAAGTGCCCCAACAGTTCGCACTCGGCCAGTATCCTGCACAAACCGTTGTCCTAAACCAGCTACTCGATGACCAAAACTAGGTTCAAGTACCCCTTCATTAGCATAACATCCCTCAAGGGAAAACACACATGGGCCCAAGAACACTGATCTAGCAAGGACCAGCACATCGGAGGCACGAGACCTCACCTATGTCCCCAATGAGGAGACTAGTAAAGCCATCTCCTTAGTTGGGTCGATAAACACAGCTTCCATCGAGGGGTCTCGAGGGAGAAGATGCTGGAGATGTGCCTAACACGAGCCCACCAAGAATCGTTTTAGTCCCAAGGAGGAAGAGCCAGATGAAGGACATGGAAGCAAGTCAGATTGAGACATCAATCTTGCCACACATCTCTTGGACGTTCCCATTTTCGGCCAAGATCCTTGCAGGTTGTGGCCCCTTGGGCCAAGGACTTCAAGGCCCCCAGCCTAGAGTCCTACAATGGTTTAGGAGACCCGGTCGACCATGTAGAGAATTTTCAGGCCCTCATGTTGCTACGGAGCCAACAAAGCCAGTCTATGCTTGGCGTTCTCGACCACCTTTCGAGGTACAACTTGGATGTGCTATTCAGGGTTGGCTATAGGCTCCATGGAAAACTGGGAGTAGTTCATTGACCTATTCACCACATGTTTTGCCACCAGTAGATGCTGCCCCAAGTCAGCAACGAGTTTGATGAACGTTGCCTAGTGCCACAATGAGTCACTCCAGGTTCCTGGAGTGAGTTGAGCTAGAAGAGAAGGAGGTTAGATGACGATTGAGTGGAAAGCAGCAGGTTGCCTTATCGCCAGATGAGGTCCTCCCCAAAATGCTCTAGGTCGGTCTCTAGATGATCTTGGACTCCACCTATCAAAACCAAGAACTATACACCGTTGAATGCAAGAAGGGGGGGGGGGAGATCTTGATGGAGATTAAGTTTATTGGTAGAAGTGTAAAGCGAGCCATGCCGCCTGTGGCTCGACATGTCTCGACACGATGCCATGGCCTGTGGCCCGTGGCCCGGCACGACTATGTGGGTTGTGCCGCCCATGTGCCCAGCCGGTGGGCCCGCAACGGGTCGAGCGCGGCTTGTCCGAAGAACTAGCTGTTAGAGGCCCCCCCAATGGCTAGTTTCAACTTGTTTGTTTTTTTACAAAAATAACCCAACAACTATATGGTGGGTATTTATGTATTTTGGTTTTGGGGTAGATAAAATGACAATAATGCCCCCAACAACTATATAACAACTAGTTTAGGGGGTATTTAGGTAAAGTGATAAATGACTTTATAATGACCAAAATATCCCTTATAACAATTAAAAAATGACCAGTTTTTAGGGTATTTTGCAAAATTAAATTATTTTCAATTCCTATAAATAGCCTTATCTAGTTATCCTCCACCATTCTCATCACACCAATTTTCATACTCTCTTATACTTTCATAGTCTCATACATCATACTCTCACATATACTATCATAGTCTCATACATCATACTCTCACATATACTATCATAGTCTCATATTCTCTTTTACTCTCTATTCTCCATCTATAATTCTCAACTTGATTCATGTTTTAATAAGAAGAAGGCTTGCTCGGGTATCTCAAGTTAGCAATTTGGGAGATTTAGGGGCTTCAATCGTTGAAATCAAGTTGAGATTCCGAACTGACAATCGGAGTAAGTGCTATTAAATTCATTTTTATTTTTTATAATTAAAAAAATGGTCAGATCCTCTTCTCGTTCTCGACACCAATTCCCCAACGTGGTCAATGTGGTTGATGTCGATGTTCAATTGCAATATGATAGTGTTAGCGCCAATATGATGTTGTTGATATTGCCGGCGTTTCCACTCCCAGTACTGCTACTAGAGGTAGGGGAAAGAAAAAGGAGAATACTAGGTTGATTCTACCGATTTGGACATTATTTAAAATAGAGGAGGTTGAGGGGAATGGAAAGAAAGTCGTTTGTCAAAAATGTAGGAGTGACTTTAGCTACTATAATAGTGATGGTATTGACTACTTAAGTAGACATTTGAAACACCATGGATGAAAGAAGGAGAAGAGAAAGAAACATCACAAGCACAAATAGGAAGCGAGATTTTTGGTACTTTTAAATATTTCCAAGAAAAAATGAGGCAAGAGTTAGCAAAATATATTGTGCATGATCGACATCCATTTTTATTAGGTGAAGATACTAAACTTGAAAATTTTTGCATAGATCTATAAATCCATAATTTAAAAAAGTTTGTAGAAACACTAGTAGAACATATGCTAAAATGTATTTATCCATATAAACAAAATTTAATTTCCATGTGATCAAATTTTAATTCAAAGTTGCAATTACTTCTGATATTTGGACATTTAGATTTAATATAAGTTATATTTGTGTTATCGGTCATTTTATTGATGAAAAATGGTTTTTACATAAAAGGGTTTTAAGTTTTACTAGGCTTGAATGGCCACATACTAGCCCAATTATTAATACAAGTATTTTAAATACTTTACATATTTATGGAATTGAAAATCAACTTTTTTTATTAGTTTTGATAATGCTAAATAATAATTCAACAATAAACATTTTAAAATCTCAATTAAAACCATGTTTAAATAGTAAATTATTTCATATTAGATGTGCATCTCACATTTTAAATTTATGTATTCAAGATGATTTAAATATTATTTCTCATCACATTTCTAAAATTAGATATTGTATAATATATGTTAAAAATTCTAGAGCAAGAAAACAAGAATTTAAATATTTATATCAAAATTATGGTTTAAAATATAAACATTTTGTATTAGATGTTCAACATAAATGAATTCTACCTATTCTATGTTAGAAAATTGTATTGCTTACAAACAAAATCTTACTGATTTTTATAATGCAAAAATGTTACACGATATTATACTTGAGGAAGACTGGGAAATGGTAATTTGTATAAAAGTTTTTTTACAAATTTTTTATGATGCAACTAATGAATTTTTTAATGTTTATTACTTAACTAGTTGTCTTTTAGTTAATCAATTATTTTATGATTAGTGAGTGTTTTGAAAAATATAGGAAAAATCCACAATTCCAAAGTATTATTGAAATAATAGAAAATAAATTAAAAAAATGGGAGAAAATTTCTCCCCTTTATTACTTAGCTACAATATTAGATCCTAGGATTAGGAAAAATGGTTTAAAAGTTTTACTTGAATCATATTGAGGAAAATGTATAGTTTATATGAATCTCAAGTGGTAAGGCATAGGAAATCTTGTATAGGTGTAAGTTTCACTTATGAAACAATTAGTTTTAGTAGTGGAAAAGAAAAAAAACAAGTCTCTAATAGAGGCATAAATCTACTACTACTTCATCAACAAGTTCATTTACTAAACATAATTTTTATTTACAAGCAAGTTTTTCAACTTTAGCTGATTCCTTTGACTCGGAGGAATGAGATAGTTTTGATATTTTAGCTTGGTGGAAAAGATATGAAAAAAAAAACTATCCAGTACTTGCCGCCATTGCATGTGATCTACTAACCCCTTTGGTGTCTACAATTCCATTGGAGTCTTGATTTAGTGGAAGTATTAGGGTACTGAATGACAAGAGAAACTGAATGAATGATGGAAGTTTGGAGATGTGCATATGCCTTAAAGATTGGTTGGATGCTGAAAATAGATTACAAGACAAAGAAAGGCATGACATTACATCTGATGTTTCACCTGAAACAGATGATGAAAATCAAGAAGATAAAGATGCACGTGTAGGTGAAAGTTGAAGAAAAATGATGAAGTCAATATTTTAATTATTATATTTTTTCAATTTTATTTAAACTAGTTGTTATTTTTTCAACAATGTAATTTTTTATTTTTAATTTATAATTGTATTATATTCTGTTATATTTTATTTCATTTTCTGTATTTCATTCATCCATTGACCATTGTATTGTTCAAATTCAAGAAATAAAATTCTTTATTTTTTTCCAATTTGTTTTCCATTTTATATTTTGTTAAGTATTTAACTATTTTTTTTTATTTTTCTAATTTGTCCCCAAAGCTCAAAGCAAAGTAAAGTATTTTAGTTTTAGTGTTTACTTAGCAAAAAATAAAAAATCAAAATGTCAAAAAAAGGCCCAAGGTCCGACCCATAGCTCAACCTGACACGGACCAAACCCAAGGCACAGCCTACAACTCGCTTAGCCCAGGCCCGCGGTATGGCCTAACCCAGCATGGGCTTGGGCCGTGGGCTGTGCCAAGTCGACTCCCTGAAGTATTCCAGGGGAGGGAAGCACAGCCCGGCTTGGCTCGTGGACTGTGCCATGCCAGCCCAACATGGCCCGGTTTACACCTTTATTATTGCCAAGTACTTGAAGTGGTTTGCTCCTCTAATGGGAAAACCGACAAACAAGAACAAGTAAAAATAATGCAGTTTTCATAGAGAAAGAATGCACAACATTGAGAATTGCTAAAACCTAAATGACAAGATTAAGGAGCACATCAGACAGGGCTACCTAAAGAAGTTCATCAAGAGGGATGATTAACTGGCCAACAAGTGGAGAAGGCAGGAGGCTTTGCCAAGTAGAAAGCAGTCCCCACAACAACATGATGACCCACCAGTTTGTGAGGTGATCCACATGATCGCCGGTGGGTCCATTGTAGTGGGATGTAGCTCCTCGGCTGGCATAACCTCGGCCCACGAGTTGAACCAAGAGGAGGAGAATCCACCAAAGCAACCACGAGTGGAGGAGGTGATTTAGTTTACCGAAGATGACACTCATAGGGTCCACTACCCCCATGATGATGCCCTCGTAGTGAAACTCAACATCCATGACTATGAGGTAAAGTGAATCCTGGTTGACTCTGTAAGCTCAACCGATATCTTGTTTTTAGAGGCTTTCGAGAAGATGGGGCTGTAGAGGAAGGACCTCGTCCTAGTTTACGTAACCTTAGTTGGCTTCATCATTATACAATGCCATACTAGGCCGCCCAATCCTGTACATACATTGGGCCGTGGTGTCCACCTACCACCTGGCCATGAAGTTCCCCACTGACTATGGAGTGGGAGTGGTGTGAGGGGACCAGCTCGAGTCCAGAAAGTTATGTAGCGACCTTTAAAGGAAAGGTAGAAGACTTACTGAACTAAGAAAGAGCAACTAGGACTGACCTGATTGGACGAAACACCTAACCACCCAAGCTTGCAATTGCTTTGACTTCCCTCCAAAACTTGCACAGGTGCAAATGGTTCCCCTAGGGGCCCTCTATTTATGGGTGAAGGACCCGGGCAACCAACGATTGAGATGAGTCCAAATCCGATGGTTGGGATTGGCGCAACGCTTCATTTCTCAAGGCTGAAAACTAGTTATGCGTGCTTTTGATGTCAACAAAGCTTAATTTCCACATAGCATCCACGTGTACCCCATAAACAACTTGTCAGGGGACCTCGATCCAAGTAAACCGGATCGACGCAAACTATGAACCAATGAAGAACCGACCATCAGATCTTTGGGCCTTATTCACCTCGGATTGAGCTACTCCCTCCGCCAAGCCTAGTAGCTCGAGCTTGGGAGTGGGGTGGGGGCAATTGATTAGGGGTGATTTGGCTTGCCAATTTTGAAGCACCACATGGCATGTTCAAACTGCTAGATAACACCTCGGCACCACGTGGAGACAGGTCAGATGGAGTTGAGAGGCCAACTTACTTGGCCTACCTCTTGACCTAAGAAAGATTGACAGGTCGCTCTATGGCAAGGTGGCACACACACCACCTCAGGAGGACAAGCCAAGGACCTCGAAGGCCAGCATGATCTCCTCGACCCAGGAAGACGAAGACTTGAGTGGTGAGTAGGCCTTCTGGGGTACCGATCCTCCGACCTAACGTGGTGGAACATCCTTACCCAAAATGGCAAGCCTATTGGTTCCAAGTTGGGTGGTGGCACGTCGCCTACCTAGTACACATATCTCTAATTCCCGCACGATTTGGGGAATTCAGATATGGATCACCGCCAATGTGGAAGAAACGCACTCCAAAGATAACGGACTAATAAGGCTGGCCTCTCCCGGGTATCTCAGACATGGAACACAACCCCTAATGCCTATAAAAAGACCTCACTATTCTGCTAGAAGGCACATGCAATTTGTGCAACCCACTCCTTGATCTCTTAAGCTCTCTGCTCTCAACACTCTCATCACTAAGTTAAGCATCGGAGTGCCCAACCTAGATTTAACACCCTGAGTACTCTGATCCTTTGTTTCTTGCAATTCGATGGACCGACCTCATTTGCCCGTCTATCCGAACGGTCTTCTAGGAGGAAGGTTGATAGATACCTATTGCATCAACTAGTAGCAAGTTTGTGAACTAATCTATTACAACCTAGAGATGTAAAAACCATTGTAGCTTGAGAAAAATGTCAGAATATAGTTGCACTCCATAATTATATGTTGTAGTCTCCTAAGGGGGTCTATGTGGGAATTGAGCATATCCCCAACATTACTCTTAGGATGAAACCAAACTTCATGCCATTAATAATCCTTCCAAAATGGTTGTAACTTCACCTCGAGAATTTTGCCAAATGGTTTATAGTGATGCAACCAATAAAACAAAATCGATGAACCGGACCAGATTTCCAGTATTGCCTTAGACTTTGGAGATAGATGGGCAAAACTGGAAAGTTACACTTGACCCCTAGACTCGATTATGACACTTCACTAGGTGTCAGATCGGACTATCTTTGATATGCCAATCAGTGAGATCCTTAGATGGGGATCAAAACCTGGGTATGTTGGGACAGTCTGAGAATTCATCTGAGCGGGTGATCATAGTGACAGGATCAACCCCTTTGTCGGACAAAGGTAATGATCGGGAATGTACTCTCTCTGATGGAAACCAAACTGCCGGCAGTTGATTTCAATCGCTGGAATTTTGTTTTGCAAAATTAATATATTTATATATATGTACGGTTTCAAAATGTTTGCAAATGGTTTCAATTCCCGGGATCCATGTGAGTGGAGAGTGCGGCACTGTTCCTTGCAACCGAGGGAGATGTCCTCTCTTGTCGAGCAGTGCTTGATCATTAAGGGTTGAGAGGTTAAGTGTAAGACCATTTAGGATAATACCTGATAGGCTAATCTTGCACCTGCCCACAGTCCCTGGGTTTTTATAAGATGACTTGGCCTAGGGACCACTTAATGTAAGTGTTGCGCCCATAGGGTCCATGTGATGGACTTAGGGGTTCACTGAGTTTTTCAGTGAATTCGGCTGGGTCTTGTAATAAAGGTTGGGCCGAACCCATGTGGTTGGTGTGTAAATCAATGCTTGGGTCCCACGCCATACAAAGAAGCCCAACTGGGCAGCAAATTGGAAACTAGTTAAACACTGAACACTTAATGGGCCAAAAGCCCATTTCGAGCTGGGCTGATATGATCACCCATCTATGGGGCGAATTTGAAATTAATGTTAGTAAAAGGATAGGGCCTTTAACCTTATCCACTCTGGGAGACCAAATTCAAAACAGATTTGAATCTGGTAACCTCCTGATAAGATCAGGAGTAAGCTAACTTAATCTGCAGATAGGATTAAGATAATCCCCTATCCAAATACAGATTTGGATTGGGATAACTCCTAATTAGGAGGTTTCTTAGTCAAGAAGAAAGGAGGAGAAATCCAAGAGAAATATATCAGATTTCGAACCAAGGGTTTTAGAAAAAAAAAAAAAAAGAAAGCTCCCTGCGATTTGAGATAAGATCTCATACTAAACTCTAGAGAGAAGAGAAGCAGTTCAGCCATCTTCGTCCCAAGAGTTCTCCTCCAACCGCCGCCATTCCCTCTTGCAAGATTTGATCTTTGCAGCAATAGGGAGTCAAGAAATCAGTTCTTGACATTAGTCTTGCGAAAAAGAGTAAGAAAAATTCAGTGTTCAGAGTTTCCAGAGGATTTTTGCGAAGGATCCAATGTGTAGGATGCACCCTGCTGGTTCCGTTCCATTCACAGTTGTGTCATCTTCAGCAGGAGCGGATCTTGGTTTCTTCTTTGGGCGTGAACACCAACTTTGGGAGATACTGTTTCTCCGGATCATTTATATTCCTCCCTTTTGCTTTTTGGTTCAGATTTGGTTCGATCATGGTTCAAGTAAAATCTTTGAATATAGTATTTTAAATTCAGGGAATATGATTCCCAGTTGGGAGAAGGTGGGAAAATTTTTGAAATTCGCTCACCCATTCCGCAACCTTTTGGCATCCATTGAATGAATCCTACCATTTTTCAAACTTCACCTCGAGAATTTTGCCAAATGGTTTATAGCGATGCAACCAATAAAACAAAATCGATCACTTTTACTAGAAGAATAAGAACTTACTTTGATTAAAGTTTAATCATTAAACTAAGGATATTATAAATTATAGGCCTCCAAGATCTTCTTATAAAGATGAAAAGAAGTCAGGCCAAATTAAAAGGAGTCCGCTTTCTGTGGACCCATGGGTGCACCACTCGAATGAGAATCGACCACGCTAGTTGGGCGAAAAGAAGCTAATGTTAACACTTCACATGGCCATCAACTGAAGTGACCGGTTGAACCGGACATAAAAGAAGCACCCTCGAATGTGAGGCGCAAGTTATCTCGCTTACAGTCTCCCTGCTTTCGGTTGACGTCAGTTCAGGTGATCAAATTCGCTTCCTCTCATCTCATGGTTTCGTTACTTGTTTTGAGGCGAGTTTCTACTCCAAGCCTTCTCAACAAGTTCCTCCACCCCCTCCGCTCTGTTGCTGTCGCTCCTTCCGCCTCTCGCTCCTTCAACACTAATGCTCAGTTGCGCCATTATGACGACGATGAGCGTGGCATCGATGTCAGCCGCTGCTCCGGCGAGCCTGTTTCCCGTAGTCGTGACTATGTTCCTAGCTTCTTCTCAGGTAGTTGTGATCTCAGTCCTTGTTCTTTTGGACTATGTTCACCATTTTCTTATTGATGTAGTCTTTTTGATTTCTAGTTTTGGTTTATAATATTGTCTCCATGGTTTTTGTTGGTTTCTTTAACGTGTCTATTTCAACTCGGTTTTCTCTCCGACAAGGAGCTTGAGCCAGGTTCTGAATTTGATGGATCAATTCATGGACAACCCGTTCTTGGCTGCATCGAGAGGGATGGGGGCTGGATCGAGAAGAGGATGGGACGTTAAAGAAGATGAGAATGGTCTCTATGTGAGGATTGACATGCTAGGGCTCGGGAAAGATAATGTTAAGGTTTCCGTGGAGCAGAACACCCTGATCATCAAGGGAGAAGGGGAAAAGGAATCCGAGGAGGAGGAGAGCGGACGGAGGTACAGTAGCAGGATCGACCTGCCTGAGAAGCTCTACAAGACCGATCAGATTAAAGCTGAGATGAAGAACGATGTCGTGAAGGAAGAGGAGAGGAAGGGCGTTTTCCATGTCAACATCGAGTGATTTGGCTGAATTAACATGATGAATTAGCGGTAGTGAGTTTTTGTAGAAATCTTCTCTTTACTTCTGTCGTCAGTAGTGTAGACATTGAGAAGAGTTTATACTTCAGGGGGGGATGAGGCTTCTGCCTTTATAGTTTTAACAGTGAAGAAATGTAAAGTGGGTCTTGTGACAGAAATGAATAGTACTTCGGTTTCTTTCATCTTGGTTTTATTTATCTTCGACTAATTTTGTTTCTCCCATTTCTATAACCGACTGAACTTCGACGAAATTACTATAACCGACTGAAATGGCAAGTGGAGACCGCCGATGTGAGCTGCGGTTCGGGTTCACTCACCTTCGTTTGACTGAAGACTGACCGCCGGTGTGAGCTGAGTTTCGGTTCACTCACCTTCGATCTGTTGAAAAACAAAAACCAGAAAGACCATTATGTTTGTAGGAGGAAGAAGAAGAGGAGGATGGCAAAGAACATACCGCCTGACACTCTCGTCGTCGGTAGCTTCCGAGTGGACGGACGTTGGTGTGGATTGAGCTCGCCGGTGTGTGGGGTAGGGTTCGATGGAGGGGAAACAGAAAATGGGAGGGAGGTTAGAATTGATAATGGCCATGTTAGCTTCGGTTCATGTTTGCTTCTTTTCACCCAATTGACGTGGTCGATTCTCATTCGAGGGTGCACTCGTCCGGTGCACCCACGGGTCCACAGAACGCGAACTCAATTAAAAGAATACGCTTGATATATGTACTGGTATCATAATCCGGAAGGCTGGGTCAGCCAATCCGATTTCCGAAACCAATAAGCCTGACCCTATCCAACCCGATACAGGTCCACCATTTAACCCGACCCATTAACATCGCTACCTACTCAGTACCCACAAAGACAAGACGATACGTGGTCGTATGATTCGTTTAGATCGAGTGGAAAAGTAGATTATTAGAAGTGTTCATTTTGTTAATTTGAGCCATTTTAAAGAATCTCCTTTTCTTCTAAATTGAACAACGAAGCTCGGACAAACCAAGTCTGCCGGACTCAGGTGGCGCGTCTGTTGTCTCAAATCTCTCTGTCTACGTCATCCGACAGTAATTCCGACAATCCAATCTAACTCATACTCTCTGCCTATCGGATTTAGGTTCTGCGCGCCCAGGTAATTTTGTGTTTCTTTCTGCATAATCTTGGTTCTTCCATGTTCTCAAATTGAAGTTCAGTGCGATCATCTCCATCTATTAAATTCACCAGTAATCTTGAGGTTTGGCTTCCGCTTTGTAAGGTTAGTTCTGAAATTCATATTTGTTTGTAGTTTTATTTTATTTTTTTGTGATGGGTTATGGAGGTGTTTGAATTCATTACTAGGGTTTTAGATTTTTTCTCTCGGTAATTGGGTTTCAATATTCATTGTCTGTGGTCGATGTAGATAAATCTGATTAGAGCATGTTATTGTTGCCATAGTTTCCGGTTATCAGATGATCGCTTTTGGGTAGTTCATTTTACCAAGATTAGGAATAAAGATTTTATTGTGGGGAATAAGGATTTTATTCAAAAATAGTAATGGAATTGGTTGGTTGACCATAGCAAAATGGGTAATTATTGGTTGCTTGTTTATTGAGAATTCAAAATTTTCTTGGCTCAAAAGTCTGATCCGACACCTTTTGTGTTTTCTAGCGTCTATTGTATTCCTGGTTGAGTACATGGTGCGTTTGTTGCATACCTTTTTGATATAGTTTGGGGGAGATTTCGTGTTTTTGTTTTGAAGAATTTGGTCCCAGGGGAAAAGAGTGTGTTGGAAAGTGGCAACTTATGAAAAAGTAGATGGGTTAGTTTCTGGGAGGCATCTAAAGCTGATAACTTGAAAGTAATTGAGTTGTATGCAGTCTACGCATCAAGACTTTTAGAAGTTATATTCATAGTCATTTACTATTTGGAGTTGTAGATTTTAATTTGCAAACCACATTATTTATTATTACTTCAACCCACATCCTTTTTGGTCTGTACTTAGCTCTTCTAGCCCCTTCAAGTTGTCTAGATAGAAAACCTCAAATAGGATAAATAGGTCAGACATGAGGAATCAGAAATTTTTTATTGGAGTAATAGATGCAGTGTCATCATAGTAGCAGGGGCTGATGCTTGATGTCCATGCTTGGTACATCAGTGCTTTATTGAATGGAATGCATGTTCATTAGTTTTAGTGATTTATTCAATGAAATGAATAATGTTTTGTTGGAACCATTTAATTTCTGAATCATCTTTTCCCCTGTTGTCCAGATCTACTTGTAACCTTTTTAATTTGTTTTCCCCCCTATGTACATACAATTTTATTTTATTAGATCTTTGTGAACACATTGTGGAGGATCAAATTTGTTCATCTGAGAATGTTAACTCACATATAGTTGTGTTATCTTTCAGTTACAATGGCATCTTCTTCAGACTCATGGATGAGGGAATTCAGTGAAGCGTCAAAGCTTGCTGATGACATCAATGGCATGATTTCTGAAAGAAGTTCTTTTCCCCCATCCGGACCAGAAACACAACGTCATTCATCTGCAATTAGAAGGAAGATTACTATCCTAGGAACCAGACTAGATAGCTTGCAGTCTCTTTTGTCAAAGCTACCAAGCAAGCAGCCTATGTAAGCATTTTAACTCAAGTTGTATCAGTATATTTGAGAAAAATAACTTGTAGTTAAGTTTAAATATCTTAAGGATTTTTCTAATTTTCAACTCAGTTAGTATCGTTTTTTTATGGATTATAATTTATATTCTAAGATCTTGTTGACGTTTTCATCTAATACTCATCCATGTTTATTTGCTGACTGATGAAATCTCTTTTAATAAAACTGTAACCTTTTTTATCTTTTAATTAAAGCTTATCAAAAAAGTGTTCATATTTTGATTACTATTCTGTTTATGCTGCATACAAAAAGAACTAATGTTATAATGTGGGCAATAGTAGTTCTATAGAATTCTTGATCATAATAAAGTTCTCAGTTTCAAATCAAATCAAGTATCATTATTTTTTGAAAGATGGAATGAGAAAACTTTATTAAAGAAGAAGGGGGGGGTGGTGGTGGAAGAAAAGATCCCACCCGAAGCTTACAACAGAGCGGTCATAGGCCAAACAAAGCAGAACTAAATGGAAAAATGATCATCCCAAATGATTCTACACCAATGAGCACTACAGACAAAAAGAAAGACCAAAGAACAGAGCGGTC
Source organism: Nelumbo nucifera (assembly GCF_055504915.1). Lineage (NCBI taxonomy): Eukaryota > Viridiplantae > Streptophyta > Magnoliopsida > Proteales > Nelumbonaceae > Nelumbo > Nelumbo nucifera. The sequence continues at coordinate 30,483,456 of NC_142649.1, forward strand.
ATGGGTCAAAGCAAAGCAGAACTAAATGACAAAATGATCATCTCAAATGATTCTACACCAATGAGTGCTACAGACAGAGAAGAAAGACCAACAAACTCCTTGTGGATTGCTACCCATTTGAAAAGGCCAAAGTATTGTTTTAGGTGACTTTCAGTTTTGTTGTCACCTTTTACAGTGCATTTTCTTTTTGATAATCTGGACACATAAATCACTAAATAGACAAAGGGTTCGAGTTCGACCATTATGCCAGAAAAACATGACGCTGGAAAACTTTACAACCAATCAATCGGTATCATAAAAGTGGTAACCAATCAGTTGGTATTTATTTATTTTCTTTTTTGATAGGAAGCAGTAACTCTCATTAAGATAGATTAATAGAATACACAGGTCCAGTCCCCATAAAAAGGGACTAACACCCCACATTCAATTATAATTCAACCCAAGACAAATTACCCCTCAATGTCCCTTGTTTGCCTCATTATATAATGCTTGATTAAGAGAAGATGGAGAATAGGTTCGTAGAAGTTGCAAGACGGAGGAAAGTGATGAAGATTGAAGCAAAAGATCTCATATTTGAAGAGATAAGGATTAGAGGCCAGTAGAGTTTGAAGATTAGGGAGGCAAAGAAAGCTACGATACTGTTGGAAGGTCTTGAAGTGATCGAATGGATGCAGAAGTTTGTTTCAGAAGCAAGTTCTAAAGGTAAACAAAACTTTACGAAGTTCAACCTTGATGGAAGAAAAAGTTATGAGTTGGAATGCAAAAAGAATGCAAAAGGATGCTACATAACTCTGCAGGAATTCTTTGGAGGAAGAAAGAAGCAGTTGGTTTGCTTCCCAGAAAGTAGAAGGGGTAATGGATGGAAGGTAGTGGCAGAGGTACTGAGTAACTTTACTCAGCAGCTGAAAACAAAACAAGTAAAGGCTGTAGCAAAAGAAAAGAAAGGGGGTAAACAAAGGAGAGAGGAAGAACCCATTGATAGGAAATGGATGATTGCAGGGAAAAAGAAGTTGTAAACTGGTAGCAACAGTAGAAAAAGAGGATTGGGGGAAGAAATTTGTGGTGGAAACTTCAAGTCACCAAAGGATTGGAGAGGTATTGCTCAGGCGATACTCAGAGAATTAAACCTGCAAAAGCCGATGGTGATTACTCCTTATGAATCTTGTAAAGCTTTGATAGATCTGGGTGAAGACGGAGTAGAGATTTCGGCTTTAAGCATTCACTCAGAGGCTGGTGTTGCCACAGTCTCGAAATGGTGTCCTCTCTCTAATACCAAATGTTTTGAGATTGAAGACAATGTAATAGTCAGATTGCTCGGGTTACCTTTCAATCTCTGGAAGGAGGAAGTATTACACTCCATAGCTGTAATCTGTGATGCAAAACTAGAAGGTGTTTTTGTTTGTGATCTCCATTCAGTTGCAGTGATGTTAGGTGGTGTTAAATCCAGTGACATTCCAAGGAAGGTAGAGGTTGTTGCAGAGGGTTTAGTATACCTCGTTTGGCTTGCTACCTCCATTGAAGCCCAACTATGGAAGGAGGGAAGAAGGGAGGAAGATGAAGGGGCAGAACAGGCCTGGTTGCTTGGTTTGCAAGGCAGAGTAGTCACTACAAAAGTGGCTAAGTCATCTGAGGTAACCAAGAAAAAAGAGAATAATTTAACCACTTGGGGAAAGTCTGCATTGGCAGGGTGGGCTGAGGGATGGCAGGTCCTATGTTCAGTCAGTGACAGGAGGATTAATTGGAGGCAGACTTGCGCCAGGAGTTCAAATTTCAAAAGAAATTGAGCAAAGGTCAGCAAGGGTTCAGGTGTCAAGCCGGTTCATTCTGGTCCATTGAACCAAGGTCAGTCACATGTTGTTTTAAGTAAAGATGTGACTGGTAAAGAGGTTGGGGGGCTGGGCCCAGGCCCATAAAAAATTAATGGGTCTATTCCTGTGAATGGGCCAGCTGTGTTAAATAGTGTGGACCTAGGCTTTAAAGAGCCAAGTGCCAACTTAAGTAGGCATTTGACCAAAGGAAATGGGGAGATAATGGACCAAAAAGATGGTCTATCATCGTCCCCCTCGAGTAAATCTCATCCAGCGCCCACAGGAGAGAGTTAGCCGCAGTGGAGTGGCAAATCTGAATTGGGCATGGGTTCTGAGCAATGAGAAGAAAGGCTACTCCCCGGAACGGTGCAATTTGAGGTTCAAGAAGCACCCATTGACAGTGGAGACAGGGTGTTCCCTCATTCCGGCGACAGTAAATCACAATATTACGGACACGTTTGAGGTCTGTGTGATGGAGGAAGAAAGTAGCTCAGCATTAGAGTCTGAATGCTCCTCAAGTATTGGAAGCATGGAACTTTAAAAGCCAAATCTCTCAGTGCTGATGAGAGCCTTCACACCAAGCTGCTTTTTTTGGAAAACGATGTTTTGGATTTATCAGACTCATCCCAGAAGAATCACTCTCAATTTCTCCCATTACCTAAGGAATTGGGGTTTACTGCAGCTATTATAGAGGAGAGGCAGGGGACACCGGTTCTTAAATTTGCTCCCAGCTCGCTAGAGTAGCACGACATTGATAGAGGAACAGAGGAACAAGACTTACCTTGGTCACCAATCACAGAGTCATCAACCAGGAGACAACTTCTAAAGGCAAACTCTGATGCAAGGACTAAAACAACATTGGTTGAACACATTGGGAACCCACAGTCATCTCTTTTGGAAGGATTAGCCGTGACCTTGCCCCTTTGTGTTGCTCCTCAATAGTCAATGACCTCTTCCCACAACCATTCAGGTAATATATATATATATTTTTTGATGAATAACCATTTAGGTAATATTGTCAATTCGTTTTCTGGTACTGATGTGGGTTTCCTGCCTAGAACAGGTACTTTTGTAGGTCAACTTGATCAGCAGCCATGGATGGAAAGTATTTAATTGGGGACAAGGAGGGCAAAGAACAAGAGGAAGTGGGAAGGGGAAGAGAATCATAGGAAGAGGTAAGGAAGTATGAGGTTCAAGAAGGTTCAGTAAAAATAGGGGTTCAAAGAAGGAAGAAAGCAGGGGATGAATTAATTATGGGAAAGATGCAGGAGGAATTAGAGAGGATTTGGAGACAAATTTGTGCTCTCCTTGAGGAATATAGGCAAACAAAGGAATCTTTATAGGAAAACCAAGGAATTTCGGAAAGGCAAAATAAAACAAAAGCAGCCTTAAGCAGATCTGGAACAATTAATAACTGAAGGAAGAAGAAAAGATCAGAAGTGGAAAGGTTGATATCAGATATAGAAGAAAATTTGGAATTCAATGGGAGAGAAGGAAAGCCTCTAAGTAGAGGCATGATCTCAGAAGGGGATGCCAAATCTCTTATCTCCATGAAAATCATTAGTTGGAATGTGAGGGGGTTGGGGAGTGCTAGGAAAAGAAGGCTGATTAAGGACCTCCTTAGAAGGGAAAGGCCAGATATTGTGATGCTACAGGAGACCAAATTAGCTGATATTGATAGAAGGTGGGCAAGAAGCATCTGGAAAGCTAGTGGAATAAGTTGGGTTTCAGCACCTTCTTAGGGGGCTTCGGGGGGAATTGCTACTTTTTGGAGAGAGGATACGGTGGAGGTTTTGGAGGAGCTAGTAGGTAATTTTTCAGTGTCATTAAAATTCAAGATGGTAGATGATGGATTTACTTGGGCTCTAACTAATGTGTATGGACCAAGCAATTACAGAGAAAGGAATGAATTTTGGGAAGAACTTTATGGGATTCAAGGCTTTGGGATGGTCTGTGGTGCTTGGGGGGAGATTTCAATGTAATTCAATTTGCGAATGAATCAAATAACCCCCAATAGGTCATTACAACCAGCATACGGAGATTCAACGATTTTATTAATAACTGTGAGTTAAAGGAACTCCCAATGCTGCGCTCTGTATACTTGGTCCAACTCATAGTTTTCAAGGTGTCTAGGCGACATTGGGGCGCCTAGGCGTCGCCTAGTTGCCTAGGCGATAAAAGTTTTATAATATAAAAAAATGACTTTTGGCTAGTTTCCTAGTTTTATATACCATTCAGCATGTATGTTAATTGAAAAAATAGCAATTATCTTTATTAAGAACATTAAATTTCCTCTAAAAATGTGGCAAATCATCACATCTAAAAGATAAAAATCTTTTACATGTATTAATTTCATTATTTTCAAAAATAATACTATTATAATAAGTACTTAATAGAGCAAATTCATATTAATTAGCAGCTAAAGAAGGTTATTAACTTTATATGATAAATATTCAAGATAGAAAGTAAAATAGAAAAAAAAACAAGGATGGAGTTTCTATTTTATTTAATTAGAGAGAGAGAATAGAAAAAAAGAACTTTATTATTCTATTCTTTCTTTCCTCTTTCTTTTCTTTCTTTCCTTCTTTCTTTCCTTCTTTCTTTCTTTCTTTCTTTTTCTCTCCTCAAAACCCTTTGATCTTTTAAATTTCAATAGTAAAACATTAAAACAAAGTATAATCGATATATATATATATATATATATATAGCATGTAATAAAATGTATTAACACATACATTAATAAGATACATCAATATAAATGGCATTATAAAAGGCGCCCGCCTTGTCACTTTTGTCGCTTAGGCGGGCGCCTAGTTGCTAAAAGTCAAGGTGTTTGGGCAAGGCGCCCAACCAAGGGCGCCTAGTCGCCAAGGCGTCGCCTTGGCAACTATGGTCCAACTTTCAAGAGACACCAACCTGCTCCAAATTAGACATGTTCCTTTTCAATGAAAGCTGGGAAAATAAGTGGTCGGACTTGATAACAAGGGCTCTACCTAGAGTCACATCTGAATTGCCCCATTGGCCTAGGACAAGAGCCCTTTAGGCAAGGACCTCGACCCTTTAGGTTTGAGAACATGTGGTTTACTCACCCGGACTTCATGAAGAAGGTTGGGGAATGGTGGAGAGAAAGACCTAAGGGGGGTAAAGTGAAAAGGGGTAAGATTTCACAAAAAACTAAAAAGATTGAGAGCACATGTGAAGGATTGGAATAGGGAGCATTTTGGGAGAATAGAAGAAATGAAATTCTCTCTGTTGTCCCAAATAGAGGAATTGGATGCGAAGGAATCCCAAAGTGCCATAAGTCCTCAGGATAGAGATCGGAGATGGAATTTGAAAAGAGAGTTAGATGAAATCATTTTGAGAGAAGAAATTTCTTGGAGGCAGAAGTCTAGATGTAAGTGGATTAAGGAAGGAGGCGGGAACACAATTTTTTCATGACCTAGCCAATGGAAGGAGAAGGAAAAACCTAGTGTCCAAACTGGAAGTGGATGGAATAGTCTATGATACTCAAGAGAGGATAGCCAATTGTTTTGTTGACCATTTCAAGTCCATTTTGACGAGACCCCTAAGCCCTAGTGTGGAGTTGGAAGGTGTGACCTGGCAGAGGCTTCCAGAAGAGAGTAGAAATTGGCTGGAAAGGATTTTTTTTTTGTTGAAAAATGGCAAGGTAAAATTTTATTCAAATGGCCAAAAGTGGCAGATTACAACTAAGGCCCCTAAGACAAGGAGCCGAAAGACTCACTTTAACAACTACAATACATCATAACTCAAGAAAGATCCTAAATCTCAGCTGAGAATAGAGGGCTGAAGCCTGAATGTCCTTTGCCGCCGCCACCCAGGAAACTATCTTGCCAAATGCAAAGTCAATCAAGTGTTCTATGCTATAGGCCTTTTTTTGAAAGATCCTTCTGTTTCTTTCCGTCCAGACTGTGCATAAGATGGCTGCAGGCAGGACACTCCAAATGCACTTCGCCAATTTTGAACCACCCTCCAGCTCCTAACTCTATATCATGTCTAAAACTGAATTAGGCATACACGGTACACCATTGCAGCCCTACCCCCGATAAAAAGTGATTCCATATTGCAGCTGCAACCGAACAGTGAATGAATAGGTGCCTGCCATCCTCCTCCATATCTCCACAAAGAACACACAGCTGGTCCTGAATCTGAACACCCCTTCTAACCAGGGAGTCTTTCATAAGGCATCTATTGAGAGATGCAGCCCAAACCAAAGCATTCACTTTTGAAGGCACAAAGGGGTTCCAAATCTTCTCCGCTGGAATTTTTGGATGCACAACTTCATTCAGAACCCCCACAAAAGAGCTAACCGAGAAACTACCATCCACACTAAACTTCCAGTTCCAAGAATCCTCAGAAGACGAGTCAATGGACTGCCTGTAAAGCAACCCCAAGAGATCAGCAACTTTCCCAATTTCCCAGTCCTGAAATGACCTTCTAAAGGAAGGGCTCCAAATAACATTGCCCCCACTCACTTCAAATTGACTGGCCACCGATCCATTCTGATTTTCTACTATCTGAAACAGCTGAGGGAATACTTCAGCCAGAGGTGTACTTTCACACCAAGTATCCTTCCAGAAATGCAACCTATTCCCATTCCCCACTTTAGGAATTAGACCACTACTCATCCAAGGGAGAACTTCCATGACTTTTTTCCATAGGGAGAAACCTAAAGAATTCAATTGATTAGTGGTTACCCAGTCCCCACTGTCAGTATCATATTTTGCTGCAATTAATTTCCTTCACCATCTGTCTTTTTCTTTCTCAAATCTCCAAATCCATTTTCCCAAGAGAGCTTTATTAAACAACTTAAGCTTCCTGATCCCCAACCCCCCTTTCTCCTTAGGGCCACATACCTGATCCCTTTCTCCTTAGAAAAACCGTGCTTTCCATGGACAGATCTAAAGCACCAGGGCCAGATGGGTTTACAATGACTTTCTTTCAAGATTGTTGGGACGTAGTCAAAGAAGATTTAGTTGAGGTTTTCAAGGAATTTGAGAATAACCCAGTGATGAGTCGGGGAATTAATGCTACCTTTTTAGCCTTATTTCCCAAGAAGAAAGAGGCCAAGCATCCAAAGGACTTTAGACCTATCAGTTTGGTGACTAATGTTTACAAGATCGTGGCAAAGGTCTTATCTTATTAGCCAAGCGCATGGAGCTTTTGTTCAGGGGAGACAAATTGTAGATTAGATTCTAATAGCAAATGAATGTGTGGAGGAAATGAGGAGATCGAGGTGTCAAGGTTATGTTTGTAAACTAGATCTTGAAAAGGCCTATGACTTGGTGGATTGGGGATTCTTATCACTCGTGCTAAGGAAGTATGGGTTTGGGGATAAATGGTGCAAATGGATAAACGGTTGCCTTTCCAATTGCCATTATTTCATCCTAGTCAACGGGGTAGTTATTGATTTTTTCCCAGCTAATAGGGGTCTGAGACAAGGCAATCACATGCTACCTTTCCTTTTCACTTTAGTCGCCGATGCTATTAGTAGACTCTTCTTAGAAGCAGATAGAGCTGGATCTCTAAGAGGGAGGAGAATAGGTAGAGATAGAGTTTCCGTAACTCATCTCCAATTTGTAGATGACATAATAATGTTTTGCGAAGGTTGTGATTTGATAGAGGTAAGGAATCTGAAGGATTTAATAATTCACTTTGAGAGGGCCTCAAATTTGAAGGTAAATTTTGAGAAGAGCTGTGTTGTGGGAGTTCATTTGAATAGAGAGGAGATGGAGTCTATAGCAGCCTTGTTAGAATGCACTTGCTCTCAGCGACCTCTATCCTACCTAGGACTTCCTCTAGGTACAAATCCAAAGGAAAGTAGGTTCTGAAACCCGGTGGTGGAAAAATTCGAAAAAAGATTGGCAGCTTGGAAGAGAAACTATATTTCTGTGGGTGGTATAGTTACTTTGATTAAAGCAACTTTAGCCAGCTTGCCATTATATTTCTTGTCAGTCTTTAGAATTCCTAAAAGGGAGGCAAAGAGGTTGAAAATCTGATGCGGGGCTTCTTATGGGAACCTGGAGAAGAGAAAAAAGATCACTTGATTAGGTGGGAGGTGGTGAGTCGGAGTAAAAGAGGAGGCCTAAGCTAAGGGAATGTGTTGAGTAAGAATGAGGCTCTTTTAGGTAAGTGGCTTTGGAGGTGGCCCCTGGAGAGGGAGAGGTTGTGGCATAAAGTAGTGAAAAGTATCCATGGCTGTTCTGAATCAGGTTGGGATGCGGGGGTATCTCGAAGGGCTTTGCTCACAACACCTTGGAAGGCGATCTCTGGCATTCTCCCTAAATTCCTTAGTTTTGTAAGGTACAATGCTTGTTTTGGAAACTTCATTCTTTTTTGGGAAGATACTTGGGCGAGCACTCAACCCCTAAAAGACCATTTCTCTTCTCTCTATTCCATCTCCCTCTTTAAAAAGAAACCCATTTCATGATTCCTTTCCCCCCTGGTTTGCCCTTTGGCTTTAAACTGGGATTTCGGGTTTCGAAGAGGGTTAAGGGATGAAGAATTTCATTGTGTTTCAGAGCTATTGTTGCTTCTAGATTCGGTGTGTTGGACCCCACTAACCCGGATAAAAGAGTCTGGGCCCTAACCCCGGTTGGCTCCTTCACTTGTGCATCTTTCTTTAAAGCCCTTTGCTCTAACCCTTCCTTTCAGGTCTTCCCTGTTAAAGAGGTTTGGTCAAGGCCAATACCCCCCAAAATAGCAGTGTTCTGTTGGGAAGTCTATTATGGTAAGATCAATATTGTGGAAAACTTGCAAAAGAAGTAACCTTTTATGTGTTTGTCCCCAAATTGGTGCTTTATGTGTAAAGTGAAGGGTGAGGATTGTAACCATTTGCTGATATCGTGCTCCTTTGCTGCCAATATTTGGAACTGGGTTGTTTCCTTATTTGGGTGCAGGTGGAACTTGTCCTCTGAAGTAAAGATGTTGTTCACTCCGGCTGCTTTTGGGAGATTGACAAAAAGAGGGAAGCTAATGTGGAAATGTATCAGAACCGCTACTTTGTAGATTTTATGGGAGGAGAGAAATGCTAGAATATTTCAAGAAAAGGAAAGAAGTCTTGCTGAAATCAAGGAATGCATATTGACAAGGACAATCAAATGGTTGAAATCTTCACAGTTGTTGGCAGATTTCTCCTTTGATGACTTAAGGAGAAACTGGGAAGTAGTGGCTTCTACAGCATCCACCAAGAACAAATCACAGGTTGAATGGAAACCCCCACTGGATGGAGTGGTAAAATAGAATTTTGATGGCAGCTGCCAAGGTAACCCAGGGTCATCCGGAATTGGTGGGATTCTGAGAGACAAAGACAGCAATATGTTATCTCTTTTTTCAGGACCAGTGGGTGAAGGTGATTCTGTAAGGGCAGAGTTACTAGCAGCGGTACAAGGTATATAGATGGCTAGTCAAATTGGAGTGAACAATTTGTTAGTAGAAGGATGGAGGAATTTGGTTTCTTACTTCCTCTAGTTCCTTTTTTTGTGCTTTGTTCCTTAGGCCCATTAGTTTATGCTTTAAGTTAAGAATGCTTTTAAGTTCTCACAAGTAACCTACTTACTAAGGGCATACTTGTCTTTGTACTATCTTTTATTTATGAGTATATAATCTAATGAAAGGGGCGGCTAGACCTAATTCTGAGCTTCTCCCATTCTCTTCTATCTCTCTTCTCTCTCTTTCTTAGCTGAAAAATTTTCTTCTTTCTTTTACAGTTTTTATATCAAAACAGGTTGTCCAAACTTTTCTACTTGGTATCAGAGCAGTTTAAAGATTTCTTGAGCTGCTCCATCATGTAACCCTAGATCAATTGACTACATGATAAGGTAAAGGGCTGAACGAAGACTTCAGGTAAGCCCAACTTTTGGATTTTTTGGTGGAATTGCAATCCCTTGTACCTGGTCTAGGGTTTTACACCAAAGTCAAGAAGAACTGGAGAAAGGGGGAGAGTCCTGTTTTAGTAGGACTCTTTCAATTTTGACCTAGGAAGTGACACTCTAGTTTTTTTAGGGTTCCTTGAGGTTTTCTGAAGGGGGCAGTTCAAGTCCCAACCTTTTTGGAGGTCTTTGGAGGGAGTCACAACCTCTTCTCTCTCTTCTCCTGCTTCCACAGAAAAAGGAATCTTTGGAGGGAGGGCCTTCTAGGTTTCAGGAGGGTGTTTAGGGTTTCTAAAGGAGATAAATACCTTTCTTTTCATCTCAAATTGATTTCCTAATCTATTCAGGGAGTTATGGAGGCCAATGGAGTTGAAAACAAATTTACAAGAGAAATGAGATCCAGGGGAGGAGGTGTTAGAGACCCCTTCAACGTCAGAAGCATCACTACAATCAAGTTGGATGGTACGAACTACTTTGAATGGTCACAATTTACAAAGATCATTGGTGCTCGTGGGAAATTGGGGTATGTCATTGGTGAGGAAAAGAAACCTGAAACTAACCATTCCTGGTGGGTATAGGAGAACTACATGGTGATGACTTGGTTGTGTAATTCCATGTTGCCCCATATAAATAAGAACTTTTTATGGGCTAACACAGCTAAGGAGATTTGGGATGGAGTACCAAAAACCTATTCACAGATGAGAATGTTGCTAGAGTCTTTCAGTTGAGAAACAAGGTGATTGCTACTAGGCAGGGAGACAAGTCTGTTGCTATTTATTTTTTAGCCCTCAAAACCTTATAGCAGGAGATAAATCATTTGGAGATTGTGGTTTGGGAAAGTAGCAAAGATGCAACAACTTATCAGAAGCTGGTAAAGAAGAATAAGGTTTTTGAGTTTTTAGCTAGACTTTAACCTCGAGTATGATATTGCACGACAACATATTCTTTCTCGAGACGGCGTAATTCTCTCTCAGGCATATGCCTTTGTGTCTGGAGAGGAGAGTAGGAGGAATGTGATGATGAGGAACCCAAGCCTTGAGTAGTCAACGATGGTTAGCATAGTTAAGCCTAAGCCAAGTGGGGACAAGGGTAGAAATGAACCGAGAAAGGAGGACAAAAGGGATCTGATCTGTGACTACTGTAAGAAACCCAAACATACCAGAGATACCTGTTTGAAGATTTACCCACACCTTGTACCGAGACGGCTCAGAAATAAGAAGGGAAATGTGAATATGGCAGTGACTGGTGATTTATCAGGGCCACCCACTACAACCTCTCCAGAGTTTGTTCCATCAGCTGTAGTGAGGGCCGAATTGGAGAGATATGGGCAGTTTCTAAATCAGAAGGATACAACCATTTCCAACTCATTATCAAGTGGACAGCAAGGTGCAGGTGGATTGGAGGTAGTCATTCTACCTCATTTGCACACACAGGTAGTTCACATGCCATTGCAAATTATGTATCCACTATAGGTAACGGGGGACCTCCCTAGATTATAGATGTGGGAGCCTCAAAACATATGACCAACATTTCCACCATTTTCACCTCATACCACCCCTGCTTTGGCAGAGATAGAGTTTTCACAGCTGATGAATCACATGTTTCCATAGTTGGGAAAGGGTTTGTCAGGATAATTAATACCATTACCCTACCTTTTGTCCTTCATGTTCCTAGACTGAGTACTAATCTTTTATTTGTTAGTACTTTGACAAAGAATTTGAACTATTCTATGATTTTTTCCCTTGATCATTGTGTTTTATAGGACCTAGAATCAAAGAGGACGATTGGGAGTAGTCGTGAGGTGAATGGAATCTATCTTCTTGATGTGCTTCCCAGTCATCAGTCATCATGTCAGCAGGAGTATTGAGTCAGAGTTGGTGGGTCAGATTATGCTTTGGCATAATCGGTTAGGACATTTTTCTTTTGCTTCTTTACGTTTTCTGTTTCCCAAATTGTTTGAGTCTGTTAGTTTGTCCAATTTGGAGTGTGAGGGCTGTCAACTTGGAAAGCATTGTAGACATTCCTTTAAAGCAAGTAATAAAAGATGTTCTTCTGTTTTTTATATTGTTCATATTGATGTGTGGGGGACATACTATGGGTGGTTATCGGTATTTTCTTTTATTTATGGATGATTATTCTCAGTACTCTTGGATATATTTGATGAGATCTCGTGATGAGGTATTGTCTTTGGTTCAACAATTCCATAAAATGGTGCTGATACAATTTGGGGTACGAGTGAAAGTGTTTAGATCAGACAATGCTAGGGAATACTTTGAAAAAACTTGGCATCATACCTATTGGAGCATGGAGTTATCCATTAGAGCAGTTTTACATACACTCCACAACAAAATGGTGTAGCGAAAAAGAACAAACATATTGTGGAAGTAGCAAGAAGCATGATGTTGAGCTCTACAGTTCCTGTTCGTTTTGGGGGTGATTTAGTTCTTACAACAGCGTTCTTGATTAACCGGGTGCCTTCTCGTGTTCTTGGATATAGCACTCCGTTCAACCTTCTTTTTCTTGAAGGGGAGACATTCCATGTTTTTGGTCCTCACCGCTCAAAGCTGGATCCTAAGGCGAAGAAGTTTGTCTTCCTTGGGTATGCAGGAAATCAGAAGGGGTATTGTTGTTATGATCCAGTCTTCCTTGGGTATGCACACCTTTTTTCTCGAGGGGTTCTTCTCAGGGAGAGTGTTTTGGAGAAGGAAGTGAGTAATCTATACCACTTCCTGTTCCAGCTTCTTTGTATACTCCAGTGTTTGACCTACTTATCTCACCCACTTTGCCACCTCCATTGCATCCTGTCTCTCAGTGTTTTACACGACAGCGCCTACAACAACACAGGGAGGTTGATTCCACAGTAAAGGAACCCACATCACTCCCTATCGATACTATTACCCCTGTTCCTAACACCATTGCAGATGACCTTGATCTCCCTATTGCCCTCAGAAAAGGGAAGAGGAAGTGTACTGTTCATTTCATCTCATACTATCTTTCCTATAGTGGATTATCCCCTTCCTACCGGGCCTTCCTTTCCTCCCTTGACTCTGTGTTTATACCCATGAGTGTTAGTGAGGCTCTTTCCAAACCTAGTGTTTTAAAAGCGCAAGGGCCATTTTGTGCCTGAGGCGCAAGGCGAGGCACACACCTTTTTGAGGTAAGGCACACAATTTAAAAAAAAAAAGATAAAAATTCAAAAAATGCAAAAAATTCAAAAAAAGTAAAAAAAAATCAAAAAATTATAAAACATAATATTAATAAAAATATAAACTTAAGTTTTAAAATAAATGTTTTAAAAAACCTATATAATATGTAAAGCATATTCAAATGAGAATTTAAAAATGAAATCAAACATATAAAACATTTTCAAGCATATAAAACCCACAATCTCTTTTTTTTCTCAATTGCATCAAGTAGCTAATGTGGCATTACATTCCTAATTCTACGAGCCGTCTTTGTGCCACGCCCCTCGAGGCAAGCCCAAACAAGTCCATGTTAGGGTCTTAAATTCTTAGTTTTCACACAAAAAATAATAATTTAATAGTTTTAATTGCTTTTAAGAAGATATTTTATTAGGATGAATGAATGGACAACATTACAAAATAGGGGATTCTCGAAGCTTTGGTAAGGTGCACTAGGCGTGCGCCTTTTGAATGGGCTGCACCTAGGACCTGGGCGAGGCGCCTACCCTAAAATGCGCCTCGCCTGTGCGCCTAGGCACGCCTTTTAAATCACTGTCCAAACCTGAGTGGAAGATAGCTATGCAGGAGACAGTTGGATGCAGATGGGTTTATACAGTGAAGTACAAGACTAATGGGAGTATAGAAAGGTACAAGGCGAGGCTGGTTGCAAAACGGTATAGTCAAACTTATGGCATAGATTATTTGAAAACTTTTGCACCAGTGGCAAAGATGAGTTCAGTTTGGGATCTTCTATCACTAGCAGCTACTTACTCTTGGCCACTCTTCCAACTTGATGTGAAGAATGTCTTTCTCAATGGGGACTTGCAGGAAGAGGTGTATATGGACCTCTTTCTCCCATTCTCTTCCATCTCTCTTTCTCTGCTGAAACATTTTCTTATCTTTCTTTTCTTCTTTTTTTTTTTTTTACAGTTTTTATATCAAAACAGGTTGTCCAAACTTTTCTACTTAATGCATTATTAGAAGGGCCAATTTTGTCCTATTTCCCACCTAGGAGATGGGTATCATTTACCCATGTAAGTGATACCTAGGAAAAGCAGTTTACTGTGGGACCCATGATTTACCAAAAAGCGAACATGGGATTGTTGGTCAACAGGAACCTCTTCTCCATTCACTAATCCCTTCTCCCATTTACTAAAAAACAAATGGGGCCTTAAAGCATTATCTTCCTTTTCAAAACCAAGTTAGGTACTTATGGTCAAAGAAAGTTGGCATGGGCTAGTCCCACCTAAAATTTGAGCTTTCTGTTGGGAAGTATTGAAATGCTCCATAAGAGAAGATGGGACCTACTTGGTGGTTGTCTCCCCACATATGTTTCTCTTTCAATGCAAGTGGGTAAGCTACTTATGACCTATTAATTTCCTGCTTTTATGTCACTTTTATTTGGAAAAGGTTGCCTTTGTTTGATTGCAGGTGGGGTCGAACAGCCAATATTGTAAGTCTTTTCAGACCCTCCATCAAACTACCAATGAAAAGAGGAATACTAATGTGGAAATGCACAAGGGTAGTGTGCTGTGGGCAATTTGGGAAGAGAGGAATGCTAGAATTTTCAATGACAAGGCATGTCTAGAGGAAGCAATCATGGACAACATTGTGATTAAGGTTTTCAATGATCAAAACTTTAGATATCCCTTCTTCATAGAAAACATTCATGGAAGGTGGCAGCATGTGGTTTACTCATCAACAGCAAGACCTCCATGGTTGCAATGGAGTCCTTTAGCTCATATATGTGTAAGCTGAACTTTGATGGATCAGCTTGAGTAATCCAGGAACACTGGGCATTGGTGGAGAAATGGTTGATATCATCCATCTCTCCAGGCCTGATAGGTAATGGAAAGCCACAAGAGCTGAAGCTGGTGCAGCTTTATAAGGTTTGAGGTTGTCCAAAATACTCAAGAAATTTAGTAGTGGGGGGAGACTCTAAAGTGGTACTGGGATGGCTGAGAGGATGTTGCTAAAGTGCTTGGCAATACAAATAAAAGAAATAAGATAGCTGGAAAAGGACATGAGAATCACTTACTCGTGGATGAAAAGATCAGGAAACTTGTTGGCTGATGCATGGAGAAACAGGGGTTTATAGGGTTATTATGTTTTGGGGTCAGTTATAATAAAAGAATCTTTTGTTTCAGAGAGATGGGTAGCAAAAGCTAGCCTATATGTTGGGGCCTGGGGGTGCTTCAGCATTATGTACATGCATATTTTTTTACATATGGTCAAGAAATTTCATCTGTTACCAGAAAAAAACTAAAGCTTATCAAGCATATTTGTATCAGGTTCAGGTCAACTCATCAATTAGGTGGCTCAAGATTATAAGTTTTGAACTTGCATGGAAACTCCAGATATAGTCTAATATTAAAAGTATGATGATCCTATCATGACTACATGGTTGAGTGTGCTTATGTAGGGATATTGATTAATGGCATAATTAGTTTTTATGTTCTCCCAACTGGACAATCAGAACTTTGCATACCAGGGCCCCTCTTTTCCATTATGCTCTTATTATTAAATATTTGAACTCAATATCTAATGTGGTAGCTATACAACCATGAATTTTCAGTTAAAATAACTATTTTGTTTTCAATCAATCTGTTTCCCAAGTTTTTTATGCTGAGTTTCATTGTAAGGACAGAACAGAGAAGGAGATGCACCGGCGTCAGGATATGCTTGCAAACCTGAAATCAAAAGCCAACCAGATGGCTTCCACATTGAACATGTCCAATTTTGCTAATAGAGACAGTTTAATAGGACCAGATAAAAAGCCAGCTGATGTCATGAGCAGAACAACCGGCTTGGATAATCACGGTCTTGTTGGCTTTCAAAGGCAAATTATGAAAGGCAAATTCTCACCTTTTTGGTAGAAAGATTCTTTTTTATTGTCTTATTTTCATTAAGTTTACTTACGTCAATATATATATGTGGTGTTGCATTGGAAGCAGAACAAGATGAGGGTCTTGAGAAATTGGAGGAAACTGTATTAAGTACAAAACATATTGCACTGGCAGTCAACGAGGAACTCAGCTTACATACTAGACTCATTGTATGTTTCTGATCATTTTCTTTTCTCATAGTTCTGTATTGGATGTTGATCTTATTTTTGTTGCTTGCACATTATACAGGATACTTTGGACGAACATGTAGAATCAACAGACTCGAGGCTACAGGTTACACTTTTAACACCTACATGTCTTTCTTTTAATTAGTTTAAAATCTTATTGGGCAGAACGGCAGAAAACACTCGCACACACACTTAAACGCATAGGTGCTGCAGGGAATTTCTGAATGTGATACATTTGTCTAAATTATGCAATCAGTGAGCTCTTGATGTATGGTGTTGTTTTTATTTTCTTTTTTTAATAACTTTATAAGGGGAAGACATGCGAATACTTAGATGGATGAGTGGTAAAACTAGGACAGGGTTAGAGATGAAGTCATACAGAAGAACCTAGGAGTAGCTTTAATAAGTGATAAAATAAGAGAAGTAGATTGAGATGGTTTGGTGGCGTGCATAGAAGACCATCTACGGCACCTATAGAACAAGTGATCTGTTAAAGTTGAAAAGTTGAAGGGGCCAGAAGAGCTAGGGGCGAACTGAAAAGGACTTGGGTGGATTTGGTGGAATTAATAAGAAATTATTTAACCATCCATAATTTAACAAGGGACATAGCACTGAACAGAACAGAGTGGTGAAACAGGATTCATGTACCTGACCCCATATCGACGGGACAAGGCATAGATGATGATGATGATGATAGAGGGAAGTATGTTTTTATTTTTTTATTTTTTGATAGGACAAAGTTGGGGGTGCAACATGAGGACTTCCCAGGAGAGGGAAGTATGTTTTTAATCAGCAAGTGAGAACAATTAATTGGCAGGTTTTATTTATATTAAACTGAAACAAATCAAAAGTTCCCTAAATAGTACAGGAAAGGCCTACATGAGTAAAAACTGAAGTCCATAACATTAAATGTTTGATGGACCAATTTGGGTCAATTAACATGCTTAAAGTTTGTAGCAGGTTCCAGTGATGTTGCCATCCTTCACTAGTTACACTTGTTACTGCATAACATTATGTCGGAATTTTGCCTGGAGGAAGCAAGGTGCCAACCAACTGGTTGGTAAGGTCTCCTGCTGGTTGTAGCGGAGACTTGGGATCGAATACCACTTGCACCAGGTTGGGGGATGGGCTTACCACCCCCTCCTCAAAAGATATCAAGAAATTTTGTCTAGAGGAATGCTAGTTAACAAGAATTCATGCGAGTCTTGGATACCTTTCTCTACTGACATGGTGAGACCCATGAAGAGATACTAAAAGACAAAATTTGGCATGTGTCCCACCTTGTCTGTAGGCTTAGGTAGTAGCTACAAAATGACTGCATAAAGTCGTTTAATGGTTTGACACGATTGTTGAATGTGATGTTTGATAGTTCAATTTTTTCTTTTTTCTTTCAACATGCATATGTTTATGAATATTCACATTTCTTTTTTCTCTTTTAATTTTCTCCTTTGTGGCAGAGAGGAATCTGGATTTCATCCTCGTGAAATTGGTCCTCACACTATTCTCACAAACTTGCAGCCATGTATTGGGAACATCTCTGTACTTGTATATTTTCATTCATGGGAAGATGTTCCCAATGCATGGCTGCAAGCCTGGTGAGGACCTTTGAGGACAGTTACCCAGTAGTTGCATAAACTCGTTTAATGGCACTAATCTTTTGTTTTACAAGTTTGACAAAGTTGTTGGATGTTACCTTATGGTTGAATTTCTTTATCAATATCTTTCAATATGCATCTTTGGATGAATTTTAGCATTTCCTTTTTTCCCTCTTAAAATTTCTTCATGTTTGTGGCAGAGAGTGCAAAAGAGACTGGCAATCCTGAACAAACGTACCAAGGGAGGTTGCTCCTGCATGTGCTTGCTTTTCTCAGTTATTGGAATTGTGATTCTGGCTGTTGTTGTTTGGGCGCTGATCAAGTACTTGTAGTATTACTTCTAATAATGAATGGTAAACACAATAACCTTTTCTTTATCTCTGTTCACGTGTTGTTTGTGTGGGCCAGCCGGCCGTTTTTCAATGTCATTGCTCAGTCTGATCCTTGTTTCCTGAAAGGCTTTGTCTCTGCAACGGTTATGGCATTTGTGATTTTGTGTAACCGAAGAAATCCTATTTGTAAATTGCAACTGGCCAAGTCTAGAGAATAAATGTTTTATCATCTTTGTGACTTTGATTGCTTCCAAGAGAAATTAAACTAAGGAACTCTCGAATTACAAGAGAGATCTCTTAATACGTAGTGGCAATAAAAAGCAAATTATTCATTCATGCCATGTTCGCAGGTCTGTGAACCCCAGTTCCAAATGACCTGAAGTTTTGAACTTCTGAATTCTGATACTGGTGATTGTGCCGAAGCTACTAATAATCTGTTTTATTCTAATGTTCCATAGCCTACATGAATTTGAATCTTGAATCGTTGCTTGAAGTGATGCACTAAACACAGTTTAGATATGATGACCCTTAATGGAGTTAAGTACATTTCAGTATTTTATTTTTTGTTTGGTAATGGCAAAAATGGGCTACACAACCCGGGTGTACCCCCCCCCCCCCCCCCCAGCAAATAGCAATCATGATTTGATCAATTAATTAGCTCGAAGTGTAAATTTCAGGTATTTACTTTAATGAATCATGCATCAGGGATTCCAACACCCTATGCGTAGAGTCTAGACTCCAAAGGCAGAACCCCTGTGCACTATACACTAGGATTTAGGGGTTTCTATATGTTTAAATATTAGAACCCCTCTTAACATATTTATCTTTAAAGTACTGAATTGGAAAAAAAAAAGACACAATTGCTATTTTAATACTCACAATAAATATTATCGGTACTTTGAACTATGGTGTAAATAGATAAATATAGTTAGGATTTTATCATTTTGTATGTATGCTTTGCAAGGCATAGGAATCTGGTTGGAGATGTCTTTAGGCTCCAATCATTGAGTCCATCACAATAAGGGTGATTCATTGGATTAAGACGTTGCAACTTTTGAATTCATTTTCATTTGAAGGCATTTGAAGAGGATAGCATTGGATAGCTTCATAGCTCAATCATCATCGGCCACCGATGGGGTGATTTCTAGATGGGGGTAACCTGATTAACCTAAATTTTGGCGGCTACGGTAGAGGAAACATCGACATGTTTGTATTTGTATTTGCACTCTTTCCAAACTGAGCCTAGTTTCAATTGGAATCATAAATCAGCCAATGAGTTGGCTGATGCGAAGGTTAATAGAGGAAACTTGTTTAGGGGACAGGTGGGCACGTATTCGGATTTGCTCCTCATAGAGTGTTTCTCACATCAATCTCACAACAAGGTGCAGCCGTGCATTGGGAATATCTTTCCATGAATGACAATGTAATGTGCAGATACAAAAGATGTTCCCAATCTGTGGCTATAAGTGCTGTGAGGAGTGCTTTGTGAGGGCAAATCTGAATTTGATGGGAATGTGCAATATGGCACAAATTGTAATATATCAAGGGTATTAAACTAAGAGTGTAATATATAGAAGGGCAAAAGTAAACAAAGGGTAGGTGACATCAGTTGTCCTAAATTGGGGATGCTTTACATCTTTGTATGTTTTATAGTTATTCTATTATCAATCAATGGAAGGTTATAGTAGAAAATTTGTCTTTAAATTTTAAAATTATTTCTATATGTATAGATACACGCATTTTTTTTACGACGCCCTCAAGGGCAAGCCCCTAGTCCAAGTTTGTGCTTAGGCTAGAAGGTCCCATCATGAGCAATAGAAGAAGTCCAAGATCGCCTTCACCCTTTTGTTTCACAAGGAGTTTAAGAGTGAGGCCAGGAGGGAGGAATTGATGTTGTCCCTTGTCACGACTTCCGGTTGTGAGGTCACATCAACTATTCATGAGAGACTCTAGATCCTCATCCCACATATTGACTCAATCTCAAAAACATACAGAACCATAGAGACAAGTGAATGACTTAATCCAAAAAGGACACATCCAACCCACTTTGAATACTTGCCCGATGTCATTCCTAAGAAGGATGGCTCTTGGCGAATGTGTATAGATGGTCATCTCATCAACAATATTACTATAAAGTACCAATTCCTAGGGGTGAGTATTCGGTTAAGAACTGAATTGAATAAATCGAAAATTTTAAAATCGAATTAAAAAAATCAAATTAAAATTAAATTATAGAATAATCAAAATAACTGAAATTGAAATTTTCGGTTATTTTGGTTAAAACTGAATTTTAATAATGTATATGCTATATATTATAATATATATTGTGAAAGCAAATTTCAAAGTTTCGTTAATTCAGTTAAGCAAATTTCTAATTTTAAAAACTGAAACTGAAAATGGAATTGTTCAAACACCGAATTAATAAAAAACCAAGGAAACCGAACCGAAAAATCAAAATTGAAATTTTTGGTTCGGTTTTTTGGATTTAACCGAATTATCCCCTACCAATTCCCCATACTTTGGTTGGAGGAGATGTTGGACCAACTCAATTAGGCCACATTTTTCATAAAGATATAACAGAATAGTGGCTATCACTAACATCTGCATCGGGCCAAGAGATGAATGGAAGACAACCTTTAAGACTTGTAAAGGCCTATATGAGTGGCTAGTTATGCCATTTGGGTTATTCAATACACCATCCACCTTCATGAGGAAGATGACTCAGTTGTTGAAGCTTTTCTAAGCAAATTTATTGTTGTCTATTTTGATGATATCTTATATATACTTAAAGCACAAGGGGGCATAAGGGGAGAAGATGTGGCTGCATGAGAATGAAGTAAATAGCATTTACACATGTGGAGTTTGGGGCATGTGAAATTTACTATTACAAATTTAATTAATCACAACAATGGCATTGAATAAAACAAAAAACAAAACAATGATAACTCGTTCGACCCAATGACTAGGTCACGAGTTGCACACTAAATATGTATGCAAACTTTGGGAGGCCATAACATGCACTTCAATGTCCGATGAGGTGATTTTTTTTTTTATTTTGGGTAACTATTTTTGCCAAAACCCCTTTTTTCCCTCAAATTGTATTTTTTTATATTTTTTTAGATAAAAAACTTATAACTAAATTAAAAAATATATATATTTAGGGTTTCCAACAGGTTGGGTTTGGTTGAACCCGATCGATTGCACTACTCGAACCATCACCCTGTCAAGATTCCAAGTCTAGTTTGAGTAAAACCCGGAAGGAGGTAAAAAAATTATTGACTTGGTCAAAAAATGTCTGACCTGAACGGTTGGATCATTGACCCATTCAACCTGGTGACCGAGTTATGGGTTGCACACTAAATGTGTATGAAAATTTGAAGAGGCCATAACTTTGCACTCCAATGTTTGATTGAGGTGATTTTTTTTATTTTGGATAACTTTTCGATATTTATGCATCCCAAGGAGCCATAGGTGCCTTGCCCTTCTATTTTCTCAAAAAAAAAATGTCCTCAAATTGCAATTTTTAATATTTTTTATAAATAAAAAAATTAGTATAAAATAATACCTACATTACATGTAGAACACAAACCACCCACTTGATCCATTTAGAAATCACAAACCACCCCCAAGGAAATAAATGGCAAGCATTGCTATTCTATGGGCACCCAGTTCAAAAGCATAGAAAAGAGTTGTGGCAGAAAATAGCCCAAACACAATCTGTAACCACAGTACTATGGATTCTAATGGGGGACCTGAATGAAATATACAAACAAGAAGATCATAAGTCTCTCAAAAGAAAACAGCCCCATCTCTCAAAACACCTCCAAAGCTTCATAAGAAAATTTGACTTAGTGGACTTTGACTATGTGGGGCCACCTTTCACATGGACCAATGGACAACATGGACTATCAAAAGTGCTGGAAAGACTAGACAAAGCCTTGGCCACCTCCAACTGGTGTCAATTGTACCCAGAAGCTATACTACATCGTCACCCAATAACAACTTCAGACCATGGGCCTATCTCAATTAACACCATGCCAACCCCACCAAGAAGAAAACCTCAATTCCACTTCTTATATTTTTTGATTGAACACCCTCAGTGCAAGCAAATCATTGAAGATTCTTGGCAACAACAAATTCATGGATCCCCTGCCCACCAAATCCTCACCAAATTGAAGGTTTGTAAAGCAGAATTAAAAGAATGGAACACAAACCAATTCGGGCAAATCCAACATCACATTCAGAAACTGGCACAGCAGATATCTACGCTGCAAATGGAAACTTCGGAAGATGACCATAAGAGAAAACTCCAATCCCTCCTAAAACAATACCAATACTGGCTTCTCAAAGAGGAACAATTATGGAGACTGAAATCAAGGGAGCTCTGGTTAAAAAATGGTGATAAAAACACAAAGTTCTTTCACCACATTGCAAGCCACAAAAACATAAAAAATAACAACCTAGAATGGCTTCAGATTTCAGAAGGGGCATGGACATCAGACAGAAACACCATAGCCAAAATGTTCAAGGAAGCCATCCTAACCATAAGTGGCCAACCAGAAGACTTTGATCCCAATCAGCTCAACAGTGTATCTCTCCCTACACTCAGAGGAGCAAAAAAACCTACTCCTCACCCCACCCACTCAAGAAGAGCTGGCATTAGTGGTCAAACAGTTCAACCACACAAAGCTCCAGGACCATATGGATTCACAGCCTTTTTTTACCAACATTTCTGGGAGTTAATTGCATAGGACCCTAACTGATGCTACAAGTTACCGACCTATTAGCCTATGTAATGTACAAAATAATCTCCAAACGGTTGGTGCTTAGATTGCAGCCAGTATTGCAGGACCTAATCTCCTCCTATCAGTTGGGTTTTCTAAAAGGAAGGCAAATCACAGATAACATCCTACTAGTGAAGGAATTACTGCACAGGATGAAAACCCAGAAAAGAGGTAAAAAGCACATATCGCTTAAGATAGACATGTCCAAGGCTTTTGATAGAATGGGCTGGTCATATCTATTGCAAGTGCTAAAAAAGATGGAGTTTCCTGAAAAGTGGTGCAAGCTACTACTCGCTTCTCCATAAAATTAGTAAGAGAAACCCATGAACATTTCAAATTAAGCAGGGGAGTAAGACAAGGAGACCCCATTTCTCTTTATCTTTTCATCATTGGAATGGAGGTACTAACCCAGTTGCTTAATCAAGCTGTATCATCTAGACAAATAGAAGGAACCCAGTTCAGCAAAGAAGACACTCCAGTTACACATTTATTCTTTGCAAACGACTATATCCCATTCTGTAGAACCGATTTGGTGCAAATCAAGGCCTTGGTAAAAGTCCTCAATAATTTCAAATTCGTGTCAGGACAAAAGATAAATTATTCTAAATCAAGCATCTTCTTCAGCAAAAATGTGCCTCAGCATCATCACAAGTTTCTCTCACATACCCTTCATGTGAAGAAATCACTAGTAGGCACCAAATATCTTGGGATCCAAATTGGTACAAGCCCTCGGCTCTGCTCTACCCACAAAGAAGTCCTTAGTAAAGTAACAGCTAGAATAAATGCATGGAACTCAAAGTTGCTGTCCCAAGCAGGCAAAACCACCTTAGTCAAATCAGTCTTGCAGTCCATCCCAACAGACTCCATATCCACAACAATCTTCCCAAAAGCCAGAAACTCAAAATTAGATAAACTTACAAGAAAGTTATGGTGGGGAGATACAACTGGGAGAACCATACACACTATTTCTTGGGGCAAGATATGTAGGCATAAACAACAAGGAGGATTGGGCTTCAGATCCCATGAGATTATGAACAAGGCTATCTTTGGGAAACAAATCTGGCGGCTCTTAAGTGATAGCAAGGGTATATGGAAACAAACAAATAAAAGTCAAATATTTCCCACATACCTCCCTATTTACTGCTCCAAAAACCAAGAATAGCTCATTGTGGTGGAAACAAGCACACTCCATGCTATCACAGTTAAAGACAAACTTACTATGATCAATCAAAGATGGCCGAGACACCCAAGTCATCATGGACCCATGGATACCCACCTTACCGGGGCACATCCCAAGTCTGAACCCCTTGATATCTGAATCACAAGTCAAGAACATGAAGGTCTCTAAACTCCTTACTTCAGAAGGATCTTGGGACACTACCAAACTAAATATTCTCTTCCAAGAATCTACAATTCCTCACATTCTATCAATAACTCCAGATACAAGCCAGCCAACAGATAAAGTGATTTGGAAGAAGAACAAGTTGGGTTCATATTCAGTGAAGTCAGCCTATCAACACTTCTCCTCATTTGAAAGCTCTAGTTCTGGTCCTCACTTCAACTGGAAGCTAATTTGGAAGCTCAAAATACCGCATAGATTCCAAGTTTTCTTATGGAAACTAATATGGGATGGTGTGCCTACTAAGCGGAAATGCTTGCCATGGTTGCAAGGAGAGGACTGAATATGTAGCTTCTGCAAAGTCAGTGAGGAGACAACCTTCCACCTGTTCTTTCAATGTGCTTTTGCAAGAGCAGTTTGGTGTGAAGCCCAATTCGGGCTGAACCCAAACACAATATCAGAAAATCAACCCCACACCATCATCACCGAATGGTTTACAAGCCTAGAATCATCACTAGGTGAGCAACAAGCACTTTTGTACCTCAGCAGATTCAATATCATCTGTTACTTCATATGGAAAGCAAGGAACAAAAGCATATTAAAAAATAGACAACTGGATCCATATCTTGTCATACGGACAGCATCCCAATTCCCCCCTAACACACATCAGCCAGCATAGGCAAAGCCATCGCACCATCTCATTATCACAGTCCATGCCAACCTTACATGTCGATGGCTCCTTTGATCCTAATACAGGATATGCAGGACGAGGGTTCGTCATCCAACATGCGCAACGTCAACTCTATATTGCAGAAGGGAAGCCTAGCTAGGCTATCAACAGCTATGATGTCGAAACAAGAGCTCTCTTAGGAGGGTTGCAAGCAACACAATCACATGGTATTACCCATCTTTTGGTTTTCTCAGATAGTGTAGCCTTAATGGAGTTTGCTACCACAGATAAACCAATCCAATGGTCTAATCATCTCCACCGAAGCTATCTACAAAGACTGATTTCATCTTTTGAAGTTATTGAGTTTGTACATATAAGTAGAAACAACAATCAAGTGGCCCATCTTTTTGCTTACATCTCATGTAAGTGCCACATATCACTAGACTACAATGGAGCTAACTCCCCCCATGTAAGACTCGTTTAACTAATTCAAGGCAGCTTCTTTTGACAAAAAAAAAAAAACCTCAATAAACATATAGAACTATAGAGACAAGTGAATAACTTAATCCAAAAAGGATGGCTCTTGGCGAATGTGTATAGATGGTCATCCCATCAACAATATTACTATAAAGTACCAATTCCTAGAAGTGAGTATTCGGTTAAAAACTGAATTGAATAAATTGAAAATTTTAAAACTGAATCAAAAAAAATCAAAAATGTATATACTATATATTATATTATATATTATAATTAAGCAAATTTCATTATATTATATATTAATACATAAATAGTATGATATATTATATATTATATATTATATATCAAAGTTCAGTTAATTCAATTAAGCAAATTTCTAATTTTAAAAACTAAAACTGAAAATGGAATTGTTCAAACACCAAATTAATAAAAAACCCAAGGAAACCAATTCGAAAAATCAAAATTGAAATTTGCGGTTTGGTTTTTTGGTTTTAACCAAATTATCCTCTACCAATTTCCCATACCTTGATTGGAGGAGATGTTGGACCAACTCAATTAAGCCACACTTTTCATAAAGATAGAACTGAATAGTGACTATCACTAGATCTGCACCAGGCCAAGAGATGAATGGAAGACGACCTTCAAGACTTGTAAAGGCCTGTATGAGTGGATAGCTATGCCATTTGGGTTATTCAAACATAGAATTAATAAAAAAACCAAGGAAGCCGAACCGAAAAATCAAAATTGAAATTTCCAATTCGTTTTTTTGGTTATAACCGAATTATCCCCTACCAATTCCCCATACCTTGATTGGAGGAGATGTTGGACCAACTCAATTAGGCCACACTTTTCATAAAGATAGAACTGAATAGTGACTATCACTAGATTTGCACCAGGCCAAGAGAAGAATGGAAAATGACCTTCAAGACTTGTAAAGGCCTATATGAGTGGCTAGTTATGCCATTTGGGTTATTCATACACCATCCACCTTCATGAGAGAGATGACTCAGTTGTTGCAGGCTCGCAACCTTTTCTAAGCAAATTTGTTGTTGTCTATTTTGATGATATCTTATATATACTTAAAGCACAAGGGGGGCATAAGGGGAGAAGACGTGGCTGCATGAGAATGAAGTAAATTAGCATTTACACATGTGGTGTTTGGAGCATGTGAAATTTACTATTACAAATTTAATTAATTAGAACAATGCCATTGAATAAAACAAAGAAAAAACAATGATAACTTGTCATTTCTTTCATATTTGATGCTAAATATGTAATTACTTACAATAGTGTCACTACTAACTATTTACAATGATGCCACTAAATTTTTACCTTTTTCATATTTGTTGAAAATTGTCTTTCACTCTCATTTTATTTACAATCAAGCCATGTTGGGTCGTGCTGAGTCGGGACATGCTTCCCTCCCCTAGGATACTTTAGGGGGTTGGCCCGACACAGTATATGGCATGTGTCGTGCTGGCCAAGCCATGTTTTTTAAAAATTTTGAAAAAAATAAAGAAAATTTTAACATAAATTATAAAAATAGACAAAAATTAAAAAGATCTTAAAATTTTATTTTATATGAATTTTGACGTATATAATTGTTTATATACACAATAATAAAATTGAAAATAAAATTATATATATTAATATATTATATAATTATTGTATATAATATATATAATATACAAATTATATTGTATACACAATGGGGTGTGGCCACACTCATTGCACCCCTACTCCTGCATCTTGTCACTGCCTACCCCTGCCTACCCTGCATCTTGTCACTGCTTCCCTGCATCTCTCCTGTAACGCCTCCATTGATTCATGCACAGTTTACTGGAGCGAACATCTCTCTCCATCTCTCTCTCTCCAATGGAAGGAAAAGCAAAAACCACTGGAGCGAACACCCTCGTAGTATGACTCTTCAGATGAATTCGCTAAGATTGATACTCAACGGATGGCTCATGACAACCACAAGATGAATGAAGCTGGTGCATTGGTCCCCCTCCAAGTTCAAGGTGATTCCGCCCTTTACCAGGCTCAACTTCCAGTCTTGGATCCGGTCGAGCCTCACCGTCACCGATGACCGAACAAGCTTCAGTCGGTTGTGTGTGTCGCTGAAGATTATATTGGAACCTGGAAGCAGAGTCTCAGACCCCTGCAACAATGCCATTTAATTTGCAGGATATCTCGTAGCCGTTAAATTTGCACTGGGGGAAGCATCGAGGCGGCAGGCTATGGCCTACGGCTATCTAGCCAGCAGCCTAGGCTAGGCCGCAGTCAACCAAGAGATTGGATTTACTTTTACAGTGAGCTCCCGTCAGCTACCACCCCATAGAATTCTGCAAGAAGATTTTTGGGGTCAGGCAACCTTTATAACTCTGTCTCCGGCCTTCAGAAAGAGGAGAGAGATTCACCAACCGGCAACCTCATGAAACTCTCAAGGAACGAAAATAATGGCACAGCTCGAAAGAGAAGATTAGGCAATGGGACGAGGGCAAGCTAGCTATTTGTACTTCAGATGTTGTTATTAATGATTCTCTGGAAACGACACAGCGTGGTTTCATCGGCCATTATTCAAACTAATAAACAAAACAGTGCGATTGCGAGTGTAAAAGCTTTGATAGCCGCTCTAACCACTTCATCGGCCGTTCCTGGAAACCACGCTCAAATGGCTCAGGGCTCAAAATTTTCATGCCCACGTCTCCGTAAAAATAAATGTACAAAGCTACCTGTTTATAGACTAGGATAATCCTTTCTAATATGTCTATTTATGTCCAGTGAACTGTTGATGAATCAATGGAGGCGTTGATCCTCTGTGCTCTAAGATGGTGGAACGCCGGTGAAAAGAGGTGCAGCTCCGATTCGTTGTCGTCTGGTACCAACCTGGGTGAAGGAGGTACAGATCTGCAACACTGATTCTTACGGGGTGAAGAAGCTTGCAGCATGAAGGCTGAGCAGAGCACCCAGGTTGAAGACTGATCGGAGAAGAAGGAAAATTGAAGACCGATGGTAGGTATGAATACACGAGAGTGAAACCAGGAGGAAGAAGAAGAACAAGGAGAGAGAAGAAGAAGAAGAAGAAGAAGAAGAAGAAGAAGAAGAAGAAGAGAGAAAGAGAGAGAGAGCGAGAGAGAAGAGAAGAGAAGAGAAGAGGAAGAGAGAAAGAGAGAGCGAGAGAGGAGAAGAAGAAGAGAGAGAGAGAGCGAGAGAGAAGGAGAAGAAGAAGAAGAAGAAAGAGAGAGCGAGCGATGTAATAAATACATCGATAATCGATGTAAATTTAAATTAAAATGTTTCCAGTGTAAAATTACAAAATTACATGTTTATCAAACGCCAATATAATCGAACCGGGGTGTAAAGTTTACCCCGATTGATTTTCCACCCCACGTACCCTCAGTTTTCTTTTATTTTTTATTTTTTGTATATCATGTATTTTCAGACTCATGATATGTTTAAATCAATTTCTGAAGCCTCATGGTAGATTTAAGTGGCCATTTAAAAAATAGGCCTTCTAAAAAATGGTAGATTTAAGTCTTTTACCCAAATTAGAATTAAGGTTGCGTTTGTTTGTAGTGTAAAGCCTAATTTAATGTAATTTTACATTTTGTGTTAGTTTTATACACGTTTGGATAGAGTGTAACAAACTCTCAAGTAGTGTAAAAGTTAACGTTTTTCTCTTCTCTTCCAAAAAACTGCTCCGCCTCTTCCTCATTGGTTTCAATCTTCACCGGCATCGTGCTTCTCTGGAACCTTGGTTTCAATCGCTGCATGATTTTCTTCTTTGTCTCCGCACTTTGCTTCTCTGGAACCTTGGTTCTTAAGCTTGTTGTGGTTTCAATCGCCGACACCTTGCTTCTCCGTCTCCATGCCCTACTTCTCTAGTGCCCTTATTCTTCAACTCGTTGTGGTTTCAATTGTGGTTTCTATCTTTGCACAACTCTCTTCTTTGGCTCCGCATCTTGCTTCTCCCATTTGTCGTTGTTTCAATCATCGGTGTCCTACTTCTCCGTCGTTTCAATCTCCGCTTCTCTGTCTGTTGGCTTACTCCAAGCCCATATAAAAACTCTACCAAAGATTTTACACTTTTTCCAAATGAATAAGAGTGTAAAATGAGCATTCCGCGGATTCAATTATTACACCAATAATTCTGTAAAGTTTTTACATCGCTTCCAAACGCAGCCTAAGGGAAATACGAGCGGAACGTACCAATACCATGAGATGCTGACGTGTGATGGTTTCGACTCTGAAGTGAAAGCTTGGTGGGCCCAGAAAAGCCCAGCTGATATTGCCCGAATCCAATCCACCACACTCAAACTTCTGCCCCTTAAAACTGATCGTCTTGGAGGCCCACGGTTTATTGGGTAGGCCGTCTCCAACAGTTGCAGCTATGATTAACCATGATTAGGGGGCATTATTAACTTATACATAATGTTTACACGTGGCAATTGAGCTAAATTCATATATTGGCTTAGGTCTACACTAGAAATGGGTCTGGGAGTCTGGGACCCAGTAAGTGGTGGGTTTTACTTGAAACATATAAAGTTAGGCTATAGAGGCCCAAAGATCCAAGCCCATCCATGCTCCTCACACAGCGCCTCACTCCGATCTCACATGTACACTTCACCATGCATCGGGAATATCTCCCGTGAATAATAATGTAATATCTCCCGTGAATAATAATGTATAAATACGGGAGATGTTACTAACATGGTAGGATGTGCGTATGAGGTTGATGTGAGACGCCCTGTGTAAAGAGCAGATCCGGTCTCATCATTACATCCGTCCAGTTTGGCCAATTTCATTGCCACGTGGCGAAAAACCAGGCTGCAAAGTACAAAATGCTTTATTAGGGACACTTACTGTTGACAAATGACGATGAACAAAAGAGCGTGAAATCTGAAAAGATCTCTCTCTCCCCTCTGACACTTGTTTTCACTCCCCTCGACGCTGCTTACAAGAAGAGTGTCAAGAATCAAAAACAGAAGAACATAGAGCAACCAATTAATCAAAGAAACCCAGTTTCCATTTCTCTTCTGTCGTTCGTCGTCGTCTCATTTCGAGTTCGTTGAGGGAGTATTTGCTTTTTAGATTTCAAATACATTCTTTGATGGCTTCCGGTGGAGGAACAGAGGAAGAACGGCAGAAAGAGCAGCTTGCTCTTCTGGGGAAACCCTTAAAAGAAGGGGAGAGAATTTTGGCGCCAACGAGGAGACCAGACGGGACAATGCGAAAAGCCATTCGGATTAGGGCAGGTTACGTCCCTCAAGACGAAGTTGCAATTTACCAATCCAAAGGTGCTCTGGTAGGAAAAGCGAATTTCAATCGTTTTCGCTTCTTTTGAAGTTCTCTGAATTGATTTGTGTCGGTCTTTGTCTTTGCTTATTATCGTCGGGGATTTTGCAGCCGATGGTGTTTTCTTTTGATGCAGTTAAGGAAAAGTATGGGCACGCCGGAGGTGCCCCCGGGGTATGACCCGGTTTTGGATGCGAAGCCGAAGACGAAGGCCGCTAAGCGGAATGAGAGAAAGAAGGAGAAGAAGCACCAGGTGCTTGGTTTATTTCCTTGTAATAGTTTTTGCGCATTTGGTGATAGTTTCGTGCCACTGTGCCAGATATGTGTCTTTCGAATCTTTTGGGATGGAGGTCTTGAAATAGCTAATACGGTAACTGGGGCTTGTTTAGAGTGCCTCTTTTTTTACAAAGATTTCTCAATATGTCATGGTTGAATTCTATGGAGAATTAGTTTATGTTCAAGAATGTCGAAATGAATGGTGTGAAGAAGTTGATGCACAAGTAGGTTATTGGGAGAGGAGTGGAGGACTTGAAGTTGCAAATATGGTGACAGGGTGTAGGGCCGTTCTTACCAGAACAATGGTGAATCAGTGAAAGATGGATTAGCCATCCTTTTATGTGATTGAGTTGGGCAGTCAACTCAAGAGCTTGCATTGTTTCATAGTGTGTATGCATTTTGGTTTGTTTATGGTTTGGATTTTCATCACTGGAGGCGAAATACAAGTGCAGTGCTCCCTTTTAGTTTCTTGATTGTTTGGGGCTTTTGGTGTTTTAAAAGTAAGGAGTGCAGTTAAGCACAAAGGGTTCCTAGAGCGAAAGGTGCAAGGTGAGGCATGCACCTCTTTGAAGTAAGGTGCCACTTTTGAAGAAAAAAATCAGAATAAATAAACTTATATATAAGAAGATGAAAATCCTATATTTATAATAAATAAAATATTTCAAAATGTTTATTAGCCCAATTGGTTAAAGCATCATGTTATTAAAACAAATATTGTAGACTTGTATTCTGAAATCTTATGTAGATAATTTTTTTAAACTCTAAACATCATAACTATAACCAAATTCAAGGTTAGAATATCAACAAGCCAGATTTAGGAACCTAGGTGATACAGGTATTGGAGGTGTGATTGAGAGAGGGACGGAGCTATCTGTTGGGCTTTCAGTGGCCCTTTGGGAACAGGTGACTCTACAAAGGCTGAAGTTTTGGTGGCTCTACTGGGATTAGGATTGCTAGAAACTTGGGAATCATGAGCTTAACAATTGAAGGTGATTTAGTAAACACAATTAAGTAGTTACAAGGAAGAGCTGAAGGTCCTTGGAGATTGGTGCATTACATTTCTGAAGCAAGAGACATTCTAATTAACATGTTTGCAAGTATGGTTTGGGTTCATAGGGAACTGAATGCAATTGCTGATGGTTTAGCTAAATCTGGGATTTATAGGGTTTCTTTGTATAGTGATACTGGTCTTCCTCTGTGTTGTGAGGGGTGGTTTTACTAGTACTATTGGTATGGGGGGTCCTATATTTTCTTATTTGTCTAGGGACCTCCCTGTAATATTATTTTTTATTAATATAATAGGGTGAAGTGGGTGCTGCCACGTATCGTTTCCTATAAAAGAAAAGTGGGTGCTGCCACTTACCCAATCATATTTTCCCTCTCATACATGGAATTGGAGTAATAATTTGTCATAGAAAATCTAATTTTTTTCTTGTGTTATTCTTGACTTATCAGTTTGACCACTAGAGGAAGCATACTCAAACAACTGGTTTGATCTGATTGCCACATCCAAGCTTCTATTCTCCTTCTTCTTTGGTTATAGCACCAAGTTTTTATTTTATTTTTCTTGGTTGAGCCTCCAGTGACTGAAGCATTTAAGAGGATTAAATAGTTCCTGTAAGGAAAGTTTCTGCTGTGTTTTTGATCTGGACTGTGTTTGGGAGCCTTGTAGAAGGCTGTTATGATCAAAGAAGGTGCTGGAAATTGACTGGAAGGTGGTTTTTGTTTGAAAGAAGGTTTTCCAAGTGACCAGTCATATGTTTTCTGTTTGCCAAGTGGAAACCAAAGGGCTGTTTGCATGTTGACCAGAATGTGTGTGCAGTAGTGGTTTACAGTGACAGTGTGTCATTGTGTGCATGGTACAAGTGGTTGTAGCCCTCATGTAAGTAGTTTGTTTTCAGTTTTGTCCCTCCTAATACAGTTGTTCTGTCATTGCCTTGGACTGTTAATGTCATGTGATTGTGTCTGCCCAGGAAGGGTCTTCTTTTGGATCCTTTTGGTGGTACTGGTTATCTAGTAGTAGTGTTTCAGCAATGTTCTCAGAGAGTTCTGTCACTTCAAATTCTTTTTGGGGGCTTGTTAATTCTGGTAGTGGGATGGACAATGTTGGATTTCCTGTATCCATTGTTTTTCTTGATGGGCTGGATTACTTGGAGTGGTCCAAGGGTGTGAAATGTTTGTTGGAGTCAGGGGAAAGTTAGGGTACCTCATCAAAAAGACTAAGAAGCCTATTAGTGAAGGCACTGAGTATGAGAAGTGGGAACAAGAGAACTATATGATTATGTCTTGGCTTACATCTTCAATTCAGCCTGCTGTTAGAAAAAAACTTTAAGTGGGCTGAAATCCATCTCTATTGAAAACTACTAAAAGAGAGAGTTGGCTGGTGATTCTTTGGTCTTGATTGAGATGTTGAAAGTTCCAATCTTCTAGGTTGAGAGAACATCAAGAGTTTTAGGGTTGTCAAACAGTATATCCAATCCCTGCCCCCAAAGAGCCTATATATCTTATTAGTTATAAGTATTTACAAAGAGGCCCTTGAAGGGCTAAAGATAAGAAAGAAAATGAATGCTATGGTACAATAGGGACCATAAAACAACATTACATCAAGTATCTCTATACTCCCCCTCAAAATGATGCCGAGACATAAGCATTAGTTTGCCCACAAGAAATAGATGTCTCAATCTCGTCATAGGCTTCGTGAGAATGTCAGCAATCTCTAAGTCGGAAGCTATATGAGGAAGGGAAATAGAGCCGGTAAGAAAAAGATCCCTGATGAAGTGACAATCCACCTCAATGTGTTTGGTTCTCTCATGAAACACTGGATTAGATGCAATCTTGATATCACTAGTGTTGTTAGCATAGAGAGGAATAGGCGGTGGGAGATGAACACCAAGATCAGCAAGGAGAGATTGAAGCCAAACAACCTCACTGCATACCAATGACATAACCCCGTATTCAACTTCTGTAGATGACTTAGAAACTGTTTGTTGTTTCTTACTTTTCCAGGAGATAAGGGAGTCTCCCAAAAAGACACACCATCCGGTAGTAGACTGTCTAGTGTTAGGACAACCTGACCAATCTGCATCAGCATAAACTCTCAATTGAAGAGGAGAGAAGAAGAAAAGAATAGTCCTTGAGACAGAGTGCCGCGAACATAACGGATAATCCGGTGGACAGCAGTCATGTGGGGCTGAAACGAATTGACTAACTACCTGAATTGCATGGGAAATGTCCGGACGAGTCATGGTGAGATAAATGAGAGACCCAACCAATCATTAGATTTAGACATCTTGACATTGAGTTCCAAAGGTGTATCAACTTGTTTGGTGTCTGTAAGACCAACAAGCTTAATAAGATCACATGCATATTTGTGTTGACAAAGTAACCATGGCCGCTACGATGTATTTCCAGCCCCAAGAAATAAGTAAGAGAACCCAAGTCTTTCATATGGAAGGAACTGTAGAGAAGAGACTTAAGTTCTTGGATTCCAACCTCATCATCCCCTATCAATAACATATCATCTACATGCAACAATAAGATGGTAATGCCTCGAGGTCTTTGACGGATGAAGAGAGAATAATTAGAGGCACTCTGATTGTAGCCAACAACCACTACAACATCTCGGAATTTCTCAAACCAAGCACGGGGAGCTTGTTTGAGACCATATAAGGATTTCTTTAACCGACAAACAAGAGAGGGATCA
The DNA here is from genome assembly GCF_055504915.1 of Nelumbo nucifera. Classification (NCBI taxonomy): domain Eukaryota; kingdom Viridiplantae; phylum Streptophyta; class Magnoliopsida; order Proteales; family Nelumbonaceae; genus Nelumbo; species Nelumbo nucifera. The sequence continues at coordinate 30,517,882 of NC_142649.1, forward strand.
CCACTGTATCCAGGAGGAGGCTTCATGTATACTGTCTCCTTCAAATCGCTATGAAGAAAAGCATTCTTCACATCTAACTGAAGTATGGCCCATGAATGTGTAGCAGATAAAGCTAAGAGGATACAGACTATAGTAATCTTGGCAACACTTGAAAGAAGAAAAAGAAGAATTGTTTACTGTATTACAGATTTGAAGAGAGAGAGAGAGAGAGAGAGAGAGAGAGAGGAGAAAAGAAAGAATTTGAACAAAATACACTTAGTGGCTTTGGGTTCAAACTTGGAGCGATGAGGTCCAAGGATTTGAACAAAACAAGTACACCCAAAAGTTTTGAGGGGAAGAGTGAATAGGTCCTTATCTGGATATAGAAGACTGAACGGGATTTGCATGTTTAGGACTTGTGAAGGAACCCTGTTAATGAGGTATATGGCTGTATGGATTGCATCTCCCTAGAAGCGTATGGGAACATGGAATTGAGCATGATGCTTCTGGCTACCTCTAAAATATGTCTGTTTTTTCTCTTAGCAACCTCGTTTTGCTAAGGTGTGTGAGGATAGGTGCTCTAATGAATGATCCCATGATCAAGGAGATAGGATGCCAAGGGTTTTGCAAAGTATTCCTTGGCATTATCAGATCTAAGAATCTTGATCTTGGTTTCAAATTGAGTTAGGATCATCTAATGGAAAGCTTGGTCAGAGAGGGAACCTCATCTCGAGAGTGCATAAGATAGACCCATGAAAAACAGGCATAGTCATCAAGAAATAATAAGAAATATCCGTACCCCCCCATGGTGGGAGTATGGTAGGGCCCCCAAACATCGGTATGCACAATCTCAAAAGGAAGGTTGCTTCTTTTATTACTTAAATGATAAGATGATCTACTATGTTTTGCAAGTTCACAACTTTCACATTTTAACCCAGACACTTCTACTGACTTAAAGAAGTTTGGAAAAAGACTCTTTAAAGACCCAACAGATAAATGACCTAAGCGGTTGTGCCAAAGCATAATCTTACTACAAGACTGAGAAACAAACAATTTACCTGCTTTACTCTACTCCCCCTGTGAATGTTCCAGCAGGTAGACTCCATTCATCTCATGGTCAATCCCAATCACCTTCTTCGTTTCCAAATCCTGAAAAATACACTGATTAGGGAAAAAAGTTATCGAACAATTTTGATTTTTAGTAATATTACTAACTGAAAGTAAGTTAGCACTAAGCTTGGGAACATGCAAAGCTGAGGATAGGGTGATGGTATCTGATAATTTGATGTCTCCCTTGCCAGAAATTGGTACAAGAGAGCCATCAACAATAGAAACTTTTGTCTCTCCCAGAGGATAAACAATAGGTGCTAAATAGAGTAGATATACTGGTCATATGATCTAAAGCACCTAAATCTATTACCCAGGAAGGTCTAGTATTACCTGGGACAAAAGCATGACAAGCACTAGCTCTTGTACTTGTATGAGCAAGGGTTGAAGTGGGCTGTTGAGCTGATGTAGGCTGAGCTGAATTACTAAATTCATTTTCTAGCTGAGTCAGAGCAGCTCGGGCTGCAGCTAGGGTATTTAGAGGAGTGCCTCTTGTGCTTGATGAAGTTGTACTATCAGTGTTGACAGCCATATTAGCATTCCCTTTCTTATTTTTGAGCTTTGCTGGGACTAGATTAGGGTGCAACTTCCAACAGGTGTCCTTAGTATGTTTAGGTTTCTTGTAGTGTTCACATACTAAGTCCTTCTTAGCTTCCTTCTTCTCCTTATCCCCCTAGATTTAGGTCTAATTTCTACCAAGGCTGATTCGGAGGGCTGTTGCTGCAACATAACCTTTCTCCTAGTTTCTTCACTATGCACTAGGGAATAGGCTTGTGATAAAGTCACACTATCTCTTGTCAACATCTGTTGTCTCACAATGCCATATTCAGAGTTCAGACCAGTTAGGAACTCAAAAATTCTGTTAGTTTACCTGCTTTCTATATGTTTGTGTATCTTTCTGACTCTCCCACTCAATTGTTTTAAGATGGTCAATTTCATGCCATAGGGATTTTAAGGTTGAAAAGTAAACAGAGACTTGCTTCTCTCCTTGCCTCAGATTTTTAACCTCACATTTTAGCTTATAAGCCCTAGCAACATTAAGAGGCTGAAAGTAAGTTTCCTTCATAACATCCCATATTTCCTTAGCTGTTTTGGCCCACAAGTAGTTTCGGTTGATGTGTGGCTGCTGAAGGGATGAGAGATCCATCATATGGATGGCCGAACCCTGCAGAAAGGTTGGGCGAAATTTAAAAAATTTCCTCTCCCCTTATCTGGGAATCACATTCCCTGTTTTAGAAAATCTGCATTTTCAAGGATCAGTCTTGAACCATAAACCAAACCAGATATGAAAACAGAAGTAGGAAAGGGATATACTGAAGGGATGAGATATCCATCGTATGGATGCCCAAATCTTGCGGAATAGAATGGGCGAATTTCAAAAATTTCTCTCCATCCTACTAGGAATCATATTCCCTATTTTAGAAAAATCATATTTTTCAAGGATCAATCTTGAACCAAGAACCAAACCAGATCTGAACAAAAGCAGTAGGAGAGGGATATGCCTGATACAGAGAAATAGTATCTCCCAATGGAGGTGTTCACGCCTAAGGAAGGAACCAAAAACTGCTCCCACTGAAGATGGCGCAGTGCAGGATGGAGCAGGATCAACAGCGTTCTTCAAAAGAACCGGATCCTTCGCAAGAATCAGCTAGACGACACGTGAGCATTACTTCCAATCAGCCCTTTCACAAAGGACTGGTATCAAGATTCAATCTTGATCACTCCTACTGACAAAAGGAGATCGAACTGGTAGATATGGCGGCGGCAGGAAGGAGGCGGCAAGAGAGATTTAGCGCAGTAATGCTGAATTCTCTTTTCTGTGATTTCAGCTCTGAAGACAGGATGTGTTGTGTGTCAAAAGGCTGCCGCCCCCTCCTTTTATAACCTTAAAGGGATCAGCTCCTAATCCCATTAGGGAGTTGCTGATCCAAATCATATTTGGATCAGAATTCCCTTTAAGTGATAAGGGTAAACCCTTATCTTATCTGTAGATTAGATCAGCCTTCTCCTAATCTTTTTAGGAGGTTTCCAGATCTGAATCACATTCAGATCTAGACTCTCTGAGTGGATGGGGTTAAGACCCAATCCTATCTGCTAATCTAATCTCAGAATTCGCCCCTCATTTAATTGATCAAATCAGCCCAGTTCGAAATGGGTTTTAGGCCCATTAAGGTTATGTGCTCACTTAGCCTTCCAAACTGCTGCCCAGTTGGGCTTCATTGTATGGCGTGGGACCCAAACATTGATCTACACATCAACCACATGGGTTCAGCCCAGCCTTTGTTACAAGGCCCAGCCGAATACACTGTTGTGGATAGCGCACCCCCTGAAACCCATCACGTGGGCTCTATGGGCCCAACACTTACCCTAAGTGGTCCCTGGGCCAAGCCACATTGTAACACCCAGGGACTGTGGGCAGATGCAAGATTAGCCCATCAGGTATTACCCTCAATGGTCTTACACTTAACCTCTCAGCCCATAATGATCATACACTGCCCGACAAGAGAGGACCTCTCCCTCGGCTGCAAGGAACAGTGCTGCACTCTCTACTCACATGGATCCCGGGAATTAAAACCTTTTGCAAACGTTTGAAACCGTAACATATATATACTTTTATATCTCATATAAAATATATTTTGCAAAACAAATCTCAACAATTGAAATCGGCTGCCGGCAGTCTTGGTTTCCATCAGAGAGAGTGCATCCCGATCATTACCTTTGTTCGACAAAGGGGCTGATCCTGTCACTATGATCACCCACTCAGATGAATTCTCGGACTGTCCCAACATACCCAGGTTTTGACCCCTGCTAAGGATCTCACTGATTGGCATATTAAAAACATCCGACACCTAGTGCAGTATCATAATCGAGTCTAGGGGTCAGGTGTAACTTTCCAGTTTTGCCCATCAATCTCCAAGGTCCAGGGCAATACTGGAAATCTGGTCCGATTCAAAGATTCAATTAATCCTACACTGCATGTGCCTGGCGGCTGAGACATGCCACCCCAACAATTGGCAGCACAACAGTGTCAGCCTTGGCAGGATAAATCTCCCCAGACTTATCCAACGGATGTGAACATTCTAAACTAGCACGAGTCTCATAAGTATCCAGTTTAAGGGTATTATACAAACACACCACAGGAACATGAATCAAATATGTACTTTATTCATTTACAATAAATTCATAATGTATATCATTCTGATTGGAGCTAAGGGCATACAACTGTCTAACATATACCTGATACGGAGAAATAGTATCTCCGAAAGGAGGTGTTCACGCCCAAGGTAGGAACCAAAAACTGCTCCCACTGAAGATGGCGCAGTGTAGGATGGAGCAGAATTAGCAGTGTTCTTCCAAAAGAACCGAACCCTTCACAACAATTCGCTAGGGCCGTGAGCACAACTTCAGATCAGCCTTTCTCCAAAGGTTGATATCAAGATCCAATCTTGATCGTTCCTGCTAGAAAGAGGAGATCGAACTGGCAGTAATGGCGGCGGCAGGAAGGAGGCGGCAAGGAGAAAACAGCTCAGCCTCACTGGGTGCTATGTTCTCTCTCTGTTTTGAATATGATCATCTTCTAAAGCTTCCCCCCCCTTCTCCTTTTATAAACTTAAAGGGATCAACTTCTAATCCCATTAGGAGTTGCTGATCCAATTCAAATTTGGATCTGAATTCCCTTTAAGAGATGAGGATAGACCCTTATCTTATCTGTAGATTAGATCAGCCCTCTCCTAATCTTATCAGGAGGTTTCTAGATCTGAATCTGTATTCAGATTTGAACTCTCTGAGTGGATAGGGTAAGACCCTATCTATCTGCTAATTTAATCTCAGATTCGCCCCTTTAATTAACTGATCATATCAGCCCAGTTCGAAATGGGCTTTAGGCCCAATAAGTATATGTGCTCATTTAGCCTTCAAACTGCTGCCCAGTTGGGCTTCCTTGTATGGCGTGGGACCCAAGCATTGATCTACACATCAGCCACAAGGGTTCGACCCAGCCTTTGTTACAAGGCCTAGCCGAATTCACTAGAAAGCCCAGTGAACCCCTGAGCCCATCATATGGACTCTATGGGCCTAACACTTACACTAAGTGGTCCCTGGGCCAAGCCACCTTGTAACACCCAGGGACTGTGGGCAGATGCAAGATTAGCCTATCAGGTATTACCCTCAATGGTCTTACACATAACCTCTCAGCCCATAATGATCATACATTGCCCGACAAGAGAGGACCTCTCCCTCGGCTGCAAGGAACAATGCTGCAATCTTTACTCACATGGATCCCGGGAATTAAAATTTTTTGCAAACAATTTGAAACCGTAACATATATATACTTTTATATCTCATATAAAATATATTTTGCAAAACAAATTCTCAACGATTGAAATCGGTTGCCGATAGTCTTGGTTTCCATCAGAGAGAGTGCATCCCCGATCATTACCTTTGTCCGACAAAGGTGCTGATCCTGTCACTATGAGCACCCACTCGGATGAATTCTCGGACTGTCCCAACATACTTAGGTTTTGACCCCCTCTAAGGATCTCACTGATTGGCATATCAAAAACAACCCAATTAGACACCTAGTGCAGTATCATAATCGAGTCTAGGGGTCAGGTGTAATTTTCCAGTTTTGCCCACTAATCTTCAAGGTCCAGGGCAATACTGGAAATGGAACAAATATCTGTGAGCTGTTGAGTAAATGGAACAAATCAAGTAACTAGATGGCCTTGCTTGACCTTCTCATGAACAAAGTGATAATCCAGTTCTATATGCTTACTATGAATATGAAAGACTAGATTTATTGACATAAAGAGGACACTCATGTTATTGCTAAGCAATGTGGCTGGATTTTTGAGGGGAAAGCCAGGTCTTGTAGTAGGAAGAAAAGCCAATTTAGTTCTGCAGTAGTGGAGGCCATGGAACAATACTCAACTTTTGCACTAGAATGAGCAACTAGTGATTGTTTCTTTGCTGCCCATACAATGAGTTTCAAGCCTAAAAAGACACAATAACCAGTGGTGGATTGCCTGGTAAGTGCGCATCTAGCCCAATCTGCATCAGAGAAACCATACATGTCCAACAAGCTTTGCTGCATAAGATGAATGCCAAAATCAGTTGTTCCTTTGACATATCTCAAAATATGCCTCACAAGCTGAAAATCATGCTTGGTGTGATCATGCATATGTTGACACACTAGATTGACTGCATGACTAAGATCTAGTTGTGCCATGGTAAGGTATTGTAGAGCGCCAACCAAGCTCTACCTCAAAGGCATCTTTAGGATTTGAGCCTCCAGTTCCACTTACAGTAGAAGTTTTAAGTACCATTGGTGTTGCAACTGAGCAACTGACTTGCACTCCTCCATATGAGCACAGTAAGAACTTTTCATGCATACTTGTCTTGTCACAAGAAAAGTCCTTCACCTGTAGATTGAACTTCGATACCCAAGAATTAGTGAAGGGACCCAAGATCCTTCATAGCAAGTTCTGTACCTATGACATCAGTGAAGTGTTGAAGAAATTGAGAGTTTCTCCTTGTCAACACTATGCCATCAACATACAAGAGAAGATTGATAGTGTCCTTGGCATGATGTAAAACAAAAGTTATGGATCATGCATGCTATTATAAAATCCCTTTGCAAGAAGATATGTACTGAACCTGTTGAACCAAGCTCTGTGGGTCTAGTTTGAGGCCATACAAGGCCCTATTCAACTAGTAAATATAATTTGGGTGAGAGGAATCATGAAATCCTGGTTGTTGTTCTGTTGTTTTGTAAACATGGGCGAGCTTCTTGAGATATCCATTAAAAAAAGCATCATTTACATCCAATTGTTTAATTTCTCAACCACAGTCAAGAGAAATAGAGAGAATAAGTCCTATTGTTTGTGGTTTTACAACAGAACTGAATGTTTCTTCAAAGTCCAAACCAGGGATTTGACCATATCCCTTGGCAACAAGTTGAGTTTTCAGTCTTTCAAGACTCCCATCTGACTTCAGTTTGGTTTTAAAAACCCATTGAAAACCTACTACATTTATAGTCTTGGTCTGAGGTACCAACTTCTAAGTTGAGTTTTCATGCAATGCCTTCAGCTCATCTTTCATAGCTTGAGTCCATCCCTGAGGTTGCTTCGACTGTTTTTGGTTCTATTGGAATAGAGGTAGACTTTTCTTGTGAAAGTAATCCTTGACCCAACTTTTGTAGTTGTGCCTTCTTGTGGTCATAGGATGGGTATTCAGTGTGGGAGCAGCAGCTGTGATAGGGGAATCAATATGCAATGAGTTGGAGATATCTAGTATGCTGGAAGGATTAATTTCAGCTGGAGATCCATGTTCTTCTTCATTAGCAGCCTCTATGGCCTGTGTGTCATCTGCAACATGATGAAGATTATGGTCAATTATGTTGTCAATTGTAGCATGTGAAGTTGAGGCTGAACCATAGCTCGTAAGGGTTGTTCTTCCATACTTGGGGTTGTAACCATGTGATTGGTATTCCAGTCACTAAACGTACTTAGCTCTAATCTTGTGCTGCTAACATGTGAGGAATCAGTGGGTTTAGCATAAAGAAAGATATTATCATCAAATAGTACATGTTTAGACATGTAAACTCGACTAGTTGCAGGCAATGTTTTAAAACATGGAGGTGTGATTTGAGGTGTTCCACTACCTAGAGGTGTGAGGCGTAGTTTAGAACATAAGAGGCGTAAGCCTCTCGAACACAAGGATGCGTAAACCTACTTAAGAGGAGGGGGGTGAGGAGGAAGAAGGAGGGGGAGGAGGAAGAAGAGGAAGGAGGATCTCATTTTTCTTTATTTTTAATAAAAATCTTTTATATTAAGAAGAACGAAGATGTTTAGGAGTGAGCCCCTAGACAAGGGGGTCTAGGGGCATTGCTCCCAACTCACTTTCTTTCCCCTTATCTGTCCTTCCTTTCCCTTCCCTTCCCTTGCCTTGCCTTTTCTTTTCTCTTTTTTCCTTCTCTTTCTTTCTTTTTCTTTTCTTTTTTTGCCTTTTTATATGAGGTGTGCATGAGGCGTATGCCTCTAGCACGCCTCATAAAAAAGGTGTATGAGGTGTACACCTCAGAGGTATCAACATCTTTGGCGTACTGAGGTGTACACCTAGGGGTGTTTTGGGGGCACCTCGCCTAGAGACATGCCCTTATGTCACAAGTGTCCAATTTGCCGCACCATCAAGTGCCTTCACCACGCCCACAGCCTGCCATCCGAGTGTCCAAGTGTGTGTCTTGGGTGGGGGCATTGCATGATTTTGTATGGGGGGATTGCCAATGGCATTACTGTAATTCTATAGTATGGTTTTTCACCTTTTTGATGTTTCTTATTGTCACTCCCCCAAAAGCTTAACGTACTCTTGGAGGGGAGGTAGGTAGTCGAGTGAATCAAGAGATTGTAAAGGTTAAGCATGAGATCCCCTCGACACTGAACTATGTGCTTATGCTTGCCATCCATTAATGCAATACAATTTGCCTTTTGTCTAATTCGTGTGCCATCTTTGTTTCCTTTTCTTGTGTTGTTGCTTGTCGCTTAGGCTTACTCGTCGCATTCGAGTGCTGCATGGGGCCCCAACGACTAGCCCCGTGACAGTTGGTATCAGAGCAGGAGCTCCTACACACACATTGGACCCTGTCTTCGCCCCTACTTCAGCACAATGAAGAGTAACCGGGACATTGCCGATGACACACTACACGGGCTGCACCAAGCCCACGACACTGATGAGGCTCCACTCGACGAACCCACCAAGACACAAGCCCCAAAGGGCCGCACAACTAAAGCTAGCAAGTGCGACAAGTTAGTCGACCAACTAGCTAGCATGGACATGCGCATCCTACGTTGTGAGGTGACAGTGGGAGAAACCCGAGATCGGGTCGATGAACTCCACCTCAACCTAGAGACTGTTGAGAATGCAGTGGTGGAACTAGAAGGGCGTTTCAATGGTGCCTTCAGAGACATGCACACCACCATACAAAACTCGGGAGTGGAGGCTTCCCAAAGTAGCCTACAGGGCTTGCTAGACAGATTTCAAGCGCAATTGGACGAGATGAGAAACGAGATGACTCTCCTAAAGAGGGCAGTGGCCAACTCATCTAGCACTCTATCCTAGCTTCCATGCACATCAAGATTCGCGAGCCAACACCTTACTCGGGTGCTCGGGATGTTAGGGAGCTTGACAACTTCTTGTGGCATTTGGAGCAATATTTCTCTACCATTGGCATCATTGACAACCAAACTCAGGTACGTATAGCCGCTATGTATTTGACTGATATCGCAATGTTATGGTGGCGTAGGTGTTGCCAAGACATTGAACGTGGAACCCGCACCATTGACACCTGGGTTGGATTCAAGCATGAGATCAAGCGTCAATTCTACTCTGAAAATGTGGAGTACATGGAAAAACCTTAGACATCAAGAATCACTACATGACTATGTCAAGGAATTTTTGGCCTTGACGCTTGAGATCTTCGACATGTCAGACAAGGACCTCCTGTTCAATTTCATGGACGGTCTCAAGCCATGGGCTGAGCTTGAACTTCAACAACGCGGGGTTAAGGACCTCGTCACTGCCATGGCCGTAGCTGAGCAGCTTGTTGATCTGAGGGCACTTCAGGAAGAAGAGCAAAAGCCATCCAGTCCACGTGTCATGAGTTTGAGTGGGGGAGATCAACAATCAATCTCTACAAAGGAGAAGCCAGTGCGCACCGACAAGCCCATCAATCACCAACAAGGGAAGAAGCCACAAGGAGCCTAAAGCCATCAGGCCATCGGTACACCAGGAGACCAACTACTCCTCCCGCACCTTGTTACATTTGCAATGGAAAGCTCTGGACTAGCGACTGTCCTATGCGGAAGAAAATCAATGCCCTCATCGCCAAACTCAATGATGATGAAGAGAGCGGTGAGGAGAAAACCACAGCGGCGCCAAGAGTAGGCGCCCTTCAACTTATCAACGCCATGGTTAAGAAAGAGGCCACATCCAAGCGGCCCACCAAAGCCCACAAGGGGCTGAATTATGTAGACATCACCCTCGGCGGGAGGCCGACCCAAGCCTTGGTGGACACTGGGGCCACCCACAACTTCATTTCGCTTGCGGAGGCAAAGCGACTCAGCTTGACCACCACCAACCAAATAGGGTGGGTCAAGGCTGTCAACTCAGGGGCCAAAGTAGTAGAGGGCATGGCTCGTGGAGTAGAACTCCAAGTTGGACCATGGAAAGAACCCATCAATCTATCTGTGGTACCTTTGGATGATTTTTAGGTTGTTCTTGGAGTGGAGTTCCTCACGCAGGCGGAAGCAGCACTTATGCCACACATTAGCAGCTTACTTATCTTGGATGAGCATTCCCCTTGCATGGTTTCGGTATCATCAGCCCTGTAGATACATGGGAAGCAACTTTCAGCCTTACAGTTGTACCAAGAAACAAGCAACCATGAAGCTAGCGCCGTGTCAACAAGGAAGACCCCCTGTCAATCATCACACATCAACACTGGAACTGGTTGGGAAGTCGTCACCAGGAAGAAGTCTCCCCCAAAACCGTTCCATTTCCAGTGCCAACACCAACGCCAGCGCCCATGCCAGCACCAACATCAGCATCAGCATCAGCATCAGCCTCAACATCAGCAACAACATTAGCAGAAGCCGCAAGCGCCCGCAATTGATGGGCCCAAGGGAAGACCCAAGGCCAACTCCAACACCCAGTTTACCTACCATAATGGGAAGAGAGTGCCACCCCAACTCGATGGGGACCATTCCAACACTCGGCCTTCATCCAACCCATATAGTAACCCCCTCTTAATCCAAATTCACCGTTTGCACCAATCCTTCCCTTAGCTAGTAGTGCAAGCCAACCCAGGCCTCATTTGATATACTTTCAAGTCGCTAGCCAAGGACTTAATCTAACATCTAGCCTTAGGTCTCCCTAGCACCTCAGGAACCATCAATCCCATCACCCCAGCACTTGCCCAGGCCTTAGAAGAGAAGAAGCTCGTGGAGCCGCTAAAGAATCCTTCACCAACAGCAGTTTCACGCCACAAGCAGAAGTTGGTCTTCGAGGACGAAGATCAAATTGAGTGGGGGAGACTGTCACAAGTGATCAATTTGTCGCACCATCAAGTGCCTTCACCACGCCCACAGCCTGCCATCCGAGTGTCCAAGTGTGTGTCTTGGGTGGGGGCATTGCATGATTTTGTATGGGGGGATTGCCAATGGCATTACTGTAATTCTATAGTATGATTTTTCACCTTTTTGATGTTTCTTATTCACTCCCCCAAAAGCTTAACGTACTCTTGGAGGGGAGGTAGGTAGTCGAGTGAATCAAGAGCATGTAAAGGTTAAGCATGAGATCCCCTCGACACTGAATTGTGTGCTTATGCTTGCCATCCATTAATGCAATACAATTTGCCTTTTGTCTAATTTGTGTGCCATCTTTGTTGCCTTTTCTTGTGTTGTTGCTTGTCGCTTAGGCTTACTCGTCGCATTCGAGTGCCGCACGGGGCCCCAACGACTAGCCCTGTGACACTTAGGTGTATGCCTCCCATGCCTTTCAAAACACTGGTTGCAAGATAAAGGCACCAATAACCCTTTTAAATAATGCTATACCCAATTCATTTCTTGGGGCTCAAGCTGAAGTTGGAAGATAAGAAAGTTAGTCTTCTTCTTTGTAATTCCTATTGTGATAATTAATGAACTATGGTATTGATCAAAAAAAAAAATGCTATACCCAATAAGCACACATGAGAGACCGAGGAGAGAACTTGTTCTGAGCATGATCTTGCAAATAGAGGAAGCATCTACATCCAAAAATTCTGAGTGTAGTACAGTCAGGGTGTTTCCTTATTAGAATTTTGTATGGACTTTGCATGTCAAAAGAGGAGCATGGGAGCCAATTTATGAGGTATGCTGCAGAAGAGGCTTGAAATTAAAGGAAACAAAAAAGGTTCAAGAAATAAAAGAAAAAGGAAAAAGAAGGTCTCTTGATAGGAGAACAAGAAGTAGAAGTTGAGAGAAGAGGGAAGAGAATGCCAATAATGATTTGGAGCTGGCACTTGAGTGCAGATGGAATCTTTTCAGTGTTGTCTTTCACCAGAAATCTGTTAGAGGGAGACAGATCTGAATTTCCTGCTGCTAATATTTGGAACTCAACAGCCCCTTCCAAAGTAAATGCCTTTCTCTGGGCTGTTGTCTTGGATCGATGTCTAACCAAGAAGAACTTGGTTAGAAGAGGAGTTCACATTCAAGATTTACAGTGTGTGTTGTGTGGTCAAATGGAGGAGGAAAACAACCATTTGTTCTTACATTGTTCTGTTTCTGCTACATTATGGGGCTTATCCTGGGCCGTGCCAAAGACAGTGTTGGATCTGTTATGGTGTTGGGAATTTCAAGGTTTGTCCAAGCTGGTTAAAAGTGTATGGAGGTCTATTCCTGCAGCTGTGATTAGCATCATCTGGGCAGAAAGAAATAGCAGAATCTTCCAAAAAAAATAAAAGATGTAGACAGTCTTATTTCTATTTCATTTGGCAAGTTGGTGTCTTGGATTGTAGCTGTAAAAGGTCTCCAAACCAGGGTGTTTGGAGCCCATCTGAGTTGTCACGCTGTGATCAATCTTAAAGGAAAGGTCACATTTTGTGCCTTTCCCTGGGTTGCTTGTAACTCTTATTTACTAGATTAATAAAATGCTTACTCATTTATCAAAAAAGAGTTTATTGGGCTTTGGGCCTAGCGTTTGGATCTTGTGTGGGGCCTCTTTGTATTCTTCATTTCTGTTATTAATAAAGTTCCCTTGCCTTTTTTCAGAAAAAAAAGAAAACTGGCTGCTCTCCCATTAACTTTATACTTGAAGAGTAAAAAATATACAATGTCAAACATGCCCTCAATAGGGCGGCTATTGTCTACACACTTAAGCACAACTTAAAGAAACATTAAATTAATGAGCCTTGGGCCCAATGATACTAACTAAATAACAGAAAAATATAATAGCAAATCCTCAACACTCCCCCTCAAGTTGGGTAAATGTCACACATTCCCAAGAATCTCAACTTGTGTAGATCATATCAAAGCTTGCCTTTTGCAACTCCCTTGGTGAGTACGTTAGCTAGCTATAAGTCAAATGAAACACATGGCAGGCATACTTCTCCTAATGTCTCCCTTTATCTTATAAAGTGTTTGTCTACTTCAATATGCTTTGTCCTATCTTGTTGAACTGGATTATGAGTGATGTTAATTGTGGCTTACAATAAGGATCAAATCCAAAGAAGCTATGAGACCCCATAGGCCATAGATCTGTATTCAGATTCTACACTAAACCTGGCCACAACTGATTTGAAACCATATTACCCCCAACAAAGGTGTAGAATCCTGATGTAGACCTCTTATCATCTAAGCATCCAGTCCAATCTGCATTTGTGTAGGCCTCTAGCTTCATATGTCCATGATCAACAAACAATATTCCTCTACCCGAATGCTTCTTCCAATAGGCAAGAATCCTATTAATGGCTGCCTAGTGTTGAACCCGAGGAGAATGCACACACTGGCTCACAACACTGACAACATAAGAGATACCTTGACGTGTCATGCACAAATATAGTAGTTGTCCCACCATCCTCTGATACCTCCCTATATCCTTTACTACCTAACCATCAGAGGCATTAATCCTGTGAGTCTAATCAATAGGTGTATTAGCTGGTTTAACTCCAAGTTTTCTGGTCTCATGTAACAGATCAACACATGCTTTCTTTGGGAGAGGAAGATATGTTTGGACCTTGCCACCTCAATACCCAGAAGATATTTTAGTTTTGCAAGGTCCTTGATCTCAAACTCTTGTTGTAGGGACTTCAAGGCATCAATTTTACTCAGATGATTCCCTATAACTACAATGTCATCAGCACTTACTATTAGCACTGACACAAGTGACCCCCTTCTCTTCACAAAGAGTGTATGATTTGACTGAGTCTGTATCCAAAACAAGTCATTGCTCCCCTAAACTTGTCAAACTATGCTCTAGGTGGTTGCTTCAATCCATATAAGGACTTCTTTAGTTTGCATACCTTTCCTCCACTTACATCATCATAAATCCCAGTTAGAAGGTCCATGTAAGCCTCTTCTTGCTAATCTCCATTGAGGAAGGCATTCTTTACATCAAGCTGAAAGAGTGGCTAGGAGTAGGTGGCTGCTAGGGATAGCAGAACCTGAAGTCCTGAACCAAACTCATTTTGGCTATAGGAGCAAAGGTCTCCAAGTAATCTATCCCATAGGTCTGTGTATATCCTTTTACAACAAGCCTCGCCTTGTACCTTTTTATACTTCCATCAGTCTTATAGTTCATAGTAAACACCACCTACATCCCATTGTCTCCTTATCAGTAGGTAGATCAATTATCTCCAATGTCTGATTTTTAATTAGAGCCTCCATTTCCTCTTATATAGCTTCCTTCCACTTAGGTTTAGAGAAAGCCTTAGTAATGTTCCTGGGTATAGACATAGAACCAATGAAGAAAGGAAGACATGGTAGGAAGAAGATAGGCTATTGCAAGAAAGATAATGTGAGATACAATGGGCTATACACTTTCTCTTCCTCTTGTGTAGAGCAGTGGGAAGGTCTAGGTCATCTGTATAAATAATGTTAGGCATAGGTGTATCATCAACAAGATAGAAACATCAGTAGGCACAAGAAGAATTCCTGGATATATGTTAGCTGAACTTGGACTCTCCAATGAGCTGATGGGAAGTGGTGCAGGTTCCCTTGCTGGAGCATGTGTAGAATGAACTCTCTTGCGTTGGCGTGTAAAGAACTGTGAGACCGGACATAATGGAGCAGGTAAAGAAGCTAGAGCAACTGAAGTAGGTAAAGGAGCAGAACGATAGCTTCCATGGTTGATCCCTTTGCATAAAACCAATAGGGATGTTTGTTAATGCAGGAGCAAAGTAGTTAAAACTTGAACTGAACCTGTTATGTATCTTAGTATTATTGGACAATAGGGGCATTTTGGTCATTTTATATGTTGCCTATGGGGTTCAGTCTAAGAGTTTCATGTGTCTACTCATAGTTTAATGTGCCTAAGTTTCATAATCATTGGTTGCAGAGAGTATAGTGAATGGCATTGGATTGATTTTTTTCTTATGATAAGTGATTCCCATAAAGGCATAAACCCTACATAGTGAAGTCATTTTAGGTTCTCTTTTGGATGATTCCAGACTTTCTCTCTTCTTTCTCTACATTTTCTATAATTCTGCACGTATCAGTTTCAGCCATCAATAGCTTGTAAATTTCTCATTCAAAGTAGTTTATTCAACATTTCTAAAGGACTGAAAATGAACCAATTACGTTTTTCTTTAGTTTACATTAAAAACATGAAAATATCATGCTTCCTCTGTTTTTATCATTTTGTGTTAGACCTTCTCCAAATGATCTCATATTTGGTTGCTCCCCGTAGGTCTTCATTCCCTCTCATCCTACAAAGTTTCATAAAAAAGCTTCATCCGAAATCCTAGCCTCTTGGAATTTTGGGAGTTCCTCTTAGGGATTTTTTTCCTTTTGTGGAAAACATGTTTAGAATGTCTTCAATTGTATTGTCTAATATAGTCTATCATTCTAAATATCTCTACAAAGTTTAATAAAAAAAATCCATCTTCATGCTTAGTTTTTGAATTTCCTTTTTTTTTTCACTATCCCACGTAGAATCTGTAATCCCTAACAAGGGACTCAAAGAGGCAGGGTGGAGAAAAACTAAGAGAGAAGCTAATGGTAGCATTACTGGGTGAGGTAGACATGTTTGGGTGTTGAGGGGTTTGGCAGGAAGAAATAATCTTAGTTTCACTGGCTTGTGGCGTTACCAATGTTTTAAAATGCAGAGGCGTGACACAAGGCATTCCACTACTTGGAGGTGTTAGTCATATTTCAGACTTCAGAACATAGGAGGCATAAGCCCTGAACATGCATTTTTTATAGTTATATTTGGAATTTATAATAATAAAACATTATATTCAAATAAAAACAGTTGTTTTAAGCATGATAGAATACATAAGTAAGACTTAATTTCAATTGTCAAATTATCAATAAGGTCAATACTTGAGTTTTCAATCCCAAGTTCTCAACTCATGACTAATTTCCATGTAACAACTGACATGAGTGACTAAACAAAATACAACAGCATTCACTATTCAATTATGGAATATGAATTATGAAAAATCTTTAAGGACTGAGGTTCAATCAATAGACTAAATCCTCCTCTTCCTCCACAAGAGGCATCATTATCAGCTTCAATATTTGCATCTTCTACATTATATGTTAATACATTAATATAGGATGCCGCTTTCTAAGAAGGAGAATATATTGATCTTGGATTTCCCTCCCAAGTTCTTGGTTGAAGAGATGATTAAAAGAGTTTCCTTCTGTTAAAACTCCAAAGAGACCCTCAATTTGTGTTAATTTCTTCTGTTAATTTGTAATGTTTTTAAGCATTTCCTAGAAAGTTGTATCTTATATTTCTTATCTTCTCAGATAATTATATAATATAGCTCAGTGCATTGTTGTCATCCTTTTGGGGTTGTTGGAGTACTGCATTTGACACATTGAATCTGTGTTTAGTGCTTAAGCTTGGTAAAATTAACCTTTGGTTATTTGTAGTTCAACTGAAGATCTCTTGATCCAGATTGATGATTGAGGCAATTTAAAGAGCATTTTCCCTCTCTAGACCAGAAACATGTTCCTTCAGGATGATTCATATTCTCAACCATGTTGCTCTGAATTTGAAGAGTTGTAGATAGTTGGGTGATTTTCAAGAGGCATTTCATAATTCAAACATTTAAGGGGTTTTATTTACTTGCCTTTTCTGGCCATTGCTTTGTTTTCTCTGAGATTTTTGATGATAGATAAACTAAGTTCACTTGTAAAGTTGTGATATTACTTATAAAAAAAAAGACATCATTACTTTTATTGAACAAATGTACCTGTTAGTAATTGTTTTTATGATTTCCTTAAATGACCATTTACCTATTGCAGGCTGCTCTTGAGAAGGAAAAAAGCTTGGCATTGAAGGTTGAGATGGAGAAGACTGGAGAGGTGCCTTCTGCTGAAGATGTAAATCACAGATCTGAAACTGTTGAATCAGTAGCACATCAAATGGACATGCTATCTGTTTCAGGAAACCTTCCAGCAGTGGCTCCTTCTGCAAACTCAGTGGAGACGTCAAATCCAGGGGCTCCTGGTCCTGATCTTGATAGAAGAATTCGAGCACTGAAAAAGAAGGTAATTTTCCCAAGGTTGATACAAAATTAAAGGATGTGAAATTTCATTTCCATATTGTTTTTTCTTTCCTTTAATGTGCAGGAAAGAAATTTCATTGGAGGAGGAAATAGATGACATACACCATAGGAATTCTAAGCATCTCTCCAATGTTCTGGCTTTGCATTTAGCTCATATTTAGCCTTGTCAATACTACACTACCATCAATGACATAATCTTAGTATGGATAAGAAATAGTAGATGTAAGAGGAGAGGAGAAGGTGAAAAATAAAAAAACAAGAGTACCCTACACACTCCCCTGCAAGATGGGCATATATGTTAAACATCCCCACCTTGCCTAAAGCATTTATTAACAATGATACCCTAATCATCTAATTTAGATTTGACAAAAGTTTAAGCAAACTGCTCTTGTTAGAATGTTGCACTAGATTATGTGTAGCAAGGTTTTAAAACCATCATTGACCCAGATGGTTGAACCATTCGGCCATGGAACTGGTCAAGTCACCAGTTATGTTTTGTCCCTGAACCGCTATTTTGTAGAAAACCGTTGAAATGGTCAAAGAACCAACCCAGTTGGTTTAACTGTTAAACTGTTTGACCTAGTTAACGGTCAAACTAATTCAAAATTTTAAATTATTTAAAAATAGAAATTAAAAAATAAAAAAATAAAAAAAGCTTCCACATTCCATAATCTTCTTTGATTATTCTCGATGGCCAAAATTAGTTAAGATTTTTAGTTTTTCCAGTTTGATTTTGGGTTTTCTTTCATTCTTTCTAATCATTTAATGGCTATAACAAGCAAGAAATTGTGAGTCCTATAAATGAAGAGATCCAAAGATCGATTCAAGAGATTAGAGAGATGAGTGATTGATCTGAGATCTGAAATTTGATATATACAAATGAAGCTAGTATGGCAAACAATTCTGCAATGATGGTGATGGTGATGGCTATAACAAGCAAGACATTGTGAGTCCTATAAATGAAGAGATCCAAAGATCGATTCAAGAGATTAGAGAGATGAGTGATTGATCTGAGATCTGAAATTTGATATATACAAATGAAGCTGGTACTATCTGGGATGTGAGAGAGATATAGAGAGATGAGAAAGAACTAAGAACATGGCAAACAATTCTGCAATGATGGTGATGGTGAACATGGCGACAATTGCTACTAGCGCTTCCTTCTCCTTTCTTCTCAGGGTAAACGATGCTCCAAGAATGGACAGTGAACATCACAACAACTGCTACCGGTGCTTCCTTCTCTTTTATTCTTCTTTTTCTTTTTCTTCTTCTTCTTCCTTCTCAACTTTAATGAGCCAGCAGCCGCCCCTCTCAAAGTCTCACTCTCCCCCCTCTCATAATGATGTATATATATGCTCTTCTTTAACCTATATTCTAATCTGATGGCTAGGATGCAAAATACACTATTTTGAATCTAACTGGTTTTAAGGATGCAAATGGATCGGATTCGATTCGAATTAGGGTATATTTGAATCTGATCCAATCCGAAGATTCGATCGGATCTGATAGGACTCGATTTGAATTTGAATTCTGTTGGTAAGTTGGATCTTTAGATCTGATACGATCTGACTTGTTTTCTTTCAAAATTAATAAATTATTAAAAGAAAATTAAAATATACTAATTTAAATAAAATAAAAACAAAAAATATAAGTATTTTTAATTATTTTTCATCATATATACATCTTTTCTATAAAAAAATAAATAATATAACAAATTTATAAAAATAAAATATAAAAAATATATTTACAAATAAATAAATAACATATATATGTATTATATATATTTATATTTATAAATACATAATATATATCGGATCGGATAGGGGGGTGATCCAAATCCGATCCGATTTTTGACCGGATCCTATTATCCGATCCGATCAGGGGTGATCAGAATTCGACCAAATAGGCTTGGATCTCGGATCAGATCATGACCCAATCCATTTGCACCCCTAACTGGTTTAACCTACTCAAATCTAGCGGTTGAACTGTTGACCTAGAAACCCGGTCGGTTTTTAAAACTTTTTTTTTTTGAAGAAGGTAAAGTATTGTATTAGATTAAAAGGAAGAACCCATGTACAATGGTTATGGAGATGGTCTTTAGAGAGGGAGAACTTGTGGCACAAAGTGGTGGGCAATATTCATGGGAGGTTGGAGAATGGCTGGGATGCTGGTGTATCACATCGAACTACTTTTGGTAGCACCTTGGAAAGCAATCCATAGCTTTTGCCATCAGTTCCTCGGGTTTGTCAGGTATGATGTCTGTTCAGGGACTTTAATCTAGTTTTGGGAAGACTTGTGGGATGGTGACCGGCCTTTAAAGGAATTATTCCCGTTTTAATATTCCCTTGTATAAAAATGCGATGATATCAAAGTTTTTAATTCCACCTATTTTTCCTTTGAATCATAATTGGGATTTTGGTTTTTCAAAGGGGATTGAGGGATGAAGATGTTAGGAACCTGCCTAACACAGGGCTCTTCAAGGGAGCCAACCTCTTGAATTCGAGAGATAGGGGAGAGGGGGAGAAGAGAGAGAGAGACAATGATGCTAAAAGAGCGATGCCTTTATTTCTCCTGTTTTGATTATTTATACTGTTTTATAGAGCTCCTCTTCTTACATTCTTTAATTTCTTTTTGTTAAACCGCTGCAAGTGGACGGTCAGTTAGCTGAACTGTTGTGCTGACGTGGCCTTCTCTTGTAAAACTGACTAACTGTCTTCCGTTGTTTTGTTTCAGAGGCCTTAACAATCTCTCCCTCCTTTAGAGAGACCTTGCCCTCAAGGTCTAATGTGGGAAAATTTGTTTGCAGATCCAAGTAAGATTCCCAGGCTATTTCCTCTTTTGGAAGTTTAGACCAAACAACTAGTGCTTCTGGAATGACTCCTCCGCCACATCGCACCCATTTGAAATTAATGATGCGGGCTGGCTCAGTCTACACTTGTCCTTCATCTGAAAATGTGGGAAGAGTAGCACTTGTAATGACTCTTGGCTTCGGCCCTTTCTTTAGTAAAGAGATATGAAATACAGGATGTAACTTTGATGTTGCAGGGAGGTCTAGTTTGTATGCCACAGACCCTATCCTCTCAAGGATTTTAAATGGTCCAAAATAGCGCGGGCTAAGTTTGTTCCACTTTCGGCTTGCTACTGAAATCTGCCTGAAGGGATGTAATTTGAGAAACATCCAATCACCAACTTCATATTGGACATTCTTATGATGTTTATCATAAGTGCGCTTCATCCATTGTTGTGCTTGCAAGAGATGATTTCTTAGCTCTTTAACACCTCATCTTGCTGTATTAATTGTTCTTCTAAGGCTGCTACTGTAGTGGTCCCTTTTTCATAAGTAAAGGGGGAGGGTCCTGACCATATAGAGCTCTAAAGGGCGTCATCCTGGCAGCGCTACGGAAAGTGGTGTTGTACCACCACTCAGCCCAGTGGATCCACTTCACCCATTGTCTTGGTCGATCTCCCACAAAGCATCTCAGATATGTTTCAAGACTCTTGTTAACCGCCTCTGTCTGTCCATCAGATTGGGGGTGGTAGCTTGTTGATTTGCAGAGTTTAACCCCATGTAGACAAAAAGTTCAGCTCAGAAACGACTCATAAAAATAGGGTCCCTGTCGAACACAATTGAGTTGGGGAGCCCATGAAGGTGCACAATTTCCCGAAGGAACAATTTAGCAACTATGACTGTTGTGAATGGGTGTGATGGAGGTAGAAAATGACTGTATTTCATCAATCTATCAACCACCACAAGAATAACAGTTTTAACAGCGGAAATGGGCAACCCCACAATGAAATCCATTGATATATCATCCCAAACTTGGGTTGGGATTGGGAGTGGTTGCAAGAGGCCTGCTGGTGTTGTAGTAGCTGTCTTATTTTGTTGACATACTGCACACTCAGCTATGAAGTTTTGAATCGAGGTACGCATGCCTTTCCAATGGAATTGTGTGGCAATGCGTTTCTGCATCCGTAGAATGCCGGAGTGACCACCTATGGGCGAGGCATGAAATAATTCAAGGAGCTTCCCAAGATGTGTAGAATTTGCTGGGATTTCTAGGCATTCCTTGAAGAAGAGTAGATCATCCTTGACGGTATACCTGGGGTGCTGTGATGGATTTGCCAATACTTGGGCCTTTAATTGTTGTAACTCTGTATGAGAGTGAGCTTCCTTTCGAAGCTGATCCATGAGTGGAGATGTTGGGGAGGACACAAGTAGCTGAAATGATTGTGGGTGCCGTGAGAGGGCGTTAGTAATGCGGTTAGTAGCCCCCACTTTGTACTCAATTGTGTAGTCATACCCCAATAATTTGGACATCCACCGTTGTTGTTCCGGTGATAGAACGGCTTGTTCTAACAAGAACTTCAAACTTTGATGGTCGGTCCGAATTATGAATCATCTACCGAGCAAGTAGGATCGCCAATGCTATACTGCTAAGACCATTGCTATTAATTCTTGTTCATAAACTGATTTGGCCCATTTCTGTGATGTCAAGGCCTTGCTGAAAAAGGCTAGTGGTTGGCCTTCTTGCATGAGGACAGCCCCAACACCTTGACCAGAGGCATCACATTCAATGATGAAATCTTTTGTAAAATCGGGTAGTGCTAATGTTGGAGGTGTCGAAATAGTATGTTTCAACTGCTCAAAAGCTTGTTGGGCCTGGGTTGACCAGTGAAAGGCATCTTGTTTCGGTAATCGGGTCAAAGGGGTAGCTATTAGGCCGTAGCTTTTGATGAAGCGGCGATAATAACCTCATAGGCCCAAGAAGGCCCTCAATTCTTTCTCATTTTTGGGTTGCAACCAGCACAATATACTAGAGATTTTATCTGGGTCTGCTTCTATAGTTCCATTTTCTACAACATGTTCCAGATAATATACTTGGGTTTGTGCAAAGGAGCACTTGCACTCTTTAACGAACAACTGATGGGCCTTAAGTGTTGCGAGGGTGACCTGTAGATGGTTCAAATGTTCCTCCCAGTTGGGGCTATAGACCAATATGTCATCAAAGAAAACAAAAATGAACCTACGTAAATATGGCCGGAATATGTCATTCATTAAGGCTTGAAATGTTGCTGGAGCATTGGTTAACCCAAATGGCATGACCAAGAACTCATAGTGGCCATCATGTGTCCTGAAAGCCGTTTTGTGAACATCCTCCACATGTACCCTGATTTGATGATACCCAACCCGTAAATCTAATTTTGAGAATATGGTAGCCCGACTAAGTTCATCAAGTAATTCATCAATGACCGGTATTGGGAATCGGTCTTTAATGGTGATATTGTTAAGGGCCCTATAATCAATACAAAATCGCCAAGTCCCATCCTTCTTTTTGACTAATAACACCAGTGAGGAGAATGGGCTATGGCTGGGCTGTATTATTCTTTTCTCAAGCATATCTTGAACTTACTTCTCGATTTCAAATTTTTGGAAATAAGGGTATCTTTAAGGTCTTACATTGGTTGGGGAGGCTCCTGGCGTGAGAGGAATGTGATGGTCATGCTCTTGGGGTTCTTTGAACACGCTACCGTATTGCTGGAGGAGTTGTTGTAGGCGGCTGTGGTAGTCTCCAGGCTCATTTCAGCTGCTGTTAGCTAATGATGGACTGGCCCAATTTGAGTCCATGTGCATGAATAGGGCTGATTTGGATCTCCCATTTGCTTTGTTAATGTTGCAAGACTGATGGGCCTTAGACTGTTGAAGTTTGACCTGCCATAGAATTCTGTCTTGTTCGTTGACTGTAGAGTAAAGTAGACAGCAAGAAGTAGGAGAGGAAAGAAGAAAAGAGAGAAGAGAGAGAAGAGAGAAAGGCTGGTTCGAATTAGGGAAAAAAGTTAATCCCTTGATTCGGCCAGACCTGTTATTATATTATTAACTTATTGGAAAAGACTTGAGTGCCCTTCTTTAAGTAAGAGGCACTCGAACTAATATAACAGTACACATCAGCATTCTCAACAAGTATAAAGATTGAAATACCCCTTCACTAACACCACTAACACTCCCCTTCAAGCTGGTGAGTATATATCATATAATCCCAGCTTGTTACATATGTAGTCCACTCTCCCCCGACTCAAGCCTTTTGTAAACAAGTCTGCCCACTGGTTTCCCGTACTAACATATGCAGTTTCTATCACCCTATTCAGCACCTTCTCTCTCACAAAATGACAGTCAACTTCGATGTGCTTGGTTCTTTCATGAAACACTGGATTGGAAGAGATATGAACCGCTGCCTGATTGTCACAATAGAGCTTTATTGGAGTACTGATGTCATATCCTATCTCCTGTAGAAGGTTCCTCAGCCACACTAGTTCACAAGCAGTATGTGCCATGGCCCTATATTCTGCTTCTGCACTGCTTCTTGCCACAACTGTTTGCTTCTTACTTTTCCATGTTACCAGGTTACCCCCCAGAAAGGTGCAATAGCCTGTGGTAGATCGTCTATCAGACATAGAACCTGCCCAATCAGCATCAGTGCATCCTTCTACTACCAGTTTTCCACCACTTCTGTACAGCAAACCACGACCAGGAGCTCCTTTCAGATACCTCACAATCCTTAGCACTGCATTCCAATGTGGGACCAAAGGTTTCTGCATGAACTGACTCACCACACTAACCGCAAATGAAATATCTGGCCGAGTAATGGTTAGATAGTTTAGTTTGCCTACAAGTCGTCGGTATCTGCCAGGCTCTTCAAACACTTCACCTATATCACTGCTCAGCCTCGTATTTGTTTCCATAGGTGTCTCAGCCGGTTTAGTACCCAACAATCCTGTTTCTTCCAGTAAATCAAGCACATATTTCCTCTGGCACAAATTAATGCCATGCTTAGATCTTGCTACCTCTATGCCCAAAAAGTATTTCAACTTGCCAAGGTCCTTTGTCTGAAAGTGTTCCTGTAGGAATGCCTTCAATCTGTCAATGCCCATTTTATCATTCCCAGTCACAACGATATCATCCACATACACCACCAATATTATTTTACCTGCCGAAGAGTCAAGACTGAAGACAGAGTGATCAACTTGGCATTATTTCATACCAAACTTCTTGACCACCTCACTGAACCTACCAAACCATGCTCGAGGGGACTGTTTAAGTCCATAAATAGCCTTCTTAAGTCTGCATACCTTACCATCCTCCCCCTGAGCAACAAACCCGGGTGGTTGCTCCATGTAGACCTCCTCGAGCAAATCCCCATTCTAAAAGGCATTTTTGATATCGAGCTGATGGAGAGGCCAACCAGACATAGCTGCAAGAGAGATGACGACACGAACTGACCCTATCTTAGCAACCGGGGAGAACGTCTCCGTGTAGTCAATGCCATAGGTTTGGGAGTACCCTTTGGCAACCAGCCGCGCCTTCAGGCGCTCAACACGACCATCTGGCAAGTACTTAACACTATACACCCACTTACAACCGACAGCCTGCTTCCTAGGAGGAAGAGCGGTGAGATCCCAAGTGTGATTATGATGCAAAGCAGAGAGCTCTTCTTCCATAGCACGGCACCACTCTGGAGAGGTAAGGGCTTCCTGGACATCCTTAGGAACAACCACGGAGGATAACAGATATGAACTGGCGATGGAAAGCGGAGAGGTGGGTAAGTGAAACAAAATTGGAAATAGGGTGAAGGGTGCAAGTACGCTTACCTTTCCGTAAGGCAACAGGAAGATCTAGGTCGGAGGCTGGTGTCGGAGCTGGAGCTGGATCTGTCGACGGTGATGAAGCTGGAGGAGCTGCAACCGGTACACGTGGACGATGTGTATACACGTGACGGATGGGTAGACGGTCAACCAATGGTGGCACCGGAGGCAAGGACGTAGGCATGACTGGAACCAGAGGAGGTGGATCAGCCACAGGAAGAGGAAGAGGAGGTGGTGATGTGGGGGAAGCAGCAGCACCGGACCCCACGAAGAACGGAGTAGACTCGAAGAATGTAACATCAGCACATACCAAGGAACGACGAGAACTAGGATGATAACACTTGTACCCTTTCTGAGTTCGGGAATAACCAAGGAAGATACACTTCACGGAACGTGCATCTAACTTGTCAGTCCCGGGACTCAGATTATGAACGAAGCAGACACAACCAAATACCCGAGGAGAAAGCGGAAACGAAGACATGTTGGGGAATAAGACACTAAAAGGAGAACGACCATCAAGGATAGACGTGGGCATCCGATTAATTAAGAAACAAGAGGTGAGCATTGCATCGCTCCAAAAAGTTTTGGGAACATTCATGTGGTGCATGAGGGAGCATGCCGTTTCTACAAGATGGCGGTTCTTTCTCTCAGCAACCCCATTTTGTTGCGGAGTATAGGTACATGAAGTTTGGTGTATAATGCCATGTTGATCCAAGTATTCTCGAAAAGATGAAGACAAGTATTCACGACCATTATCAGAACGGAAAATTTTGATGTGAACACCAAATTGATTGCAGATCTCAGCATAAAATTTCTGGAAGATGGAAAATAATTCACTTCTTTCTTTCATTAAATAGAGCCACGTCATTCTTGAACAGTCATCAACAAAAATAACAAAATATCGGTATCCATTATATGACATCACTTTATAAGGACCCCAAACATCTGAATGAATTAAAGAAAAAAGACTCGACACACGGTTATCGACCCTAGAACGAAAGGGAACACGATGGTGTTTCCCAAATTGACAAGACTCACAATCTAAAACAGAAAGTTGACTCAATGAAGGGACTAAGGACTGCAACACTTTTAGCGAAGGATGACCAAATCTACAGTGCCACTGGAGAGGAGAAATGGATGACTGAAGAGCCGTTGACGTTCGTCCACCACCATCAAGATAATACAGTCCACCGGCTTCATGCTCTCCACCAATCTTCATCCCCGTCTTGAGATCCTGAAAAACACACATAGAAGGGTAAAAAGTGATGGAGCACTTAAGGGACTTGGTCAGCTTACTAACAGACATAAGATTAAATGGAAGCTTAGGTACATATAAAACAGAGGATAGGGATACAGGGTCTAGGTCAACATTACCAACACCACAGATAGATGACGTGGAGCCATTAGCAAGGGTAACAGATTGTGATGTTGAGCAATGAGTGAGAGATGAAAACACACCTGGAGTTCCCGTCATGTGATCGGAGGCTCCAGAGTCAATAATCCAGGGGTTGGGTGTGGATGCCAAACAAGCCATACCCGAGTGTGCAAAGGAAGCTGTGTTCTGCTGTGACTTGGATTGAACAAACCTCTCATACTCATCACGAGGAACACTCACCATCTCCTTGCCTGGACCATCTGAGGGAGTAGAAGGCATCGGGTCAGCTGACCGTTTCTCCTGTGTAGAGCTGAAACTGGTGTCACTAGTCATGGCATGGTTGGCCCACGTCGAGGGAGGACCATGTAAGTCATAGCAGTAGTTAATGGTATGTCCATCCAAACCACAGTGAGTACACTTCCGTGGACCCGAGCCACGTCCTCTACCACGAGCTCCCCCTGAATCTCTGCCTCCAGTACGACCACCACCACGGATATGTGTAGATCCACCACTACCACTCCTGCCAGGCTGGGTTCCTCGAGTCCCACTTCTACCACCTCGGCCTCTTGACACTGCAAATGCTGATTTATCGGAGACATTAGAGTCCATAGATCCAATGGAAGCCCTCCGAAGACGAGCAAACACCTCCTCTAAAGATGGAAGAGCAGATCCCCCTAGTATCTGGGCTCGTACAGGTTCATACTCAGACTTCAGCCCCACCAGAAACCGTGTCACATCAAGCTGCTCTCGCTGTTGTTGTTGAACTTTGACATCTGAAGTGAGAGGATGATAGACATTTAACTCATTACGGATATTCCTCACATTGGCATAGTACTCCTCAAGGCTCTGATTTCCCTGTTGCAGATTGAAGTATTCCTGATACAGTTGATATACCCTAGTGGTATTATCCTGACCTGAATACAGTTTCTTAGCATGATCCCACACCTCTTTGGCTGTGTCAAGAAACATGAAGTTCACACTGATTTTGGGTTCCATACTGTTCCACAACCATGTAATGATCTGTGCATCTTCCTGTTCCCAGTCTTCATACTCCTGAGAATTAGCGGGGGGTTTCTCCTCTCTTATATGCTTCACTTTCTTCTTCGCCTTCAGAAAAACCTCTACAGACTTGGCCCAAGGGACATAATTCTCTCCATTCAGTTTAATGGAGGTCATTTGGACATTCAGGTAGTCAGTAGATATCATGACACTAGGTTTACTATCACTGTTATCTGCCATTGCCGAACTCCCTTAATTCTGAGCACTGAATTAGGAGCACTACACACTGCACACTACACACAGACACTTCACCGAAATCTGCACACTGATTTCAACAGCTGAGAACTGCAACACCACAAACCCTACTCACCGAAATCTGTACACTGATTTCAGCAGTATTAAATGCTGAAAACTACAACACCACAACCCCTACTCACCGAGGTCTACACACTGATTTCAGCGATATCAAAAGCTGAAAACCACACTTGTAACACCACCAACATTAATCCACAACTATAGGAAGCTTCACCATTCAGTAGACACTATTGCCATTCGAATCACACACAAACCAGAATAAACCCTAGCATACTGCAATCTGAAAACCCATCATGCGAACTGTACTACACCTCTCATGTATTCCAAAAAAAATATATATATAAAAAAAAACTTTACCTCATCGCCTGAAGGCCAACCATACGAAGGGCTGAGACACCACTGCACCACACGTACCAGCCCTAACTAGGGCTTAGAAACCACAGCAACCAATCACCAACGACACAATCGGAGGCATAGAGACCTCCTAGGGAAGAGGGCAATCACTCCTTTTCAGCCCTTTTCCCAGTCTCTAACTCACAACTGAGAACCCCAAGTGAAACCCTAATTCGAATGCGCAGAAGGCAGAATTCTAGCAAGTCTGATTTGGTGAACCTAGCTCTGATACCATGTTGAAGTTTGACCTGCCATAGAATTCTGTCTTGTTCGTTGACTGTAGAGTAAAGTAGACAGCAAGAAGTAGGAGAGGAAAGAAGAAAAGAGAGAAGAGAGAGAAGAGAGAAAGGCTGGTTCAAATTAGGGAAAAAAGTTAATCCCTTGATTCGGCCAGACCTGTTATTATATTATTAACTTATTGGAAAAGACTTGAGTGCCCTTCTTTAAGTAAGAGGCACTCGAACTAATATAACAGTACACATCAGCATTCTCAACAAGTACAAAGACTGAAATACCCCTTCACTAACACCACTAACATAGACCTTTGCATGTTTGCCCCTGTAGATGGACTATAGAGTCCCCCAGCGTGAAGTCCATGGTGAGACGAGCCCAGTCACAGATCACAGGGCCTAATTGTCTTAACCACTGAATGCCTAGCACCACGTCTGCTCCACTGAGATGAAGGGGGTATAGGTCCTTTGAAAACTGGTGACCCTGAACCTTCAGTGGTAAGCCCATGCATATATTGTTGCAAGATAGGCTATTACTGTTGGCCACATGTACCGTAAAATCTGTTGTTGGTTGAACCGGGAGTCTCATTTTATCCACCAAAATTTGAGTTGTGAAGTTAAGGGAACTGCCATTGTCTATGAGGATTGACACGTGGCGCTCTTGGATTAACCTGGCTACTCTCATTGTTTGTGGGGATGCAAGTCCCATAAGGGCTTGTAGAGATATTTCAGGTGTCCCATTGGGCTGTATTTCCCACTTGGGGTCAGATTCCCCATAACCGGTGAAGCCCTCTTCCTCCTCGGTCTCTGTCTGAAGGAGAAATGCTTCTTGTTTCTTGCATCGATGGCCTGACCCGAATTTTTCTTCGTAGTTGTAGCAGAGGCCTTTGTCTCTGTGGGCTTGCATTTCGGCCCAGGTTAGTCATTTGAATGGGACAGGTGGGCCTGAACCCAGTATTCCTTCCTCCTTGTCTAGTGTTGCCGGTCTAGTTATAGAACTCCATGGCTGGTGTATCCTTCTTGCTTGAGCGAACTTGTCTTCATATAGCCTTGCTAGTGCTGCTGCGTTTATGATCGAAGTAGGCTGCATCGCCTTTACTTCCAGTCGTAGTTCTTCCTTCAAGCCGCTGATGAAGCTTCCCACTAGCGCCTTTTCCGTCCACCCTTAGACTCGCATGACCAGTTTTTTGAACTCTATTTGGTAATCTCTAACTGATCCCATCTGCAACAGTTTTGCAAGATTCTCATCGTGATCTTCGAACCCAGACGACCCAAAATGGATGGTCGAGTCATCGGTGAAGTCTGCCCAAGATTGACAAGGGTGCCCCCGTTGGTACCCCCGATACGATTGGTAGAGGAAGCCTGGTGGACGGTGTCTACATTCTCGACAACAAAGCCGGTCTTTCCGTGTCATCCTCAGAGTCACATAGTCAGTCAAATAAGAGTCAAATTTTGTTGTGGCACAGTCGTTTAGGTCATGTTTCTTTCGAAGTAATAAAATGTTTGTTTCCACTTTTATTTAAGTCGTGTTCAGTATCAGAGTTCATGTGTCAAACGTGTTAGTTGAGTAAACAATGTAGAACAACCTTTCATTCAAACAATAAAAGATCAAATGTTCCTTTTCATGTTGTGTATTCTGATGTATGGGGGCCTACAAATGTAACATCTGAGGGTGGATATAAGTATTTTATTACATTGATTGATGATTACTCTCGCTATACATGGGTAATCCCTATGCGTAGCAGAGACGAGGTTCCAAAGATAGTGAAAGACTTCCAGAGGATGGTGTTTACACAGTTCCATGTTGAAATACATATCTTCCAATCCGATAATGCGAAGGAATACTTCCATGGGGAGCTAAATGAGTTCTTCGCCTCCCATGGGTCTATTCATAGAAGCTCATGCGCCAGAACACCACAGCAAAATGGGGTTGCAGAAAGAAAAAACAGATACCTCCTTGAGATAGCTCGCGGGATGATGTTCCACATGAATGTCCCAAAAAGGTTTTGGGTGGATGCTATACTTACAGCTGCGTATGTCATCAACCGCATGCGCTCCAGAGTATTGAATTACATGGCTCCTCATCAGTTACTGTACCCTCAGTCACCTTTATTTTCCATCCCCATGAGTCTTTGGTTGTCGGGCCTTTGTCCATGATTTGTCTCCATCCAGAGGTAAGTTAGACCCTCGGTCCATTCCTTGTGTCTTCCTGGGGTACCCATCCTCTCAAAAGGGGTATCGGTGTTTTGACCCAATCAGTCGTAAATATTTTGTCTATGGATGTGTCCTTTTTTGTGTCCGAGCCATTCTTCCCTCCTCAGGGGGAGAGCCGTAGTGTGGAAAAGGAGAAGCAGGTTCAGGTGTCTCTTCCTTCTATTCCAGACCTCACTCCCTTCCGTGTCTTCCAGCGTACTCGTCGGAGAGATCAGTAGTGTGATAGAAATGTGGAGCAGCCAAACACTGAGCAACTGACATCATCAGAATCCCAAGAGGTAAGTCCAACCCCTAACCCTTCTCCCACTGTGGACGACCTAGACATCCCTATTGCTCAACGAAAGGGAGTCAGGTCTTGCACTACCAAACACCCCATTACCCACTTTGTTTCCTATGACCACATCTCTCCCTCATACCGAGCCTTCCTATCGGTAGTTGACTGCATCCCTGTTCCCAAGAATGTTGCAGAAGCTTTAAAATACCCTGAGTGGATAGATGTCATGAAGGAGGAGATTGATGCCCTCCACAAAAATCAGACTTGGGAATTGGTGGATCCTCCAAAGGGGAAAGAACCCGTGGGGTGTATGCCCTCCACAAAAATGGGTGTTCACAGTTAAGCACAAGGCAGATGGAACAGTTGAAAGGTATAAAGCAAGACTAGTAGCCAAAGGGTACACACAGGTATATGGAGTTGACTATGATGAGACTTTTGCCCTGGTGGCTAAGATGAACTCGATTAGGGTTCTCCTATCCTTAGCTGTTAACTTTGACTGGGAATTGCATCAATTGGACATAAAGAATGCTTTCCTGAATGGTGACTTGGAAGAAGAGGTATACATGGTTCAACCTCCTGGATTCTTTGCCAAGGGAAGTGAAAACAAGGTGTGCAAGCTACGAAAGTCTCTCTACGGCTTAAAATAGTCTCCCAGAGCCTGGTTCAGTAAGTTTCACATGGCAGTTCAAGAGATGGGGTTCCAACAGTGCCAGTCTGATCATACACTTTTTGTGAAGAGATGTCAGGAGCAGGTTGCCGTATTGATAGTGTATGTAGACGATATCATCATTACAAGGAGTTGGAGTTCAGAGATACAGAAATTGAAACAATTCCTTGCATCCAAATTTGAAGTGAAAGATCTAGGACTCCTAAAGTATTTCCTTGGGATCGAAGTTGCCCGTTCAAAAAGGGGTATTTTTTTCTCTCAAAGGAAATACACCCTTGATCTATTACGGGATACAGGTAAATTAGGTGCAAGGTCGGCAGACACCCCTATGGATGCGGACCACAAGCTAGGTGACTGTATTGGTGAACCTCTGAAAGATGTAAAGCAGTTCCAAAGGTTAGTGGGAAAGCTGATTTATCTATCCATGACCCGTCCAGATATTGCCTATTCAGTTGGAGTTCTGAGCTAGTTTATGCACTCTCCTAAGAAGCCACACATGGAGGCAGCAGAGAGAGTCCTTAGATACCTGAAGAAACATCCAGGAACAGGCCTACTATTCAGTAAACACAATCACCTAAAGGTGGAAGTCTTTACAGATGCTGATTGGGCAGGAGTCGTGGATGATAGAAAGTCCACTAGTGGGTATTGCACATTTGTGGGAGGAAATCTGGTGACCTGGAAGAGCAAGAAGCAAAGTGTGGTAGCAAGATCAAGTGCAGAAGCTGAGTATAGAGCTATGGCACATGGGGTGGCTGAAGTCCTTTGGCTAAAGAACCTCCTAGGTGAGCTTGGAGTTGTTGTTCATAATCCTATGTCTCTTTACTGTGACAACAAGGCTGCAATAAACATCGCCAGCAACCCAGTCTTACATGAGAGGACTAAGCATATTGAGGTGGATAAGCACTTCATAAGAGAGAAACTGGAAAAAAGGGAAATTTGTATCCCTTATGTCAACTCCAAGGAACAACTTGCTGATGTCCTCACAAAAGGACTTTCGTGTTCACGACACAATGAGCTATGTGACAAGCTGGGCATGATAGACATCTTCAGCCCAACATGAGGGGGAGTGTTGTAAGGCTTAAGTGTTCCTTGTAACTGATGTTAGTGGGACAGTTTCAGCTACTAGTCCTTTCTTTCTTTCTTTTCTTATGGTTCTTATCCTAGGATATGCCGCCAGGGGCATACTTGTAATTTTGCCTTTTTTATAAAGATTAATATAAATAGAAGACTGGCGGCTGCCAGTCCTGAGTTTTGCTTTTCTTTCTGATGGAGGGTGATTTGGCCCGACCTTGCAGCACGGGTACACGTGGGCATGACCTTGCTTAAACAGTGACTCATCATGACAGCGCAACGGACGTGACCACAACTCGGAGGGAAGGTCCCACCGAGTTCAGCTCGGCAACTGGGCGGATAAGCTACTTGCCGGAAGCCGCCTTACCCGCATCTCCTCCCCGGGTTAAGCCACTTCGGGGCACCTTGACCTTTCTTGAGGCCCGAGCTCGTCCCAATGGACTTCGGGCCACTCCCAGATAGGAATGCACCGATCCATCTCTGAACACCCCGAGGTTTAGACACCTCGAGTCAGCCAGCTCGAAATAACTTGCTACAGGCAGCTCGCCACTCATGAGACAGCCCTGCGCAAGGTAATTCGCAGAAGGATAGTTCGGTATACCACAGGAAGGCCTCCTGCTCGACCACCGTACCCGACAAATCTGGGGATAGAAGCCATGTCCCTCGTCAGATAGCGTCGTGCCTGTCACCTTTAGAAGGTGTCTCGCACATGACAGGTACGTACCCTGCAACGGCGGCCCCGCGTGTGCCACCTCAGCCTTGCCTGTAACGGCTGTGGCAGACTGACAGTGGTGGTTATACCTGCCCTGTCAGAAGCCAGAGGGCCTGAAGCAACGGGATTCTGTAATAAGAAGTTGATTCTCAAGGAACAAGGTATCTTCGAACCATCTTCGCAATCTGCACTCTTAGCCTTCGTTTTCCCTTTGCTTCTCACACAGAATATTGACTTAATGATCGGAGTGTTCCCGTTGGGCAAACCCCCCGGGAGTTCTTCTTCCTTCTCGTCTCAGGTACCCTTCAGGAGTTGCGTGAGTGCCAGCTAGGAGTGCCCGGATCGCGCTACATCATTTGGCGCCGTCTGTGGGAACACGCTACAGAAAGCTAAGTTCTCATCCTACAAAAGCTAAGTTCTCATCCTACAAAAGCTAATTTCTCATCCTACAAAAGCCAAGTTCTCATCTTACAAAAGCTAAGTCCTCTTCTCCTAGAAAGCTAAGTCCTCACTTTTTAGAAATTGAAGCTCTTGCTTTATAGTTTACATTTTTTATGAACTCAAAGACTCTGCAGGGAGCTAACAGACTAAGTAACTTTACTTTCAATTCGGATAAAGCCTCATCAGTCCTCTTCGCAAGGTCCCCCCTACAAAGATGAGCTCTCCGTGGCTTCCGCGGGAGTTGGCGGCCAACAGACTACATAGGCGCCCTTACCGGTCGAGCCTTCCAAGGCTCCCGTGTGAGTGGGTGACCGGCATTACGAAGCTGATGCAGCGCAATCATAGCTCTAAGGCACCCACCTAGTCAACTCGGCACCTTACAGGTAGCTCGGCACCTCGCAAGCAGCTCAACACCTGGTCAGCTCGGCACCTCACTGGTAGCTCAGTGCCTGGTCAGTTCGGCCCCTCATAGGCAAAGCCTACGGGCCACATTACTGCTAAAGACCCAGTCGCCTCTTCGGCACGGGCAAAGTCAAAAAAGAGTGGACTACGAGTCACTCCCAAAAGCCTACGGGCCACATTACTACTTAAGACCCAGTCGCCTCTTCGGCACGGACAAAGTCAAATAAGAGTGGACTACGAATCGCTCCCAAAGCCTACGGGCCACATTATTGCTTAAGATCCAGTCACCTCTTCGGCATGGGCAAAGTCAAGAAGAGTGGACTACGAGTCGCTCCCAAAGCCTACGGGCCACACTATTGCTGAATACCCAGTCGCTTCCTCAGCATGAGCAAAATCAGCAAAAGTGAACTATAAGTTGCCCCTAGAGCCTAAGGGCTACACTACTGAACTGGCGGAGACCTCCTCACATTACAGGCAACTCGCCATTGGCAGGCAGCTCCCAAAGCCTAAGGAATTGGATCAGCACTTACTAGCTCGTCGACTTACTGGCCAAAAGAAGAAATCTACTCCCTTCGCTGAGTTACTCTCAGCTCGGGAGTGGGGGGCAAATGATGAGGGCGGATTTGGCCCTCCAGTGAAATTGTGACACCTGGCACCTCATGCAAACCAAGTGCAACCTCTTGACAATTGGGCAGCTCGAGAAGCTCGGGCAGCTTGGCAGAGCTTGCCACAACTTGCCACTTACAGACAGCTCGGCATGGCTCGCCACAGGCAACTCGGCAGAGCTCGCCACAAGCAGGTCGGCATAGCTCTGGGAGCTCGGTATAGCTAGGGGCAGCTCGCCACAGGCAGCTGACCACTCTGCAGGCAGCCTGGCGTCTTACGAAGAGCTCACCACTTAGGGCCAGCTCGGCACTAACAGGTAGCTCGGCATAGGCAGCTCGCCACAGGCAGCTGGCCACTCCGCAGGCAGCCTGGCCTCTTACGAAGAGCTCGCCACTTAGGGGCAGCTCGGCACATAGGGGCAGCTCGGCGTATCGCAAGAAGATCTCCTGCCTGACAACCTTACCTGACAGATCCGGAGGCCTGCGCCCACGTCTCTCGCTAGGCGGCGCCGTGCCTGCCAGTCCTGAGAGTTGTCCCTTGACTGGCAGAGTCGTACTTTGCAGCAGTCGCCTGCACCCGCCACCTCAGCTTTGGCAATAACGACTCCGGCAGAGAGATAGAGGCGGTTACGCCTGACTTGACAGAGGCTGTTGCGCCTGATTTGACAGGACACCACTATATAAGGACTCCGACCCCCAAAGACAAGGGGGAGAGAATGAAAAAATGGAGGTAATCCTTGCTCTCTAGCTCTCTTATTTCTCTCCAAGCTCCCTACAATCAGAATGCTAACTTAGGCATCAGAGAGTCCCCGCCGGGAAAATACCCCTGGGTCCTCTGATTCAGTTCTCGCAGGTCCCTCAGCTCCCGCCGCCTGCAAAGGAGAGGAGATCACCTCTTGCAGAGGGCAGTCGGGTTGCGCTACACCAGGGAGCTCGTCACCAAGTAGCTCTCCACCAGGGAGCTCGTCACCAAGTAGCTCACCACCAGGGAGCTCGTCACCAGGTAGCTCTCCACCAGGGAGCTCGTCACCAGGTAGCTCTCCACCAGAGAGCTCGTCACCAAGTAGCTCACCACCAGGGAGCTCGTCATCAAGTAGCTCTCCACCAGGGAGCTCGTCACCAAGTAGCTCTCCACCAGGGAGCTCGTCACCAAGTAGCTCACCACTAGGGAGCTCGTCACCAGGTAGCTCTCCACCAGGGAGCTCGTCACCAGGTAGCTCACCACCAGGGAGTTCGCCACCAAGTAGCTCATCACCAGGCAGTTCGCCACTAGGGAGCTCCATCATCCTCTGAGTCACAGGCCACCTGGGAGCTGGTCAAATGACGAGGTACTTAGCCAAAAAATTGGTACATCACAAAAAAATTGGTACGTGACCAGAAACGGTTACATCACTTTCTATCATCCGTACCTCTCTTTTCTCTCTCTCTCTCTCTCTCAATCATCTCAAGCAACAATAGAAAGAAACCTCCAAAACCTTTTAAGGAAAATCTCAATCTATAGATGAATGATAGATCTGATCACTGTGAGAGTGGCACATTGGAAGCAAGCAAGGGAAGAATTTAGACTTTTCGGTGTGGATTACATCATTTTTTTTCCAATCAATAAGTGTGGATTACATCATTTTTTTTCCGATCAATAAGTGTGGATTACATCATTAGGGGATAGCGGTATGCTTCTCCAAGGTCTACTGTCCAAAAATTATCGGGAGCTAACTTCACTACATAAAATCAAGCTCAACTTTGATGGATGCAGCTGTGGAGACCCTGGAAATTTGGGAATCAGAGGCATCTTTAGAACCTCTTAAGGTGAGATCTTAACAATTTATACTTTTCCAATTGGAATTGGTTAATTTTGCTCATGCTGAAATATACTGTCTCATCTAAGGGCTGAGGGTGGTTGTGTTTGGTTACTTAAAACTTGGAACTGAAAGGGGATTCCAGAATTGTAACTGGTTGGTTAATGGGTGAAGGGTTTAGTCCCCTGGATTCATATCCACAACATGAGGGAAGCAATATCCTTGGATCCATTTTGAACATCTCATTTAAATGGATTTATTTCTAGTAGTGCAAAAAATTCAGCTGACTTTTCTGAGGGTAGGGGCTAATATTTGTATTGGGGGCGACTTGGGAGGCTTGCAATTGTATATTGGGACTTCCATTTGTTTTTTCATGTTTGCACTTATGGCTCAGTTTGGAAGGAGTACAAATACAAATATGTATAGTGCAAACCCTTGCATTTTATATTATTTTGTATGTATTTGCACTGTACATATTTGTATTTGTACTCTTTCCAAACTGAGCCTATGGGACTTGCTAGTTGACTTTAGCTAAACATGTCTTCTTTCATTCTGCAATAACATTTTGTTGATCCGCTATTGATAAAAGAAAAGGAATCACCACTTTTTTTAATGACTGTATGTGGTTGACTGGACCTGATTCTTTGAATTGCACCTCCAAGGGTTAAATGGGAGATAGAATAGTGAGACTGAAGGATGAGAGAGGGGAAATAAAGAAATGTCAAGGATCTGTGGTGCTTACCCTCAAGATTCCATTGATTTCCCATCACAGCTTAAATTTTGTGAGAAGAGAGAGATTGATCAACTGAGAAGTTGCCATTGCTTCTGCCATACAAGTCCAAGACTTGACCTTTGAGGAATTGCTTGGATAGAGAGGGAAGAAAGGACAAGAAAGAGTGGTTTTGCTGATATTCTGGATTTTGGGTGTTTGCTTTTTAGGGTTTGGATAAAATGTAAATGGGGGTTGTGGATGTAGGGCATTAGTGAAAATGTTAAGCCTATTCAATGCCTGTATTTCAAGTTGGTTGTTTGACCATCCAGGTTGGTTTTTCTGACAATGACAATGGATTTTTATCTATTAGTGGGTTAGGGGTTGGACTGATGCACTCTCTTAACTGGGTAACAGGTTGAAAGGTCTGACTGTTTGGGTTAATGAGGAGTTGAAATTATTGTTTTTTCTTCTTGTTGGGGGAACATACCTGCTCAATACCCAACCAATAGGTGTTTTTTTTTTTTTTTGTTTTTGTGATCAATAACAGAAACTTTTATTAAACATCATTGAAGGAACAGATACAAGAAAGCAAGGGGAGAGGTAAACTCTCTTAACCCTCCATGCTCAATACCCAACCAATAGGTGATTTTCTTTTTTTTTTTTTTCCGGATCAATAACAGAAACTTTTGTTAAACATCATTGAAGGAACAGATAAAGAAAGCAAGGGGAGAGGTAAACTCTCTTAACCCTCCCTGAAATGAAAATCAAGTTACAACAAAGCCCAAACTGGTTCAGCCCTGACTCTCTTGGTTGCGTATGTTGATGATATTGTGATGGCAGGGAATGATATTGATGAGATTAATTAAGTGGTTACTCAGGAGAAAGTGAAGGATTTAGGTGAATTGCAATATTTCTTGGAAATTGAAGTGACTAGATCCAAGCATGGTATTTTCATCTCCTAGAGGAAATATGTCCTTGATCTCCTATAGGAAACTAAAAAGTTAAGGATTAAACATGCAGACACATCCATTGAGCAAAATCATAAGATAAATGTGGAAGGGGGTAACCCTCTTGAATATAAAAGTATGTATCAATGACTGATTTGAAAACTTCTCTATCTTTGCCTGACATGTTTTGACATTTCCTATGTAGTTAGCATTGTCAGTTAGTATATGCACTCTCCTAGGACAACTCATCTTATTGTTATTAAAAGAATACTAGCCTACTTGAAGAAGTGTCCAGGCCGAGGTATACTCTTCAAGAATAGTGGTCATATGAAGATATAAGTGTACATTGATGCAATTTGGGCAAGGTGTGTTGATGATTGGAGATCCACTTCAAGGTATTGTGCTCTTGTTGGAGGAAATCTCATTTCTTGGAGGAGTAAGAAACAAAATGTTGTTTCTTGCTCCAGTGCTGAAGCAGAGTATGGGTCTATGTCTAATGGTGTAGCTGAAGTGTTATGGCTGAGATCCCTACTTGAGGAATTGGGCATCGAGTATGAAAGACCCTTGATGTTGTATAGTCATAACCAGGCTGCCATTAACATTGCTCATAACCCAATACAGCATGATAGAGCAAAACACATTGAAGTGGACCAACATCTCGTCAGAGAGAAAGTAGCTTCCCAAGAAGCCTGCCTTTCTTATGTAGCCTCTGATATGCAACTTGTTGATCTTTTCATCCAAGCAATTGCCAAAGTCAAGCTAGAGACATATTTATGCAAGTTGGGAATGACAAATATCTATTCCCAACTTGAGGGGGGAGTGTAGATATGCAGTTAATTAGTTTGTGGTCCCATTGGTTATTATTTTTTATTGTCTTGTTATTTTTATTAGTTTGTTAACTTGTCTTTGGAGTGGCAGGATGGACTGATTCTGTACCCCCTTTTCTTTTTCTCATTCTTTCTGTCGTCTACCTTCTTCTCCTCTGTTTTCTCACTTCCTTTTGTCCTTTTCTTCTACTGTTTTTCTTACCAAAACAGGTCTGAATACCATTGGTTACAGCCAACTTATCTGATTTCTCCATTTCCTGGAAGAATTGAATCTATTGAGCATGTAATCCAAAAAGCTCAGCATACATGATCATAGGCCTTTTTCAAATCTACCTTAAGTAGCACTCCTTCCTCCCCATTCCTCCTTGAGTCAATTAGCTCATTTGCCACTGAAACCCCATCAAGAATCTGCCTCCCATCTACAAAGGCTCCCTAAGTACTTGTCCAGCACCCCTTCACATTCTTTTAGGTAAAACCTTTGCAATCACTCTGTAGACATCACGAATGAGACTGATAGGTCTGAAGTTTTTTGAACTTTCTGCCCCTTTTCTTTTTGGTTATCAATGAAATGAAGGTTCAATTTAAACTTTCTTTTTGGGATACCACAGTTGCTCTTTGTTTGTACCAAACCCCCTCTCCCCACCCCCATAAAGAGAGGCATGGGATGAACAGAAGAAGGTTACAAACTTCCACAGTGCCACATCAGCAGACACATTTTTCTTTTGTAGAAATCAGATTATAAACTTGATAACCTTTGATAGGCTGAGCATTCAAGAAATTTACAATACAGATTTAAGGTCAAGCTTTGTATGGTAAGGACTGGGAATATGAAAAAAGAGAAAAGACTTAAAGGAAATTGAAGACAGTCACAGGAGAGCTAACATGCAACCTGAAGCAGGATTTTGAAATTCAAGACATGAGATGGCATACTATTAAAGAAGTATGCTAGAATGATGCATTACTGTTGAGAAGGCCTTGACCAACTTCCAACATAATAGACTGAACTAAATGCTCTTAAAATTCTCTGAAGCCAAAACCTAGTGGGTGACTCCAATGATAATTAAATCAATAATTACCCAAGGGGAATTAGTGCTATTCATTAAAACCTTGGAAATCCTTTCCTTGCACATACCTAGAAAAATTCAATCAGCATGCATCCCCACATGATCATCTTTGTAGAGTTACAAATGAATTGAATTCAGATTGGATGTACCTAGTTCCAAATTAGTTATTGCTGAGAAGAGATGGATGAACTCTGAGACAAGGTTTTAAAAGTCTAAAGGCATAGTTGAGGCGTAATGGCCCAAAAAGGTGAGGTTTAAGCCTCAAGGCATTGCAAGGCGTAAGCCTCAAAGTTTAAGGAAAAATTAATTTAAGTTTGTAAATTGATGAAAATAACATATGATATGCCAAATTAAAATGATAGAAGGTACACATATCCATAAGCTAAGTTAATAAGCAATAAGCTTCAACATTTAAGCATTAAATAAAATAATAACTAATCAACTAACAATTATAAACATTTTACATTTCATGTAAATAAACCAATTTAGAAGAAAGATCCATTATTATTGTTGAAATAATTTAGTTATTTGTGTTAGGGTCTGTTTGGCTAGTTAAAGTTTTTTTTTTTTTTTTTTTCTGTTATTGTACTCACTTACAACAGGGGCACAAGAGTCTTTTCCCTTCTTATTTCTGCCGCTCTATATAATATAATAGAAGTTGGCGCCGCCAGTACTGTTCCATTGCTCCAAACCTTTTCTTCTTCCTTTCTTCTCTTCTCTCTTTTTCCCTTCTCTTCTCTACTTCCTCATATTTCAATCGGATTTAATGCCAAGATGGTATCAGAGCAAGGCTGTTGAATCTGGGTGACCAAGTTTTCTCTTCAAGTTGCTGAATCTGGGAGGAATAGAGGATTGAATCTGGGCTGATCAAATCAGATCTGCAACTGGTACAACCCTAAAGTTTTCTTTCTTCTTTTATTTCTTTCCTTGGTCGTGTACCAAGTGGAGAACAAATGAATCCAAACCACTGAATGTCGGCAGACTTTTGTGAGGGTTATACCTCTTTTATTTGTTGGATCGTGTGATCCTGTACCTATGAAAAGGTGACTGTAGGTCATAGATGACCTGTTTTCTCTGCTCGTTAGTCTGATTTCATGTGTTAGGATCTCTCTTATTGATTAATGCTGTGGTGGAACTTACTGGAAAACCAGTAGGCTGGGACTGTTCTTCATGCAGATATGAAAATCAGTCTCGTCATAATTCTTCTTTGGAAATTGGTGTTGTTTTTTGTGCTCAGATTAAGTCCAGACCTGAATTGTTGTGTGTGGAGCTTTTGTCGATATAAGGAGGGATCCTAAGTTGAGAGTTTAGATAAAAAAAAAACTGTGTTTACCATGTCGTCTGAGAATTCTGCTACTTCAGAGATTTCAGGGAGCCACAATGGAGTGAGTGGGGGAATGGATATGAATTTCCCCATGGCTGTTATTCCCTTTGATGGTCTGAACTACCTTGAGTGGTCTAGGGGAATAAAACTCTACAGCATTGCTAGGGGGAAA
The DNA here is from genome assembly GCF_055504915.1 of Nelumbo nucifera. Taxonomy (NCBI): domain Eukaryota; kingdom Viridiplantae; phylum Streptophyta; class Magnoliopsida; order Proteales; family Nelumbonaceae; genus Nelumbo; species Nelumbo nucifera. The sequence goes on from NC_142649.1 coordinate 30,559,413, forward strand.
ATAGGATACATCAATGGGAGAGTGAAGGAACCGAAGAACAGAAGTGCTGAATATGATAGGTGGAACCAAGAGAATAGTATGGTGATGTCATGGCTCTTGGTTTCCATCCTGCCACAGGTAAGGAAGACTTTTATGTGGGCTGAAACTGTTATGAGCACCCACACCACGCGGCAGCAGTTGAGGCAGCAGCGGCACCGCGCACACACGCCGCGCAGCAGCGGTACCATGAGCCGTGCACGGCACCGCGCAGCAGCGGCACCGCGCGCACACACCGCGTAGCAGCGGCACCGCGCGCACGCACCGCGCACCACGCACAACACCGCGCGCACCACGCGGCGGCAGCACCACGAGCGCGCGCACGCAGCAGCAGCAGAGCGGGGCCCACACGACAGCTCATAGGGTGGGCCCACCCTTATCCAAAAACGTCAAGAGAACGCATGTTTCCCTCATCCCTTATCCCATTCGTCCTTATCTTACCCCCTTTTCTTAGAAGGATTAAAAGCAAGTAGTTTAATTAGGAGTAGGAGTTTGAGTCCGTTAGGACTAGTCTAGCCGAATCCAACAAGGAAACCTCCTCTTGTAATCTCCTATTTAAGGAGACGCTATTATTGAATGAAGTATCGAATTTTGCAATCAAGAAAGGAAGTAAGGAGAGTTCGGTGATCTCTTGGACAAATCACCCCCCACGACAGTCAAAATAGGGCCTGTACGCAAGGCCAAGTGTCACGGGGATAGTTCTGCAGCGGAAGAAACCCGTGCGGCGTCCTGGCCAAGGCAGGCCAGGACAAGCCTTTCTGCGCTTAGAGGCTAGGAGTTGCCCGATGGGATGGCTCCACCAACGTCAGTAGCACTGGATCATGACCTCAAGTCCAATGGCCGGGGCACTCTCCTGGCTCAGACCGGTCCATGGGAGGCGCCGCTTACGTGCTAAAGGGGGACAACCATCATGGAAGGCGACCATGCGCCGATGAGGTGACTTGGCACCGATGTGAAGGGTCTCCTGTATGCCGATGATGACAGGCACCTGTGTGCCATGATGATAGGCAACCGCTTGGGCCGGAACACACCCGTGCGCTAAGGGCAACGGGATAGCTCAATCAGCTTGGGCAAGGGGCTGGCGAGGTAAAGGGACGTGCTTGAGCCGGGCCCGCATGCCAAGCCTCCCTTGAGTATCGGTAGCGCGGTGCCGGTCCAACACTGTCCCCATGAGCAAGTGTGCGCCCATGAGGAACCCTGGTAGCCATGCTAGCCGTTAACCAGGGCCGCCCCGCAAGGGGATGGTCTAGGAGTGCCAAGGTTAGGCACCCAAGGAGGTCGACCACCCCTCCTCAAAGAGTACGTTAAGCTTCTGGTGGTCTGCCTGAAGATGACATCAGTTCTCCCAAAAATCTTACAGGCGAAAATGACGGGCATGTCCCTAACGTAAGCCTGCCAAGCGTAGGCAAGGCTAGGCCTGTGCTGAACCGTAACAGGCTCCCCCACTCAATTCATTGTCGTCCTCGACAATGACTCCTTCCGTGAATGGGCGTTTGAGTCTCGCGCCATCCACTCTTCTGCCAGTTCGGGGCTCGCCTGGCCAACCCGGGTCTTGCCTATATTGGTGTCCATTTATGGGGACGGAACCATTTCACCATGCCGGCCTGCCTGGACTTCGCCCCTTGTGTCGAGGTTACTCAAACCGCGCAATGGCTATGCCGTTGACTGTGAAAGAAGGGCCCTCGAAGAAATGTGTGTGGTGCTTCGCGGAGGTCCGCCCCATGTATCATCTTACCTCAAGGCTCAACCGTCTTCATGGTAGCTTTTCTGTGATGCTACCGAACACGTTGATAGGTCTACTCCTCATGTTGGCGATGACACGGGTACCCTTTTACCATGCTAGCCTGCCGACTTCACCTCGCCCTGCGCGGGTTACTCAAACCTAGCCATGGCTTATGCTCTCTGGGCCCTCGAAACTACGCTTCGCCTCGCCGACTCGGGCTACATCTTCACTCCGAGGGGGCCCCACTGCTGCTGCCTCAAGGAGACCTGACCGCTTCAAACGCGAGTGTGGCAACTTTTACCCATGAGTTGCCGAACATGCACTCGCCTTAAGATGAGCTTCTGCTGCTGCAAGTGTTCAACCTGAAAACTGAGCATGTCCACCTAAAACTTTGCCGGTGTAGGGCCGCCATGCTCCAACGGCTAGCGTAACCGCATTCCTAACAAGGCCCACGCGTCTGCCCCCGCATGAGATCAACAACCAATGCGTCTGCACCCGCAAGGGAAGCTGTTTTAGGGTCATTGGAATGGGAACGCGAACATTGAATGGCCTCTTGATAGGCCTGATCTGAATTCTGCTCAGGTAGTGTACCCACATTCCTATCAAGGCTCACGCGTCTGCCACCGCATGAGGACAACAACCAAAGCGTTTGCAACCGCAAGGGAAGCTGTTTTAGTGTCATTGGAATGGGGACACGAACTATGAAATGGCCTCTTGCCAGGCCTGATTTGAATTCTGCTCGATCCTGGGTGGAGGTGACTAGGGACCGCACCCCACAAAATGCTGCTTGTCGAAATGATCGCTTCAACTGGCTCTGGGCTAATCTGCTGAAAACCAACTGCTGTTGCAATTAGCCAACTTGCTCTGATACCAACTGTCACGGGGATAGTTCTGCAGCGGAAGAAACCCGTGCGGCGTCCTGGCCAAGGCAGGCCAGGACAAGCCTTTCTGCGCTTAGAGGCTAGGAGTTGCCCGATGGGATGGCTCCACCAACGTCAGTAGCACTGGATCACGACCTCAAGTCCAATGGCCGGGGCACTCTCCTGGCTCAGACCGGTCCATGGGAGGCGCCGCTTACGTGCTAAAGGGGGACAACCATCATGGAAGGCGACCATGCGCTGATGAGGTGACTTGGCACCGATGTGAAGGGTCTCCTGTATGCCGATGATGACAGGCACCTGTGTGCCATGATGATAGGCAACCGCTTGGGCCGGAACACACCCGTGCGCTAAGGGCAACGGGATAGCTCAATCAGCTTGGGCAAGGGGCTGGCGAGGTAAAGGGACGTGCTTGAGCCGGGCCCGCATGCCAAGCCTCCCTTGAGTATCGGTAGCGCAGTGCCGGTCCAACACTGTCCCCATGAGCAAGTGTGCGCCCATGAGGAACCCTGGTAGCCATGCTAGCCGTTAACCAGGGCCGCCCCGCAAGGGGATGAAGGTCTAGGAGTGCCAAGGTTAGGCACCCAAGGAGGTCGACCACCCCTCCTCAAAGAGTACGTTAAGCTTCTGGTAGTCTGCCTGAAGATGACATCAGTTCTCCCAAAAATCTTACAGGCGAAAATGACGGGCATGTCCCTAACGTAAGCTTGCCAAGCGTAGGCAAGGCTAAGCCTGTGCTGAATCGTAACACAAGGGCAAGGAAAGGTCCGAGGCTCTGACGGCGGAACGACCCGTGACACGATCCTACGCTCGGGCCCATAACATCTTGGTATCAGAGCCAACCGTCATGAGAGAACAGGAGCCGCTGTCTTGTAGAGTCCATGAACTGGAGCATAGGCTCACTGAAACCAGTATGGAGGTCCGAGAGGTCAAGGAGGACGTTCGGGAGCTACGTCGCCTGTTAGAAGCGTTCCTCTCCAACAAAGATAAGAACTCGGAAGGGCTAGCCTCTACCAGCAGTCGCCGCACGGATGGGACAGGATCAACCAACGAACATCAAGCCGCAGCACCGATGGCTGCAGTTGTTCCCAAATACAGCCGGTTTGAATTTCCATCTTACGACGGCACCGGAGACCCGTTAGGATGGTTGTACCGCTGCGAGCAGTTCTTCCGCAGCCAGCGCACGGATGACAGAGACAAGGTCAGCCTGGCAGCCTTCCACCTTATGGAAGAGGCACAACTTTGGTTCTACCGCGTGGAGCAAGAAGAACCAGGGCTCAGCTGGGAGCAGTTCAGGTCCTATTGCCTCCTTAGGTTTGGACCCCCAATGACGAGCAACCCGCTGGGAGAGCTCATCAATCTCAAGCAAGGGGGAACCGTGGCTGAATACCAACGCCAGTTCCAAACCCTGCTTGCCAGAGCAGCCACAGTTAGGCCAGATCAACAAGTGGACATGTTCACAGCAGGGCTGATAGAGCCCCTAAGGGTAGACGTTGAGATGCAGCATCCCCCTAATCTGGTTACAGCAATGAACCTCGCCCGCGCCTTTGAGCGAAAGATGCAGCTCGCTCAGGGACCCTCTAGCATTAGACGGCCAGCCACGACTTGGGCACCGTCGAGGCCAGCGGGAGTGTCTACCCCTGCGCCCAGCAGAGAACAGAGGACCCACCCGGGTTACCCCTCCAGACCGGTATCACAGACAGGGAGCAGCAGGGTGTCACCCCCCATCAGGCGCCTGTCCCGAGCCGAGATGGCAGAACGGCGCGCGAAGGGACAATGTTTCAACTGTGATGATCTATACTCCGCAGGGCATAGATGCAAGAAACTGTTCTGCCTTCTAGTAGACGAGACGGAAGAGGATGAGGAAGAGCCGTCACCAACTGAACCAGAGATCTCGCTCCACGCCATCACGGGTATCAGAACCTCCCAGACAATGCAGCTAAAGGCTCTAGTGACGAGGAGACCCATGCGCATTCTGGTGGACTCCGGGAGCACCCACAACTTCATCAGCAATCAGGCGGCCCGCGAGCTAGAGTTGCCCATGGAAGCCAGGCCACAACTACAGGTAGCCGTGGCAAATGGGGAAAGAGTGCACAGCCCCGGTATCTGTAGGAACACCGAAATTCAGGTGGGAAAAGAATCCTTCCGGGCAGATTTATTTGTACTATCCTTGGACGAATTTGACATCGTCCTAGGCGTCAAATGGCTGATCACCTTAGGCCCAATTCTGTGGGACTTCGCTGCCCTGACTATGACTTTCCACTTGGATGGCAAACCAGTTACCTGGCAGGGAACCAGGACAAGGACCAAGACACAATTGCATGCACTCCAGGGGGAGAATTCGCACGCCACGGATGTGGAGAGACTTCTCACCGATTACTCGGTTGTTTTCCAAGAACGCAAGGGCCTCCCCCCTCCTAGAGCCTGCGACCACCGGATCCCTCTAATTGTAGGGTCAGACCCGGTCGTGGTGCGACCCTATCGCTACCCCCACCGGCAGAAAGATGAGCTAGAGAAGCAATGCGCAGACATGCTACAGCAGGGGATCATTCGGCCCAGCCACTCCCCTTTTTCCTCCCCAGTTCTGTTGGTACCCAAAAAGGAGGGAACTTGGAGATTTTGTGTAGACTATAGGGAACTCAACAGCCGAACCATCAAGGATAAGTTCCCGATCCCCATCGCAGATGAATTATTGGACGAACTCCACGGTGCATAGTTCTTCTCAAAGTTAGACCTCAGATCGGGCTATTTCCAGGTCAGGATGTCTTCTGCGGATGTAGAGAAGACAGCCTTTAGGACGCATCATGGCCACTTCGAGTTCCTAGTTATGCCATTCGGCCTCTGCAACGCCCCTTCCACATTCCAGGCTCTGATGAATGAAGTCTTCCACTCTCAACTCCGAAAGTATGTACTAGTCTTCTTCGACGACATCTTGGTCTATAGCAAGTCGTGGGTGGAACATATACAACACCTAAGGATCGTGCTCGAGCTCCTTAAGCAACACCGACTCTTCCTTAAAAGATCCAAGTGCTCCTTTGGGGAACACCAAGTCCTTTACCTTGGACATGTAATCAGCGGACAAGGTGTATCGGTAGACAGCTCCAAGGTGCAGGCCATTAAGGACTGGCCCCGGCCACAGTCCGCCAAGGCCCTCCGCGGGTTCCTAGGGCTAACAGGGTATTACCGAAAGTTCGTCCAGAACTACGGCCTGCTAGGAGCCCCGCTTACCAACCTGCTCAGGAAAAACGCATTCCACTGGGATAGCACAGCCGAGGCAGCCTTCGTAGGCCTAAGGGAAGCCCTCTCCTCCACACCAGTCCTCCAGCTACCGAACTTCGACCTTGAGTTCACAGTCGAGTGTGACGCTTCTGGCACGGGCATAGGAGCCATCCTTCAACAGCAAGGGCACCCGACAGCCTTTTTCAGCCGCAAGCTAGCTGACCGCCATCTCAAACTACCCGCCTATGAACGCGAGCTCATTGGCCTGGCCAAGGCAGTACAACACTGGAGGCCGTACTTGTGGGGCAGACCCTTCGTCGTCAAGACAGACCACTATAGCCTCAAGTACTTGCTGGAACAACGGCTGACCACCTCTCCACAGCAACATTGGGTCAGCAAACTTTTGGGGTTTGACTTCCGAGTGGACTACAAGGCAGGATCCCTGAACGGCGCAGCAGATGCCCTATCCCAACGAGAGGAAGACAGTATGGTCCTCCATGCAATCTCCCAACCAAGAGCCACCCTGCTAGAAGACATCCGGAATGCACTGCCGCAGTCTTCCGAATGGAACGACCTAGTCCAACAAATACAGTCAGGGTCTACTAACCCAAACTGGGCCTTCCACGATGGGCTGATATTTTACAAAAAGAGGATATACCTACCAGCCGATTGCCCCCTCATCCCCTCCATCATCGCCAGCATACACCAATTGACTCACGAGGGCATTCAGAAAACGTTGCATCGCATTCACACTGACTTCCACTGGCAAGCCATGAGGGCCTCGGTACGGGACTTTATCCAGAACTGTGCGGTGTGCCAACAACAAAAATGGGAGAATCTGCACCCCGCAGGCCTGCTCCAACCCCTCTCCCTCCCAACACAGATATGGGCCGATATTGCCATGGATTTCATCGAAGGGCTGCCCAAGGTCGGAGGGAAGTCAGTACTGTTCGTGGTAGTAGACCGGTTCTCCAAATATGCTCACTTCCTCCCTTTATCCCATCCCTATACCGCAGTCTCGGTCGCCCATACGTTCTTCACCCACATTTTCCGCTTACATGGACTCCCCGAGTCCATCGTCAGTGACCGGGACCCAATCTTCACAAGCACATTCTGGAAGGAGCTCTTTAGATTACAAGGCACGGCCCTCTCCTTCTCCTCAGCCTACCATCCACAGTCAGACGGCCAAACAGAGGTGGTGAACCGGACAATTGAGATGTACCTTCGCTGCTTTGTGGGAGACCAGCCACGGCGCTGGGTGGAGTACCTCCCATGGGCTGAATACTGCTACAATACATCTTATCACTCCTCCCTTGGAATGACCCCCTTCAGAGTGGTGTATGGTCGAGACCCTCCGCGCCTTCTGTCCTACGAACCGGGCTCAACGCGGCTGGAAGAAGTGGACTGCAGCCTGCAAGCTCGCGACGCCCTCCTGGCCGAGGTCTCCTTGCGCTTACAGCAAGCACAGACGCGTATGAAAAACGCCTATGATCAGTAGCACCGCGAAGTCACCTTCGAACCAGGGCAGTACGTTTGGCTGAAACTCCGACCATACAGGCAGCTGTCCCTCAGGCGCCGGGGGCCCCCTAAGCTGGCCCCCAAATTCTACGGGCCTTTCAAGGTTTTAAGGAAGATAGGAAAGGTAGCTTATCAACTCGAGCTTCCGGAGCACAGCAGGATCCACGACGTCTTCCATGTATCCCTCTTAAAGCTTTACGTTGGCACTCCACCCGACCATGTACCTCCCCTACCCCCATTGCAGGACGGCAGACCTATCCTCCAGCCCCGCGCCCTCGTCGGGTCCCGTGTCTAGCAAGGCACCCTCGAGGTTTTGGTCGAATGGGAGGACCTTCCCCCAGCAGAGGCAACTTGGATCCCCTGGACCGACCTCCACAATGCTTATCCAAACCTCGAGCTTGAGGACAAGCTCGTAGTCCAGGAGGGGAGTGATGTTATGAGCACCCACACCATGCGGCAGCAGTTGAGGCAGCAGCGGCACCGCGCACACACGCCGCGCAGCAGCGGTACCATGAGCCGCGCACGGCACCGTGCGCACGCACCGCGCAGCAGCGGCACCGCGCGCACACACCGCGTAGCAGCGGCACCGCGCGCACGCACCGCGCACCACGCACAACACCGCGCGCACCACGCGGCGGCAGCACCACGAGCGCGCGCACGCAGCAGCAGCAGAGCGAGGCCCACACGACAGCTCATAGGGTGGGCCCACCCTTATCCAAAAACGTCAAGAGAATGCATGTTTCCCTCATCCCTTATCCCATTCGTCCTTATCTTACCCCCTTTTCTTAGAAGGATTAAAAGCAAGTAGTTTAATTAGGAGTAGGAGTTTGAGTCCGTTAGGACTAGTCTAGCCGAATCCAACAAGGAAACCTCCTCTTGTAATCTCCTATTTAAGGAGACGCTATTATTGAATGAAGTATCGAATTTTGCAATCAAGAAAGGAAGTAAGGAGAGTTCGGTGATCTCTTGGACAAATCACCCCCCACGACAGTCAAAATAGGGCCTGTATGCAAGGCCAAGGGCAAGGAAAGGTCCGAGGCTCTGACGGCGGAACGACCCGTGACACGATCCTACGCTCGGGCCCATAACAGAAACTGCTTGTGAGATATGGGAACAAGCAAAGTCCACCTATTCAGAGCAGAGACACTATGCCAAGATATACCAACTGCAAGCTGAATCGCCTACTTGCAAGCAGGGGGAGAGGAGTCTCTCGATGTACTATTCTGATTTGACATCGATATGGAAAGAACTTGATCACTACCAGAATGTGAATTGGAAGTGTGATGAAGATGCAAAGGCGTATAAGTCACTTGTATCTCAGCAACGGGTCTTTGCCTTCCTCCTAGGGCTGAATCCTTCATCTGAGTCCATCAGGGTGCAGATCTTGGGTAGTAAAGACTTGCCATCAGTTCAGGAGGTGTATGCCTTAGTGCAGTCAGAAGAGAGTAGAAGTGTGATGAATTGTGTAGAGGGGGAGTCAGTTGCCCTAGCTGTCCAGGGAAATTTAGATACAAATGTCGGAGGTGCTTTTAAGAAAGGTGACTCTCAGAAGAGAACAGATGATGAGAGTAAATTTTGGTGCACTCACTGCCAGAAGACAAGACACACTAGAGATACATGTTGGGATCTCCATGGAAAACCTAAATGGGCACAGGATTTGGGTAAGAAGTCAACACCTGATCAGGGCAAGAAACCAAGTCAGTAGAATAAGAAAAAGTATAACTCAGCTAATATGGCATCTCCAAATACTAGTACATTGGTAACTCAGGAGAGGCATCCCAGTTCTGACCCTAAGTAAAATTATCAACTCCTTTCATGACCATTTGGAATTGTATGGTAGGACTCTCTGCCAGATGGATTCTGGTCCTACTCCCTTTACCTCTTTCGCGTCTACATCAGGTAACGTTGCCACTGCCTTCCATGTGTTATTGACTCTGGAGCCTCAAACCACATGACCGGTACGTCAAATTTATTTTAGACATATAACCTTCTCTCTAGGAGAGGTAAGGTGAGACTAGCTGATGGTTCTTTCTCTACCATAGCTGGCCAAGGTACCATACCTCTCCCACTCGGCCTTACCCTTTCTAATGTACTGCATGTTCCGAAATTACCTATAAATTTGTTGTCCTTTAGTAGTATAACTCACTCCTTGAACTGTTTAGTCACTTTCTTTCCGTCTTCATGTGTGTTTCAGGATGGCCTCGGGGAAGACGATTGGTAGATGAAGCATGATGGATGGTCTCTACGTGTTGGAGAATAAAGCTGGTCTTGTGGCTACAGAGTCCATGAGTTTGTCCAGTGAGAGTCAAGCCTATTTATGGCATAGTCGTCTTGGTCATCTTTCTTTTGAGTCATTAAAAGTTATGTTCCCAAAGTTGTTTGAATCCTTCTCAGTGAGTTAGTTACAATGTCAGACATGTCAATTGAGTAAACATTGTAGAAGTTCTTTTCCTTTGAGAAATAAAAGATCTGAATTTCCATTTCATATTGTTTATTCTGATGTTTGGGGCCCTGTTACTCTACCTATTGAGGCTGGATATAAGTACTTCATTACCTTGATTGATGATTACTCTAAATACACTTGGGTTTACCCTATGTGATCTAGAGATGAAGTGCCAAAAATTGTGAAAGACTTTCAACGCATGGTTTTCACTTAGTTCCAAACTGAAATCCATATCTTCCAGTCGGACAATGCGAAGGAATACTTCCATAGTGATCTCACGGAGTTTTTGCTTCGAGTGGGTCACTTCAACGAAGCTCTTGTGCTAGGACACCCCAACAAAACGATACTGCTGAACGAAAGAACCGTCACCTTCTCGAAGTAGCTCGTGGCTTATTAATTCATATGAATGTGCCAAACCGTTTTTGGATGGATGCAGTTTTGTGTGCTACATACATCATCAACCGTATGCCATCTCTGTTACTAGAGTATAAGGCCCCACATCAACTTCTGTTTCCTACAGTTCCATTGTCCACCATTCCGATGCATGTTTTCGGGTGTCATTGCTTTGTCCATAACTTGTCCCCTACTCGAGGTAAGCTTGATCCTCGGGCTATTCCTTGTGTTTTCCTTGGTTACCCTTTATCTCAAAAGGGGTATCGTTGCTATGATCCTACCTCTCGCAAGTACTATGTCTCCGTTGATGTATCCTTCTTTGAGAATCAACCTTTCTTCTCGGTTTCTCCTCAGGGGGAGAGTAGGGTTGAGGAGAAACAGGCGGCTCAAACTCAACTACCTTCTTTACCCAATCCTCCTCCATTCCGTGTCTTTCATCATCGCCATAAAAGCCAGCAGAGTTCAAGAGCCGTGGAACCTGACACTATGCAACCAACATCATCGGATTCGCCAAAGGTAGATCCTTCTCATCAGCCAGGTACACTTGCTCCTATTGATATGTTTGTTCCTCTCAATGTTGATTCCCCTGTCATCAATGATCTTGATGTTCCTATTGCTAAGAGAAAGGGTGTTAGATCTTGTACCACTAATCATCCTATCTCTAATTTCCTATCCTATGATCACATTTCACCTCCATTTCGTGCATTCATCTCTTCTGTGGACAGTGTCCCCGTTCCTAAGAATGTGGCAAAAGCTTTATCTAAACCTGAATGGACAAATGCAATGCAGGAAGAAATTGATACATTACACAAAAATGACACTTGGGAGTTGGTGGATCTTCCTGAAGGGAAGGAACCAGTGGGTGTTCACAGTGAAACACAAGGCTGATGGAATTGTTGAAAGGTACAAGGCTAGACTGGTAGCAAGAGGTTTTACACAGGTATATGGAGTGGACTATGCAGAGACTTTTGCTTCAGTAGCTAAGATGAACTCTATCAGGATTCTTCTTTCATTGGTAGCAAATCTTGACTGGGAACTTCACCAATTGGACATAAAAAATGCTTTATTGAATGGTGACTTGGAAGAGGAAGTGTACATGACCCAACCTCTAGGTTTTTGTGCCAAAGGCAGTGAACAAAAAGTGTGCAGGTTAAAAAAATCTTTATATGGGTTGAAACAATCACCTTGGGCTTGGTTTAGTAAGTTCCACTTAGCAGTTCAACAGATGGGGTTCAAACAATGCTAGTCAGATCACACTCTATTTGTTAAAAAAGGTGAAAGGAAAATTGCAGCTCTAATTGTGTATGTGGATGACATAGTGATCATAGGAGATTGGGAGGCTGAAATACGGAGACTAAAAAAATTCTTAGCCACTCAATTTGAGGTGAAAGATCTAGACCCCTTACGTTATTTCCTTGGAATTGAAGTTGCTCACTCTCACAAGGGCATCTTTATTTCCCAATGGAAATATGTACTAGATCTACTAGAAGATACATGCAAGTTGGGGGTAAAACCAATTGACTCACCAATTGAATCTAATCACCAGTTGGGAGATAGTCAGGGAGAGTTTTTGAAAGATATGAAGAAGTTCTAGAGACTCGTAGGGAGACTCTTGTATTTTTTTATGACTAGGCCTGATATTGCTTATGCAGTGAGTGTCCTTAGTCAGTTCATGCACAATCCTAGGACAACTCACTTTGAAGTTGCAGGGAGGATCCTTAGATACCTCAAGAAGTTTCCCAGAGCTGGTTTGTTGTTCCAGAAACATGGACACTTAAAGGTGGAAGTATATACTGATGCTGATTGGGTAGGAGCAGTTGATGACTGAAAGTCTACCAGTGGGTATTGTGCCTTTGTAGGAGGAAACCTGGTCACATGGAGAAGTAAAAAACAAAGTGTGGTGGCTAGATCTAGTGCTGAAGCAGAATATAGAGCGACGTCTCATGGGGTTGCTGAAATCATGTGGATAAGAAATCTGTTAGGTGAACTGGGTTTTGTAGTGAGCAACCCTATGTCACTCTGTTGTGACAATAAAGCTGCCATCAATATTGCTGTTAATCCAGTCCTGCATGATAGGACGAAACACATTGAAGTGGACAAGCATTTTATTAGAGAGAAACTTGTAAATGGAGAAGTGTGTACTCCATATGTCAGCTCAGAAGAACAACTTGCAGATATCTTCACCAAAGGTCTTTTTCATGTGTGGCACAATGATTTGTGTGATAAGTTGGGCATGATTGACATCTATGCTCCAACTTGAGGGGGAGTATTGAAATAATTTAGTTATTTGTGTTAGGGTCTGTTTGGCTAGTTAAAGTTTTTTTTTATTTTCTGTTATTGTACTCACTTACAGCAAGGGCACAAGAGTCTTTTTCCTTCTTATTTCTGCCGCCCTATATAATATAATAGAAGCTGGCACCACCGGTACTGTTCCATTGCTCCAAACCTTCTTCCTTTCTTTCTTCTTCTCTTCTCTTTTCTTCCCTTCTCTTCTCTACTTCCTCATATTTCAATCGGATTTATTTTCAAGAATTATTATTATTATTATTATTATTAAAAAGAAAAAAAATCCATTAGTAGATGAAATGAGAAAAATAACAAACTTGGGACATTACATTTAGAATAATGGAAAAATCTCACTTAATTTATCCAAAAGAAACTAAGAACTTGATTAGCCCTTTTTGCATTGAACTCTCTTAAAACACTAAGAAAGACCAATAGAGTTTGATTTGCCTTATTGGTTTTTCTTTTTTATTCTTTTTTATTTAGGCTGTAATTATTGAACTAATTTTACTATTTTTTCTATTTTTCTATATGTTTTAAATTACAAAAATGTATATTTTTGCATTAATTTACTAAGTAATCATTGATACTTGAGGCTTACGCCTTTTTACACCTCATGCCTTGAGGCTTGAGGCTTACACCTCATTCTAACAAAGGCTTAAGCTTCACATCAAAGTTGTGAGGCTTAAGCCTTGAGGCAAAATCTGTGTGCCTCACCTCAAGGTGTACGCCTCACACCTCAAGGCTTAAGCCTTTAAAACAATGCTCTGAGATAAGTAGCATGTAGTCTTCAAACCGGGGCTGGTGCATATTTTGTAAGTATAGGGCACAAGGGCCTTTTAGCACCTGAGGTGCAAAGCAAGGTGTGTGTCATTTTGAAGCCAGGCACAAAATGCAAACCTAAAATTTAAAAGAAATTAATTGTTTTAAAAACCTTATTATTTCTTATTAAAATACATAAACTGAAAAATATAATGTTTAAAACTTATTTTTGAGTGAAAGCAAAAATATTTGGATTGTACTAAGAGTTTCAAGCACTCAACAATTCTAGTATGTGAAACTTTCTAACCCTAGGAGACCAGCCCTTCATCTGTGAAATCCCCTTGAGGCAAGTCAACAAAAGAAAATGTTGGGGTTTAGGGCTTGCCCCCCCAACCTAAATTTTTGTCTTGTGAATATAAAGAGATTAGTGTTGTGATTTTAGCCATAGTTCATTCTATTTTTGGATTAGGTATCATATGTGAGTTGTACTATTGTTGCTTCTTTAGTAAAAAATATGCTATTTGAGATCCTATTTGTAAGAAATAAGACTTACAGTTAACCTTTTTATACAGTTAATACAATATACTTCTACTCAAAAAATATTATTTGAATGGTCTTTATTTTTTTATTTTAAAAATTAGTAGACTATTACTAGTGCAGAAACAAATAAAAAATTTAAGGTAATGCAGAAGTCAATAAACTATTACAAAGGTGTAAAACACAAGAATCTAATAAAAAGCAATTTTAAAAAGATGCACACCTGGACTGAGGCCAAAGGCACACCAGGACATGCCCTTTGAGAGGGGCTGTGCCTTGGTTTAGGTAAGGCACATGCTTTGAAATGTGCCTCACTTGTGCAACTAGGTCCACCATAGGTGTGCTTTTTAAGACACTGGGCTGGTGGAATTCTTCATTAACTCGAGGCTTTTGCTTCCAGGCAAGGATCAAAATTTTGACACGATATGCCTTGTATCGGGCGTATCACATCATATCTTTTGGTTCCCGATACACCTGTTTTACTGGTGTTTTCGGGAACCCATTCTTTTTTAGAATATATATATATATATATATATATATATATATATATATATATATATATATATATTTGAAGATATATCTTGATGTACATTATTAGTATAGCCCTTGTTGTACAGTATATATATATATATATATATATATTTGAAGATATATCTTGATGTACATTATTAGTATAGCCCTTGTTGTACAGTATTCTTATTATTTTACTTGTTCTTTTTATCTGTCCTATCGTTCAAAGTGCCGATACACAGAGGTGAATCGATACTTTGTCATTGATTTAGCTAGCTCTTAAGCAGTTTACCCAAATGTTAGATTAATATGGATGCTTCACAAAGTGGCAATTGTTTTTCATTGTAACCTGTAACCTTACCTGTGGTAGGTTGTGATTCTACCTTCTCGTTTTGCATCTTTTGTCCTCCTCTTAGTATAATGCTCCAATTATTTAAAAATGAAAATGAAAATATGATGAATGAAAAGGAAAATATGGTTAATATTTCAATTGGTTCTAGAGTAGTAATGATAAAAAAATTGATTCTAGAGTTGCCTGCTATCTAGTCAACATAGGTTTTGTCTGGTAAAGATGTAGCATAAAGATTTGCAGCATCATGTAGTGTCGTTAGTAAATCTGAACAATCATTGTAGTCATTTTTGTGGAGTGTTATGTTTGTAATGAAAGTTAGCAAAAATTAGCATGGTTAATTATGCTCCCATTTGGTGCCAATGGAGATGCATTGACCAATTTCGGACAACATAGGCTGTGTCTCTACCTGCATACATATGATGCCTACAGTCACTGATTTCTGTGACGTGGACTAACAAGGAAAATTTAGGCACAGATTGAACATCCTCTGAATTGACAATGCAATAGCCCTGCCCATGTAAACCAAATATCTTAACCTTCTATTGCACTTTCTCCACAAATAACGTATTTTAATTTTCTAGGATATTTTCAAATAACATGGGTGAGAAAAATGCCATCATTAAGGAGATTATTGCACAAAAGCACTTAACTTGAAGAGTTTAGTAGTGAAATGCACCCTCTCATTTTGAGCTTCCACCTTAAGCTACTGCAAAATAAAATGCAGAAGCAAAGATGGTGAACTTTCTTTGCCTAAAAAGCAAATCTGGCTTCTTTCTCTCTTCCTCTTATACAGGACATTTCAACATTACGTAAATAAAGTGGTAATAAGTGAAGGAAATGGTATTTAAGGTTATGCATTTCAGCTTTTATTAATTAACCTGAAAGTGTGCTAATTTGCAGATTCGACTCACGGAAGCTCAACAGCAGAAAACTGATCAGAAAGATATGAAGCCAGAGCAGTTAGACAAGGTGGCAAAATTAGAAGGTTGGCGTCAGGAGCTAAAGATTCTGGAGGAGAAGAAAGCAGAACTTGCAGCATCATGAGGTGAAGATCGTGATTGTCTGAGGAAACCGTGTAGTATCTCTTCTGTATGGGTTCTAATCCTTCTTGGGCATTTGGAGGATCCTTTTCTGTTTGTTCTGGTTGTGAATGGACTTCTAGGACAACAATAAAAATTCAGTGTTTGTGAACGAACCTGTTTCTGATTGTTTAAACTATTCAGACTTCTCTACCATTGCCATTTAAGCGATTTTCTTTTTCTTTGTAGATCTTCAAAGATATTAGTTCTTAAGTTCTCTGAATTACTTCCAACTCAAGCTCGTTTTTGGATCAGATAATTAAGTACACTTCTAAGATGGTCCTTGTTAGGAACTCACCATTTCAAGAGGGGTAAAACATGGAAGTTGCGGAAAAGGGAGTTCGTTTGCCATTGGCAGAATGATGGGTTCCATTATTGCAGGCCATTCTCATCTCTTTTAAATCATGAATCTCCCTCGCATGAAGGAGTGGAAGATGAATTCGGCTTCGGTCAGGTGAAGCCCGCTCCAACAGCCTTTACAGCCCTGACAGAAGATGGGGCCATGTCTTAGACTCATGCAACCCAACATTTAGAGCATCAATGTCTTTAGGCTATAGTCTCCCACCATTCAGATATGTGACATTTTCATTTTTCTAAAAAGTTAAAACACGAGGCATTTTTTAAGAAGTTGTGAAAGTCCATAACCCATTACCACCATTCAGACAAGTGGTCTTCTCATTTTCTAGAAAGCTAAACACATTACAGCCCTGACAGAAGATGGGGCCATGTCTTAGATTCATGCAACCCAACATTTAGAGCATCAATGTCTTTAGGCTATAGTCTCCCACCATTCAGATATGTGACATTTTCATTTTTCTAAAAAGTTAAAACACGAGGCATTTTTTAAGAAGTTGTGAAAGTCCATAACCCATTACCACCATTCAGACAAGTGGTCTTCTCATTTTCTAGAAAGCTAAACACATGGCAATTTCTGAGAATTTTCTGTTAATGCCCACAACCCACTACCAAGCTACAGCCTCTTACCATTTAGACATGTGACCTTTCTCATTTTTCTTGATAGCTAGACACGTGGCATTTTCTGAGTTGCTTTTTAAACCCACTACCACCATTTAGACATGTGGCATCCTATTAATTCAAGAAATATGATTCAAAAAGAGGGTAGTTTCAATCCTAAACATTCTTAATAGACATTTATTTATTAGTTTAACACATGTTTATCCATAGTCTATTAAATACAAATGGTGGGACCCATTAAAAGATTACCATAAACCTAAGTTTATTTTTAAATGATTTTTTTTCAAAAAGAAAATACTTTATTAATTACAAACTTGATTTAACTTTTAGGAAGCAACCTAATTTAACTTTTAAAATTAAATAACTCAAAATAGATATATTAGATAAATAGTAAATACTAAATAAAGTGGGTTGTTGTTTACAAATAAGATCTCATTTAATATCTTAAATCAAATTAAAAAAAAAAACATAAATTAATAATGGTTTTCAAATAAAATAGGTGAGGATAGATTGTCAATTACAAAGATGCAAGACCCATATTAGTTTTTTTTAATTTATTTTTTGATAACTAAATAGTAAACTTCAAACTAAATTATACACACATTTAGTTACCCCGTACTAAGTACGGGGGTCATTCTCTAGTTGGTAGATAAAAGCTAATACATAGTGGTTTCTCGAGGTTATAAGCACGAGTACGGGTGTAATTGAAGCAAGTAAAGTCGAGGAGTGGGCTACTCGAGCTTGACTTTGACTCATAATCTAGAGCTTGAGTCGACACCTGCGAGCTATCGAGGTTGGCTCAACTCAAACTGATTATAAATAAATTAATATTAAAAGTAAAAAATAAATCAATATCAAGAATTAATATTTATTCATATTATAAATTATTGACAATTAATTTGGCCACAAGGGAGGAAATCGAAAGTTGTTGGAGACGTCGGTTAATAGGGAGCCACCTTAGGCTTAGAGAGTCACCTCTGTTTGGCACTTCGGCTGTTAAGGGGGACCTGCGTTCAGAAGAAATGTCAGAGGCCTTGGGGTGATATCCCAGAGGTGTGGACTCTGATGGTTAAGTCAGTAATGCCAAGAAAAGACGAAAGAGAAGACTTGGAGAGCTCTTGAGACGTGTTATGAGATGAGGTGATGTGATGTGAAGTGTGCCAAGGTGTCCAATGTGTGTAATATCGAGTGTAATGCAGTGTTTTGTTGTGTGGTTAAACGAAGAAGGGGCTCACCTATTTAGAAGGGATGGGCTTCATCCAAGAATCGACACGTCGCTCACATGTGGTCAAAGCTCAGCCCACTTGTTATGTTCGTGGTTGACATGCTGTGTAATATGTGTGTATACGTTGTATGCACGTGGTAGGTAGAAGTACTTTTATGAAAGTACTTTTATGAAACACTTTTACGAAAACACATTTACGAAAGAACTTTTACTAAAGTAATATTATAAAAGCTCTTCTACGAAAGTAATTTTATAAAAGTGCTTTTACAAAAGCACTTTTATAAAAGCACTTCTATGAAAGTACTTTTATAAAAGTACTTTTACAAAAGCACTTCTATGAAAGTACTTTCACAAAAGCACTTATACGAAAGTACTTTTATAAAAGCACTTTTACAAAAGTACTTTAAAAGCACTTTTACAAAAGTACTTTAAAAGCACTTTTATAAAAGTGCTTTTTCAATGCCAAAAGGGTATATTTTTGTAATTTTTAGATTTTCTTTTATATGTTGTATTTTTTATATAATTTTTGATATTTCATTCAGTTTGAATTGGATTCAATATAGTCCATTTACATTTTAATGGATTGGATTGGATTTGGACTGGATTGGGTCTAGTCCATTTGTAAGTTAACTCACATTGGACTGGATCGGGTTGGACCAAATCCAGTCCAATTGACACCTTTAGTGGTAGGTAGTGAGTCTACATGGAATGTGTTGGCGTTGATGTTCTAATCAGTTCGACCACGTACATTCATATGGATGTCCACATGTTACTTGTGCATGCTATGAGCTAGTACCAGGTTAGTTCAATGAGACTAGGTCGGCTTGGCTAGGTTAGGTTAGCTTGGCGAGATCAAGTTGACTTAGTTAGGTTAGCTTGACTGATTAACAACTTTGCGCCCAGCCTGTTGCCTCTAGGTGATTTCTGATTGGTGGTTGGTTTTGGCCGTATCATAAGTCATCATCATCATCATCATCCATGCTTTAACCCAACTATATGGGGTCAGGTACATGAATCCTTTTTCGCCAATTTAATCTATTTAAAACCATATCCACTATTAAATAATTAGTGCTTGAATCATTTCTTACTACTACTGATGTCTTTTATTCTCTCATCTTATTGCTAGAACTACTCGATTTTTTGTAGATGGCTTCATTTCTGGTCTTATCTTTTCTAGTTTTTCCATTCATCCATCTTAGCATTTGCATTTCTGTTACACTCATTATCAGTGCTTAGCAAATCGAACTGGACTAGCTAGTTAGATCGGTTGAACTGTGATCTTGCCCTACATTTGGTTCAATCATATCCTAGAAACCAAAATTAGTAGAAAACCACCCAAAATTGGCTAATTGGTTGGTTTAACCAAAAAACCAATGAGCTGATCCTCGTTTCTTAAAATTGTTCATGTCTCAAATGTGTGGAATTTTCAAAATGCAAATGGCAAGATTCAAACCCATGACCTTTCTTTCCAAACCATTAATCCACTTCATTATTTATGTTCACTTATGAATATTTAATGTATTTCAAAGAAAATGTGAGTTGGGAAGTTGAAACCTGGGCAATTACTTCAAAAATTAAACAACTAACCATTTATCCATCATATTTAAGTATAACCTAATTTTCATAATATATTATTTATAGTATTTATGTGTAATGCTCTGCTCCATACAATATAATTGGCCTTAAAACTGTTTCATAAAATTTTTCTTTTGATAAACTCTGGGTAACATCTTCCTCAGTCTCTTCCTTATTTTGAATTATTGAACCAAGGTATTTATTAATATATGAATATATTTAAAAATTTTAATATTTCATTATAAACTCAATTAGGCTCGATTAAGTTTTAATTAGGTATTGTGAACCTCGAACTTGATTTGAGTTGAGCTCGACTCGATCTCAATTATTATCTTTGAGTACTTAGCGAGTCGAACTTGAGTAACTTACAAATAGTTTGGCTTGCTTATGGGGCACGGGTGGAATAATCCAAACTCCATTCCGTTTCATCTATATTCATCGTATCAGTGAATAAAAATCTGACAAGTGTTAATGCTATGGGTATATTCAATGACACTCTCATTAACTCATCTATTCAAATCTAAATTTTGAAATATACAAGTCATCAGAACCTTTGCTCTATCTTGTGGTGTTAAATTTGCTCCCTTGATCAACCTCTCATTTTTATGGTATAAAAAATGAAAGATCAAAAAACCCACCACACCATGCTTCATAATAGGCATTATGGATTAAATTTTAACCTTCAAACATTTTCTCTTATTATACTGTGCCTATCAAAAAGTCAAAAAAAAAAAACAGAATTAATTGGTTAAATATTAAGAAGAATTATATAACAATTCCTTTAGATAAGTTCATTTTTCTAATGCTGTCTGCTCTAGTTTTTCCACTCATCATTCTTAAGGTTTGTATTTCTATTGCATTCATTTTTGACATGTTTCTTAATTGTCTACTACCACACTAATTTTATATCAAAACCAATGTTTTAAAAACTGACTTAGGACTGAACTGTTTTTGCCTCTCAGTCATGGGTTACTAATTCAACAATCCATGTCGAACAGATTAGGTGATTAGACATCAGCAAATTATACATATATACATACATACATATACATGTAATATATGTATATCTAATTATTATTTTATGTTTAGTTTATATTTTTATTTGTAAAAATATTAAAAATTGGGTATTGAGGGAAAAATGTTTTTTCTGACAAAAATAATGGGTCAAGATACCTTCAAACTTCTGTGGCACAGGTCTCTAAAAGTGACCCAAAATTAGATAAAAAAGATCACCTCAATCGGACATCCGAACACAAAATTATAACATCTAAAAGTTTACACATACATTGAGTGATTGAATGTGCAACTCGTGACTGAGTGACGAGGTCGAATGGGCAACCATCCATCTACCAAGGTTGCATCTTAGGAAGGTAGCAATCTGATCTCGCTACCCCAGGTAAAGTTGCCCATTTTTCAGGAACCCCTGTTGGGCTTGGTTTTGGGCCATGGGCAACCTGACCCAAATCATGTAAAGTCTTTTAATGTATTTTGCTTAATCATCATTACAGTTTAAGCTTTTATCACAGTCATATGGGGTTAGCAGCGTTGGCTACAAGAATTTTGTTCTGCTATTTCATTTAATGTCACATCTATTTTAAATTATGGGTATTTAGAGCATTATTTTATTAGTTTGACCTATCTCCTTTTCTTGTTTATCTCTAACCCTTTTAGCCCCTTTAACTTGCAATAGATCACTTCTTATGTTTATAGGTGCCGTTGTTGATCGTCTTCTATACACATGAACAAACCATCTATTTCGCTTGCTGATTATGTATAAAAAATTACAAATAAAGATGAGCAAGTGAAAAAGCACTATTGTTTTAGACTTTTAGATTAGGCCTCATGGTTCATGAAATTTGAGAAATACAAGATGGATATTATTCGTTTAGTACATAAAAGAAAAGGGTTACAATCTAAATGAGGGAATTAACAATGAGTTTGAAGTCCTCAAAACTAACAGTCCCATCTCCATTCACATCCATGGAGGCTATGATCTCCTGGCAATCCTGGAAGGACAACCCAATACCTATATCGCTCACAACTTGATGCAGCTCTTGGGCTGTCACAGCTGTGTTGTTGCCTTGAACTTCCAAAGTATCAGAAGCAGTTTTAAGGAAAGTTGCCATGTCCCCCATCTCCATCTCCATCTCTCTCGTATTCATCTCCACGAACTCCTCTATGTTCAGAAGCCCGTCCCTGTTTTTGTCGCCCTCTTGCATCATTGCCTTCACTTCTTGTTCGCTTGCGCAGTAACCAAGTGAGCCCATGAGCCCTCCCAGCTCTGCAGCAGTGATTAACCCATCGTTGTCTGCATCAAAGGCTCTGAAAGCCTCTACGAGGCTCATAACATGGCTCATCATCTCTGTCTGAGAGGATAGCGATCCAAGCTGAGCCATGGATTTGAAATAGAGCTCATTAGTCACTAATCTAACCTTATTGTATTTGCAATGTTGTATACTTGTCGACCCTTTAAATAGAGAGTCCTTGCTAGGGGGATTCCTGTTATTATTCCTTCCTGGTATCTCCTTTATGTCGACAAAAATCTAGAGAGGTTCTTTGTTACCCAAAAAAGGGAGGTTCTTATTCCCCATTATCCTCAATATAGCACTATACTAGACTACTTTGCTTGTGTCTTATCCATTGCTGACGCCCCAAATGAGGAAGGGAGATAGGTAAGGTTCAAAGTATCGATACGTATTGGCTAATATGTATCATTTCGGGAGCTTCCCAATATGCCCCTACAGAGGCTGTATCGGGGTTCTGACCGGTTTAAGGGGTAGATGAGCCTTAAACCAGCCCCCTTGAACCGATTTTGAAAAAAAAGTAAAATAACACTATCGATATTGCCCAATACGCCCCTACCAGCATATCAGACATATCGGTATTTAGAACCTTGGAGATTGGTGTGCTTCCTTTGTTTCAAGTTGACAAAAAAACATTATTTGCATAGTGCAATGCATGAACGTATATATTGGGATGAGTACTAGCTAGGAGGATCCATGCTTTCTTTGGCTCTTTGAAGCTTCAGTAACAGTATATTTTTCTGCCATTTTTTCCTATGAAAATCTGGTTGGTAAGAAAAACAAAATGCCCTGCTATTATTGATCAAGGAATTGACCATTAAAAGATAACTAAAGAAGAAGAGATTTACAAAAGCCAACCAATCTTTAGAGCTAGGAAATTAAATTGTGAAGATGGAAAGTTCATGCATATGTCCAGAACTTGGGGACTCAAGAAAAGAAGCCCATAAACATAGCAGCTATACTGGTTTCACTTAAAGGCCCAACTGTTAATAACCCAACCACGAACCATGAATCTTGATGCACCCTTTTGTGTTAATTTATCATATTCTAAACATATAATCATCATAAGCCCATTCAAGCTATCCCTCATACACAGCTACCAGAATCTGGTTAGTCATAAAAAGAAAAGAATTAAATGGGTTAAATGGAAACCAGCTCCAAGTGATGTTATCAAGATGAACTTTGATGCAACAAGGAAAGATAACGGTCAGAAGGCCTTAGGCTGTGTGGGAAGGAATGACCAAGGAAAAATGTTCTTCTTCCTACCTAGCTCAAAAAATAGGATTAGTATTATCACTGTCTATGTAATAATTAATTAAAGCGGCAAAGCAGTTACGAGTCAAAAAAAAAAAAAAATCTTGAAGGAGATTCAAGCTGATCAATAATCGTCTAAATCAAATATCAAGTAGCGTTAAGCAAGAATCTCTTCGAATAGCAAAGAGGAGGAGATGAGTATTAGCCCTCAGCCTATGATTTTTGAAAAAACAAAAAATAAAAAATAATTAAAATAAAAATGACCTCAAAACCATTTATTGGATCAAATTGTTTAGCGAATCAACCTTTTTTGGACTCAAAATACAATTTTTAATTTTTTTTTTACAAATAAATAATACATATATTACATATAGAACAAAATTATATATTATTTATTGAAAAAACACATGTTTATACATACCTATACATATACATATGTATGTATGTATGATTTAGGTATTATTGATGTGGTATGGTCTGACCCATTACCCATATGGTCAAACAGGTGACCTATGACTCGAAGACAAGAACGGTTTAATCTTCAAATCGGTTTTTAAAACATTGGTAAGAGCAGTTTAGGATTTTAAACATGCTTAACCAAGCAACATGACAATCACGTAGAAATTTTTATGTTAATTGATGAATTGTTAAGACAAAGTGTTGGAAGATTTTATCGCAAATGAAAATATAATTTAGGGTTCTTCTAAGTGTCACTACTCCCAAAGGACAGGGTAGCAACCCCAAATTTACTACTTGTTCCCTACCCCAACGAGTCCATTTCAGATCTTGCTCCCATATGATATCTAGGGTTCTCCTCAATAAGATAGTGGACTCCACACATGTATCTTGGATCTTCTAAATATCTGTTTGATACAACGACGTAAATGGTGAGTCTTTCATTGAGCAAGTCTACCCAATAATGCTGAAAGATATCATGTGAAAGAGGGTGAAACATCTTGAGTGTCGGTTGCTGCATCCAGGTCTACATCCTCCTAAAATTTGGCAGTTTGATGAGGAATTAAGATTCCTCAATGAAATAATTGATTTCAATCAATTGTAACATTTCGGAAAAGTGGATGAACCCTTTCAACACAAAATGAGGCCTTGCCCAACATCTCTATCTCTATCAGTACATGATGCACCACCATTTATCTCTCCTATACTTGACTTGACCTTAATGATCTAAAAATGGTTGAAGCCATTAAAAGAGGTATATACTCCACATTTCATGAGATATGAAAGAAAGGTAAGAGAAAACTAGCAATTAAAGTAGTTGGCTTGTTCCAGTCGTGACCTGTCCCACTCAAGAATCTCACATCTTTATCCAAATCTATCCTAACCTCATCTGAACAAGCATCTCTTCTTTTGACCATCGTTTTCAAAATCAGATCAGACGGGACAGTCGGGCCAAAAAAATCGGGAATCAGTCAGATGACTAATTTCGTTTTTCTCCAAAACTGAATATTTGTAAAAAAAGATGTTGATTTAATCAATAAATCGCTGATTCGAGCAGTTGAACCGTTCAACAGTTTTGACTGGATTTTATTTTTTATTTTTATATCAGAACGGACCGACCATTCAACCCAGAAACCGAACCCTGACCGATTCAGTCTCCAGGTCAATTTTAAAAACCTTGGTTTGATGAAGAATTAAGATTCTTCAATGAAATAAATGATTTCAAGAAAATGAGAGTAAAAACTGAATGTGAAAACAGACTGCAAAATTCACTATCCTCAATTCGATTGTCACAACATTAGTAAACAAACTAGTGTATATAAAGATCACCGATTCACCATTCATCATATATTAAGGAGTTTCATCGCTTAAAAATAAAATAAAAAGAGTCCCACCACCTTTGAGATTCACCCACATTTTACTTTTCAAGAATCCAACAAGAATATTCATTCAAACAGTCCAAGATTCCTTATTTTCTTTAATGCTGGTCTAACTTCAAGATTGACATTGGGAAATAAGCTTTTCAACTAATAAATATGATGGGGGCACTCTGGGTTTATTCTAGCCAGATGTTTTCACTTGTTCATGCTTCACCTGTTTCAACAATTTTTAAAAGCAAATATGCTATAAACAAAAAAGGTTTGTATTTTCACTTTGCTTTAGCCTGTAAGGGGACAGTTTTAGGAATCCGAATCTCTTACCCACAAAAGCTATATCCACACCTACGCATGAAACACTACTTCCGTGCATGCATTCGAAGCATTTATCATGTATAATAACATGTAAAAGCATAAAATGTTCCTCATGTGTAACTATGATCTCAGGTGCGTAGGTGTGGACTTCGGATCTTCTGCCTACGAGAACTTTGCCTATGCCTACCCACAATACACTATCCCCATAAATTGGGAATATTTTTCTCTGCATAATACTATGTAGAGGATGAGATGTTCTCCATGTATGGCTGTAATAAATATGGGCAGAGTTCTCATGGACAGGAGCACTGTTTTCAAAATCGGATCAGATCGGACGGTCGGACCGGAAAATTGGAAACCGGTCACTTGATCAGTTCCGTTTTTCTCCAAAACCGCTTTTTCCCTTAAAACCGTTGATTATGGTCAGAAAACTGCTGAACTGACCGGTTAACCGTTCGAACGGTTTTGACCGTTTTTTAATTTTTTTTGTTAAAACGGACCAACCGTTTGAGTCGAACAGTCAAACCATTCGAACAGATAACCGGACCCCTGACTGATTCGTTTTTAAAAACCATGGGCAGGATATCTGGACTCGTAGGTGTGGGTAGAGTCATTGCGGATAAGAGATCTAGACGGGTGCAGCTATCATAGATGCATATAAAGCATATCTAAAGCCCTTAATAATATCAGATTGCATTTTTTTTTTCAGCCAAGGCAATTTCGTTCAACAAACAATTAGGTCTCAGTACAGTCAGCCCAAGGGTCGTCAGACATAATGAACTTAGATGGGTCCTCTATGACTCAGACTGGCCCAAATACAAAACATGAATAGGGCTAGAATATTCCAAAATTCCATGAGTACGACCGCAGCTGCAAAGAATGATCAGTAAGAAGTTGGACAATCCTCAAAGCGTCACCCTTACTCCCTTACGCTGTGTTTGGTTTAAAGAAAAAAATAGGGAACCTATACATCTTTATCTTTCCCTTCCTTCTCATACTTATATTCTGGGCCCACGACCTGAAGGGGCCGAGGCTCAAGCATTTCTATTTGATACACTCTGGGCCCACGACCCCAAGCATGAACCAGGATAATTAATCCCCATGAATGGCAGCTCCACTAAGGAACATAAAGCATCAACATAACATTTTAGCTTAGCAGCAATCTCTGGAGGTCCGTCTCAATGTTAAATTCGATGTAGAGTTGGCAATTGGGTTGGGTGGGTTGGGTTCGGGTTCAGGTTGGTACAAGGCTCTTATGGTTGATTTTGGGTCGGGTTGAATTTTGGGTTGGATTGTCAAGTGTTAGGCCCTAATCTTAAATGTTTGGGTTAGGGTTGACCCATGGGTCAATTTGGATCATCCCAAAAAATAACTGAAATTTAAAAGAATAAAGAAAAACTACATGAAAAATGTCAAAATTAGAAGATTCAACCTTCAAATTCCAAATATAAAATAAAAAAAAAAAAAAACTTCAACATTTAACAATTTAAAGAGTAAAAAATAAAAGAGTAAAGATTGAAAAGAAAAAATTAAAGAGTGGAAACTTCTAATAATACATAAATAGTCCCAATTAAACTTGACAATCGAGTCAGCTGATTGACCCATAACCCAACACAACCCAGTTTTTTTGGATTGGATTGGGTCGGTCATTCTAACGTTCAGGTGGATAAATATGAGACCCTAACCCTGTTTTTTTGGGTTGGGCTAGGTCGAGTTCACGTGTTGGATCAAGTATCTGATTTCAAATTAGATATCCGATATTTAAACAAATTGAATTGAAGAAGAAACTTAATTAACTGAATATTAAGTCTTTCAGAACATAGAAAAATATCTTCCTTCTTGCCGAAGATCACGCTTCTCTTTCTTTCTTACCAGTTTATACCTTCTTTCCACCCCTGTTGCATCCTTCTGCATTTTGTTCACATCTACTCCCACTTCTTTCCCATCCATCTATTGCAAAGCACAAGAGCACCGCCCTTATTTTGAGACTCAGTTCTATCAATCAAAGCAGAGCAAACCCACCCCTATTTTGAAACTCAGTTCCGTGTTTGATTTTAATCTTACAATTTTCTTTCTTAAATAAATTGTTTAGAATATAATAGACTATGTTTGGATTGCTCCTAGGTTCTACTATATCTGGATCCACAGCCCCTTGCTTCCTAGAGAGAGATTTGATCGAGCAAAACCCAGGTATGCTTTTCATCTTCCAAATCGCTTTTCTGTGTTAAATCCATCTTCGAAGTTTTCCATCGTTTATGTGTTCAAGCCATATTCCAAACGTTTTCTGTGTTTAAATCCACATCCATCCCACCACATTCAGCATTATATGCAACAAAGATTCGGAAGATGACCCAAATCTGGGTGAACGGGTCGGGTATGGATGTTATTAAATTATTTGTTTGTTGTTAATGTTAAACAGTTATTAAACTGGTCGGTTATTCATGTCCCACGTACCATAAGTAAAAAGTCATAGTAATTACCAAAATTAATGAAGAATTGAAGATTCAATGAAGATTAAGAATTATTGAATAATTAAAAGGTCCAATTTACTTTTACTTTAATATAAACTACAGAATTACGTTTATGAAATAACTATATGTTTACCAAATATTTGCAGATTACGTTAAATATTTAATATTTACTGATTTTTATAATTGATAATATTAAATATTAATTTTAGTAATTAAATATTATAATATTATAGTATCATAACAGTGAAAATTATAATTGTGTTTTAATGTTTTCAGTCATTCAATAATTTTAATGTTTTATATTCAAATTTTAATACTTTTTTAAGTCTTAGCTGCTAAATTTAGTTATTTCAGACATTAGTATTTTTGATAATTATGATATTAATTGAAAATAATTACTGAATTCTCAAAAAAAATGATTAAAATTCTGAAGTTTCTGATAATTACTAAATTCAACTTAATTTTTCAATTATTATTTTGAAATCTGAATATTGTGAAAATGCTGAAATTAAAATAATTATTGAAAAGAAAAATAATTACATCAAAATCTAAAAATTCAAAATAGTTAGTGAAAATTGGGAGAATTAGTAACAATAGTTAGTAAAAATAATTACTTATTAAGTCTGAAAATTAGTAAAATTTCAGAATTAGTGAGTTTTCGTATCCATTTGATCTTATTGTTAGATTTCAAAATTCCATTTTCTTTATATAATTTAGTGAAAATACCATTTGATATTATTGTTATATTTAGAAATTCTGTTCTATTTATGTAATTAATTGAAATATCCATTTGATCTTATTGTTCAATTTTGAAATTCCTTTTTATTTATGTAATTTAGTGAAACTTCAATTTGTTAGATTTTGAATTTCCATTTTATTTATATATTTTCTTGCTTATTTTGCTTATTGATATTTAGTGCTTAAATAATGACCCAATATTATAATCTGTTGATATTTAGTGTTTCAATTTTTGTTGATAATCTACCTAAAATTAGTGACTCTATGTCATTACCTCTTATGACTATAATGGGTCGGGTCTAACCCAAATTCGACCTTGACCCATCCAAAATTCAAATGCTTTATTAAATTAACCGGGTTAGTGTAGTTTATTTTCTTGCTTATTTTTCTTTTTTCAATTAACAAAAATTATTGTTATTCTCATTTATTGTAATTATTAATTTAATAGAAATTATTAATTTCATTTTGTTAAATTATCTATTTATAAAGGTTAATTATTTACCAAACATTCATTTACAAATAATTAATTTAAGTAAATTTTTCACTGAAAAATAATATTTTTTTTATCAATTTTTGAAGATATTTTTTGGAAATTTTGATAATTAATTTTGGCAATTTTGATCATTATATGGTAAATTGGTTTTTTGTAATTTTTATAATTTTTAAATTAAACATTAATTAAAATTTTAGAAAGTATCACTTTGTTATTGTTGTTTGATTGTTAAAATTAATTGAAAATTATTTTTTGGGGTTTTCGATAATTATAAATTTGAGGGTGGGGGACAGGGAAAATATTTTTGCCCCAAATTGGGGATGGGGTTTGCATATAATTCCACAAACTTGATGGTAAATTAGTAAAATATCAGTAGATTTAATATTGATTTTTAAAATACCCCAAAATTCCCATAGCCCTATTTGTAAAATATCCATAAATTATATTTTTTTAGGTGATTGCCTCATGAACCCATCCCACCACTAGGGTTAGGGTGGGGATGAAGTAGAGTGTCTTGACTTACGGGGGTGAGGGACAAGGAGGGGTGCCCCATCCCATGCATTGCACGGGCCTCGCTAGTATATACAAAAGTAGAAAGTGCCATGTCACATGGCCTCTGCTTTCTCCCTTACCCCAATGGAGAACTCTCAACCCACCTTTCATATAGCCTTTTCTACTCTCTCATGAAGCCACCTCATCAGTGCCTTCACCCTCTCTCATTTCGACACTTAGCATGCCCAACCTAACCCATTTCCCTCTATGTTTATCCTTTTGGATATCCCTCTCCTAAAGCTATTCTTAAAATCTCTCTCCACCAAGATATAATCTAATCTACTGAAGTGGCACCACTATCCCCCACTTTTTCATAAATTATCTATAATTCCTATTTATCTCCAAAATTATCTCTAATTCTTATTTATCCTTTTCCCTCACTTTTCATTTATATCTATCTAAAGGAAGTTTGAATTAAAATTTTAAGAATTATTTAAATATTATAACAAAATTATGTTATAACTTTAAAATACTTATTAAAAACACAAAAAATAAATTTATTATATTTAATAATATTCATATTATTAAAAATTCTATATTTTTATGAAATTCATAAATATTAAATAATTGAAATAGATAAATGATTATATGAAAAAAATATTTAATATTATATAATAACTTTAAAATAAATAAAATATAAATAATAAACATTTTAAATATTTTACATATTATTTAAATATTTTAAATAATAAAATATTTAACATAAATAATTTTAAAATAGTTAAAATAACAAAATTACATAACAAGTATATTTTTTTCAAAGTAGAAAAATCAATATAATAGATTTCATAATATTTGAATTGATAAAAAAGTTATGTAATAATAATATAGCTTTTAATTTTATGGATTATGAAATTTTATAAATGAGTAATGTTTAAATAACTAAATAATTAATTAATATTGTAAATAACTAAGTTTTAAACACTTAAAATATCAAAGAGTTTAATAACTAAATCACATTTCAAATATTATTTAAAAAACAAATAAAATAGAGTAAATAACAAAATTATGTAATAACCTTTAAAAATTTATCTAAAACACAAAGATAATTATAATATATTTAATACTATTGGATGATAAGAATATAAAATATAACCAATTTAAAATTTTTAAATGTTATGGAAATAATGAAAATAGATTAAATAATTTAGAGGTATTGAAGCTTTCAAATAACAAAAATAGGTAATAGCTTTAAAAAATGTATTTATGTATACTAAAATTTATATTTTTTGTATTTTTTAGTAATTATTTATTGTATTTTTGTGATAAATATATTTTCAATAATTGTGTATAAATCTAATTTTGTTTTGTTATTAATACAAAATTTTCAATAATTATTGGATATTAAACTATTGTTATTTATTAGAGATTAGATTATTAGTTTAGCTGAAAGTAGGAGTATTCATGGGTTGGTTTGGTTTAGTTATAGGCTATTTGGCCAACCAAATTGACCTTGTCGGGTTGGGAAGTTGGTCACCCAAAACCAATCGACCATTAGTGAAACCAACCAACTCGAGTTACATCAGATTAGTCGGTTGGTTCAAAAGATTTAAACTTAAAAATTTAAATGTAAAAAATATAGTGGTATTATTAAAAAAATTAAATATTTTAAATTTACAATATAAAATATTTTAGACTAAGAAATATGGGAATTTTCCACTTTCTCATATACACACACACACACACACACACATATATATATATATATATATATATATATATATATATATATATATATTAATATGAATTGACCAAAATGAATTGATCTGAGTTGGTTAGGTTGGAAAATTTCTGAACCGAAGCCCCCAAAAATACTAGAAAACCGACCAACTCGAATTGAGTTGAATCAGATTGGTTAGTTTGGTTGGTTTCATTGCATGGGTTATTCATCGGTTTAAAATTAATTATTATTATTTTTGTATTAAAAAATTATTGAAAGTTGTATATAAAATATAAACATTTATTAATTATTTAAAAATTAAATTATAAAACAATTGTCTACTCTTATGTGCGTCTATTGTTTAGCTTTTGCTTAACACCCCCTTTATATTTCTCCATAAAACCAGTAAAATATATTAATTTATTGTATATACACCTCATTGAGGCCTTATATTTAGTATTGTTAACATATTTTTATGATTTATTAAAGTACTTTTAGTGCTTTCATATGCATATCTTAGCTTTTCTCCGATACACATATATATCCAAGATGTATCTCGATATTTTTTTAAAATTGTCTTTTTGATACACTTAACGTTTTCTATACTTTAAACCTTAATCGACAGTGGCCACTGTCTAATGTGGATGCCTGGGTGATGACCCACACGACTTTTTTTTGGTACAAAATGGTATACTATTGATCGATGATATGATATTATCATTTGTGAATTTTGCTTCTAAGTTATTGGATGATTAGTAGGTGTCTGGATCTTTCATTAGTAGGTTTTATAGTGCTGAATTAGGATATTTCTTAGTTTGATAAATAATGTGGTGACCCATAAACCATGTCGATCAGAATGAAATGCATTCCAAGTAACTGGTCGCCAACTTATTTTTCTGGATCAACAAAATTACAAGGTTGACAAACAATTCGCTAATAACTGTAAATTCATCAACTGCAGGCAGTGTCAAATATAGGGTATACATTCAGTAATTTATATCAAATTAACATTTTTAAGAGATTTGAAATCCAGCTTATTTATAATGAATAATGTACTGGTGTCAAATATAGGGTTGAGGAAAGTACACCTTAATCAGTTGAAGAAAGATACTGAAAGTGGGTTGTCTCTTCACTTCAACTTTTATTAATTTAACATCTACAATTCTCAAAAGAAGATTTTTGCAAATAGGCATTCCTTATATTCTAATGCTTAATTTCTCTCATCCAAGCTCTAGAATGCTATAAGGATTCATCTACTTTTAAACAAAAAAAAAAAAAAAAAATCAAACTCTCCAAGTTGTATGCTTAGCACTCACTATATTGCTATCCGATTGCAATATTTGTATTATTGATGCTATTGATATCTTGCCATATAGCCTATCTCTGATCACTACATAATCTTTTAGGAATTGAAGAAACCTCTTCTGTATCTCTTCTTTTGTGCCACAACTATTACAAATCTGCTTTTGAGTATAAGTTATACCATTACTCCCACAAATTGATTGTTCACTGTCTCTCAGGCTTTGCTGCATGCCAGATACAGTAACATCAACAATGTTTGATCAATATTACACCTTCAAAGCAATAATGCTTGATCATTAACCTTAAGATTACTGTTCATTAAGCAACATAATAAACACAGTTTAATAATGTTTGATCATTACACCTTCAAAGACTCATGCAACAGTAACAAACCAATATCACAATTCAAGGGGGATGTTGTGGCATATAGGTGAGGGTTTGGATAATACATTGAGAATACCAACAACAATTTCTGAGGGGGAGCAAACCATAAATTTCCCCAAATCAATCAATAATAAGAATAGTTTAGGGTTTATTAGTTATAATTATAGGGTATGGTTTGGAATTAGACTTATTGATGGACTGATTAGCATAACGGGCAAGCCTAACACATTTTAAGTCGGGATTATAGGCTTGGGCTCAAACCCAAAACATCAGGTCCCACTTTTTTCGGGGCCGGGCTTGGACCCAACTATGGCTATATATCGTCTCTCCAATGCCCAAACTCATAAAAATTTGTAGTGAAATCTTGGAGCTGTAGTTTTGACATCACACTCATATGGCTAATACTATGTCCTAGTCCACAAACTAAATGAAAGCCTTTTGATGATGTATGATGTAGATACTCCTAGCTGGAAGATGATCCGAACTCCAATTGCATGGCGAGCTGGATCAAGCTACAAAATAATAGATCAGAGAACTCGGGGTGGCTAACCCGACAAGGTCCCTCCGATGCTTAAGTCAGTTCTATACTGTGGATACGAGCTAAATACTTGAATGCTTGAATGCTACTGAATAAATAATCACACGTACCTTTGCCTTGAGGTTTGATGTCCTTATATAGTGGAGTAGTCGTGGGTCTTGCGAAAGAGCTCCGGGCTGTGCAGATAAGATCTGTTCTGTTTTTGAAGGAGAGCAATGCGTTAGTTGATAAGGTTTATCGTTTTCCGCCAATTCAAGCAGAGCTATGATGAGTCTCGTTGTAATCTCGAGAAATTCGAGGTCCGTTGGAGAGGCCTTTGGAGTCAATTATGTGGTGTTTCGGTTTTTTAACTCCAAACTGGTGCTTTGATTCTTTAGTCTCGAATTGGATTGGGTGTCAAGATGTTTCTACGCCGAAGTGGTTTTTGAGCCGAGGTAACTAAATACCCGAGCTTCAAATATTGTAAACTAGATTCGTTTGAATTAATTGTCACCGCTCCAACATATCGCGTCTAAGTGACCCCTTCTTAATAGGGCGTGCCAAATCATCCTTTATCACCTTTGATTTGTTGTCAAATCCCCACCTTGAATTAAATGAGGTGACTTGGTGGTAGAAACCATGATTTTATGTTTTACCCCTCCCATGAGACAATGTTGTAGCAAAAGTGAACTCTGGCTATATATCTCTTATCTCCAATGATGACTAGCCTCAAATCCTTTTTCATCAATCACTTCCTCCCACGTCTTGTCATCCTCCCCTTTCAACCTTAGAATCCTCAATTTCAACGAATCATCTGGGAATAACAACAGTTCTGGTCAGTTGGAAAGCTGACAAACAAACAAGAGTTTTGAAATTGCCATGTATTAAAAAAATTGAACAAAAAGTAAAAGAAAAAAAATAAAAGTGGAAGTGTCGAATGATGAGACAAGATTTGTCGATCGATCGAATGAATTGATTGACCGGAGAGAGATTCCAATAATAAAAGTATAAGGGTAAAATGTAAAAACCTCCCCAAGTTTTCTGACTATCACAAAATCCTCCTCTTTAGTTCTGAAAAATCATTTATTTACCTCCCTTCTGCCGTTGTCCTGTTTGGAAAGTCATGACCTAATGCGCTTGTTGTTTTAAAATACCTATTCTTCCTTTATATCTATTAATTCAGTTATATATTCATTAAATTAAAATGCCTCAAAATACTATTCATCTTTTTCTCTAAAAATTAAGGGCCTGTTTGGCATGTCTTTCCATGCAGTCTTTCGACTGTTTACAAGCCGTGAAGATCGATTTTTGGTATATTTCCATTTGGTGCACAGAAGATCTAATCGCTAAAAGACGGAACGTCGAAAAGACGGTAAAACCCATTTTGGGTTGATTTCGGAAAGCTCCAAATGAAGCTTCTCGCTTCCTTTGTGTTTTAATCTCACGCTGAAAGATGCAAAAAGACACGCAAAAAGACGCGCATTTGCCAAACGTATTTCGAGCTACTCAAATCTTCATGAAAAGCTCAATGCATCTTTTACATGTCAGAGCTACCAGAAGATCATCCCAAAAAGACATACCAAACAGGCCCTAAGACAACCTAAACCATTCATCCCTTCATCTTTTCAACTCCATCCCCTAAGTTTTTACTTATTTCCCTTATCTCGAACCAATCATCGATGCATTTCTTATGAGCAGTAGCCAAATCATTCTTGCAAGAACAGCCCAATTCAATAGGAATTTCAGATTCCTCGTTAATATTCTTCAATCTCAAATGACAAACCCTGCAATCCTTGTCTACTTTAACTGAATGCACCTAATTTCTAGTACACCACTTTACAAATCTACCTTGACTGAACAGTCTGACATCAAAAAATTCTGGCAGTGGCCCGAAGTCCCCCAATCTCATCATACAACCCACCGGTAGTGGAACCGAACTGGGATTGCCACAATCTCAACAACAGAGAAGAAGATGCTTTCCTCACTATGATTGCCATTTCCAAAATTTTAGACCTGAAACTTCATGTAAAAGCAGTGAAGAACTTGAGACTCTACCCCAAAGGGAGAGCATGGAAGCCCTCCAAGTTTTAAGTTTTGGAGGTCTCGTCCTTGAACACTTATTGCTTTAGGAGATTATAGCAAGCAGGCAGGTGATCTCCTTCAAACCTCTCATATTGTCGTTACCTAGTAACAAACAGAGAAAAAGATGTGCAATAACTTCCATTTCTGCAACAAATAAATAGTAGGTTACAACTAGAGGACTTCATGCAAACTTCAGTATTTTTTTTTTTTTTTTTGCGGAAATTCATGACGTGCTCTGTTCTAATTTCTAACAAAGAAATTTGGAATTAAGCCAAGACACAAACATTGTAAGATGAGAATAAGTTTAAAAAATGGGGTTTTGTTGAAGATTTGAGGGGAATGTTTCAGAGAGAAAAATAGCACCGAATATTTGTATATATTTCCATGCATGGAATGACGAAAATTTATAGCATACCCAACATGGGAAGAAGTATTTTCTCATTATATCATACTAGTCACAAGGAACAAGTAAATTACCATTACACCATATCCATGGCCGTTTAGAAGAAAGGACATGGGTCTGTGATGGAAATGGCAAAGAGTAGGGTAGAGTTTAGAGAGAGAGAGAGAGAGAGAGAGAGGGAGGGAATTGAAAAGATGGAGGGATGAACGATTAGATTGTCTTTGCTGCCTCTGCTTCTTAGTTCTGGGAGAAAAAAGATGATCTGCTTTAATATCTTAATTAATAGATATAAGGGCAAATTAGGTATTTAAAAAAATAAACACATCATGGGACGATGGGGAAGAGAGGTAAGTGCATGATTTTTCAAAACTTACATGGAAGAATTTTGTTAAAATGAAAACGTAGGGGAGGATTTTATGTTTGTTTTTTATATTTTACAAAATCATAAAGAATTAAAGAAAATACGACTATACATAACACATGAACGAACGACCATTGCAAGTGCAACGAATAGATACAACGCTTGTGAACTTAGGTTCTCTCACCCAAGCACTTCAAAACACTAGCAGCGACTCCTTGACGTCGTACTTCATCTTCTCCAAGTTCGGAACCACCGCAAACTGAATCATCGGCGGTGGTCCGCACGCCAACGCCAAGGTGTCGCTCGATCCCCCAGGGATATGCTCCCTCAGAACACTCTCTGTAATCAGCCCTTCACTGTACTTCCACCCTTCCCTCAACGCCTTCCCCACCACATACCACACCTTCAACCTCTCATGCTTCTCCGCCCACCCATCAAGCTCCTCTCTTAACAATATATCATCTTCGGTGCGATTGGCATACACGACGTACATCTCTGTATCATCTTCTGGGTCTCTCAAGATTGCTTGGATCACCTGATAGATGGGTGTGATTCCTGTCCCTCCGGCCAGCATTGCGAGCCGCTTCGCAAATTTGGGCTTGCCGTGTACGGTGAAGCTGCCGTGGCCGGTGTACTCGATGTGTCCCAATGGACCCTTAACGTTCACGGTAGAGCCTAGGGAGAGAGAATCCAAGAACTGTGACATGAGCCCTCCATTGGGGAATTTAGGGTTCATTCCCTTGAAGTAGACCTTGACGACAAGATCGAAGTAGCCCACATCGTCGACTGAGCTTGTTGGGGTGTAAGCACGAATGCAGAGCTTATTATCTATGGTAGCGCAGAGGAAAATGTGCTTCCCTACTGGTAATCCCAGGACTTGATCCTTCGACGGCAACGCGAAGCGGAAGAGACGGACGTCGTGAGAGATTGAAGTCTTGCATATGAGCTTGCATGGAATTTTTTCACGCGGTATCAGAGCAACATTAATTGTAACAGTACTGACTTCTTTGATGGGAGCTAGGAGAGTCAAGTTGGAGGCGCCATGGACTGAGTTGTTTGGTGAGGAGGACGAGTCGGAGGTGTAACCGAAGGTGATAAGTTCACCAATTCGATAATCTTCGAGCAATTTCCTGGCTTTATCGGAGTGGATTGCGTCGAACTCCTCGGTGCAATCGCCGCCGGCATTGATGAGGATACTGTCGGCACCACCCGGGTGGTCCTTCAGGAACGGGGTGCAGTCGTAGACCTTGCCGTGGACGACAATCCATGCAGACTCGGCCGAGTTGTGCTTCTTCACCTCGGACATGGAGAAGGTCTTCGAGGAAATGTTCATGAAGGGCGAGGAGACGCTCTTCTTCATGATCGGGTTCGACTCGGCCGAGTCGAGGTGCTTCTGCCGATCCATCCACCCACCCGGCTGGTTCGCCGGCTGAGTCGGGTGCTCGAACACAATCCCGATCTCGCCCTTGTGCCGCTTGCACACGTTCATCTTCACCCGGAACCAGCAGTTGTTCATCATTCCCTACACAAGTGACAAGACACACCCGGTCCACGTTAGCAATTGAAAGCTCAATTACCACACTCTGTCTCTCGCCCAATCAATGGGTCCCACAATTGATTTGAACGGTTGAGAAGGATATTAAGAATTCTAAGTAGGGATATAACTAGAATGCGCAGTTGAGAAGGAGATACATACCATGACGTTCCAGATAAGCTCCTCTGGTTGCGTGTTGAGTGACTCATCCCAGGCTCGTACAGCGATCTCGTTGGCCCCAAGCAGGTCCAGCATTTCCACGTCAAGTGACCAGAAGCACCAGCACCAGTATTTCCCATACTTGTTGGGTTTCTCTGGGTGGTCCAAAGCGCACACTAGCCAGCTCTCTCCACCGTCCAGAGTCACCTCTACACGTGTCACCTTCTTCCCTCCCCCTATAAAATGCAAATAAAATTAGCAATTAATTAAAATCAATTATTTAAATAAAATGATATTTTTTCATTATTATATGTGAATCAGGGTGGGCCAGTGCACCCATTGACTATACCCTACCATTAGGGGTGTCAATTGGACTGGATTTGGTCCAATTCAATATGAATTCATTATAAATGGACCAGGTCCAATTCAATCCAATCCAATGAATATTTTGGACCATTTTGGACTGGTTCAATACAACGTCTGAACCGTCCAATCTATTCAAATTCATTTTAATTTAGACTGGTTTTAATCCAAATTCGGTCCATTGGCACCTATATTCTTATCTTATATCAATGGATCAGATATTAACTTAATCCAATCCAACCCAATCCAATATAAATTTATTACGAATGGACTAAGTCCAATCTAATCTAATAAATAATTTGGACCGAATTAATCCAATCCAATATATCGTATTAATCTGTTCAATCCGTCTAAATTGATTTTACTGGTCCATTGACACCCTTACCTACCATGGAAAACTTGCATGTAGGTGAGGTCGTCCAAGGATGCCAATGTGTGATAGGATTTATGGGGAGATGCTAGTGAAGCTTAGTTTGGAAAGTACAAAACCTTATATTTTATAATATTATTTTGTATTTGTACTGACGCACGGCATCCAGCTGTACACCAATTACGTACATATATATTAAATTCATAGGAAGATGTTTTCAATGTCTAATTAGACGATGCCCTTCCTCCTTTTAGATTGTGCAGAACTTTTACATACAGAATAGATTAAAAGAGCTAAGGAAAGAGGAAAAAGACTTAAGGTAATAAGAATGATTTAAATATCCATAATTTAAATGGATATTGACACTGCATAAAAAGGAACCG
This sequence comes from Nelumbo nucifera, assembly GCF_055504915.1. Lineage (NCBI taxonomy): Eukaryota > Viridiplantae > Streptophyta > Magnoliopsida > Proteales > Nelumbonaceae > Nelumbo > Nelumbo nucifera. Next base: position 30,598,397 of record NC_142649.1, read on the forward strand.
AGATTCATTCATCCCACATCATATAATTAAAACAAGAATACTTAATTTAAATAAATAAAATTCATAATATTTAAGAACAAAAGACGATCTCAACAAAATATGAAATACTAATATCATCTCTAGTCCATCTATTTTTCATTAAAATTCTTTAATTTTTGCTTCATGTATGATATCTAAAATTCATGGGTGGAATTACAAATATGGTAGTCAATAACAAAATTTATGGGTGAATTTTAATTGATCAAAACTCTTTAAATATCATGCCTTTTCTTTTCTGCATCATAGATTTTCTTAAAAACTTATTTCTATAATAAAAATAACTATTTGATATGATATGTCTTCATCTACCGTATTAAATTAAGTGATGATGGATCACCTGCAGGATGAGTCAGCATTGGTATGACGTGGCCAAATTGATGGCCACATAGCAAAATCACGTTTACATCGAAGCTCATTTTCCTATATTAAGTTGGGGCTTGTTGAAAAGTCAAAGAAATGGACAAATAACCGTAGGATCCAGACTGCTCAGTGGATGACAAAGGGACATTCGAAAGGTCCATGATTCATGCATGTGTTTTGTACCATGGATAGAAAGTAAGGAGCAAGGAGGCTCTCGATTGGTAATTCGGGTTTTATGTTGCAGGCTTGCAGCTTTTAGAAAATCAGACTCTGTTTCTGAAAGAAGTGTGTCAGGTTTAAGATTGGTGATTCGTGCATTGTTCATTTACTGCCTGAAAGTAGTGAATTATTACGTAGGGGTGTCCATCAAAATCCGAATAACCGAAAAATCGAACCGAATCGAGAAAATCAAATCGCAAAATCCGGTTAATCAAATCGATCGGTTCGATTTTCAATTAACCTACAAAAAAAATTAGCGGTTAATTGAATCAACCGATTAATATATGTCACATATTTTTTATATATTATATATAAATATATATTTATAATGATCTCTTTATAAATATGTTATATATTATATATTTTTAAAATATTTATAATATATTATATATCATTTATTATTTATAATATAATATTGTACATATATTTGTACAATATATATTATAAATATAAAAAAAATGAAAAAACTGAAGAATTGAACCGGTCAAAAACTGAAACCGGCAAACCGATTAACCGGTGGTACCGATTTGGTTTCAGTTTAGAGAAATAGAAAAACCGGTACCACAGGTTTGATTTACATAAAAAGGCCATGGTTCGGTTAACCGAACTGTGGACACCCCTATTATTGTGAAGTATTTATACTCTTTTCAAAATGAGCATTTTGCATTGGTTCAGTTTGGAAAGAGTGCAAATACAAATACATACAAAATACAAGTTTTTGTACTCGTACGTATTTGTATTTTTACTGCTTCCACAAACGAGACCGAATTGTCCAAATTTATTTTTTACACAGTGCACCTCACACCGACCTCATAGGCACATCCCACCATGTACCGAAAACATCTTCCATATTTATATTTTATTATTCATGGAAGATGTTCCCAATGCACGGCGGGATGTGCATGTGAGGTGAGTGTGAGATGTGCTCTGTGAGTAGCAGATCCCAATCATCCAAACTGAGCTAAAGGAAAAAATAATTATTTCTTTTCGCAACGTGCATAGAAACTTTGTTCTTGAAAGAGGTTTATGTATAATGATGGCCAAGGAGTTGAGATGGTTAATTGGCTTCCCTCCAAATAGGAGGTGGGGGATCAAACTTGTATAATTGCAGGTAGGGATGCAAACGGATCAGATTCGAATCATGGTATATTTGAATTCGATCCTATATTATTCATGTCGGATTCGGTCTGATCTGATAGGACTCGATTTGAATTCGAATCTTATCGATAAGTCAGATATTCGGATATGATCTGATCTGACTTGTTTTCTTTAAAAATTAATAAATTATTAAAATAAAATTGAAATATACTAATTTAAATAAAATAAAAATAAAAAAATACAAGTATTTATCATATATATACATATTTTTTATAAAAATAAATAACACATATGTATTATATATATTTATATTTATAAATATATAATATATATCGGATCAGATAGAAGTGATCTGAATCCGGTCCAATTTCTGATCAGATCTATTAGGATCTAAAGTTCTGATCCCTGATGATCCGAATTCGAGCAAATAGGATCGGATCTCGGATGGATCCATTTGCACCCCTAATTGCAGGCTTTCTATGTTAAAGTTGGTGGACCTAATCACTTGAATCCTATTCTATCCCCACCATGTGTTCCCAGAATTGTGTACTATATATGATATCAATAAAAGGTAGAGGCATTTGTATGAGATTTTTCGCTTTATCATATATGACTTTTACAGCTTTATTAATATATGGCTATCCACACAGACATGTAGGAAACATATCTTTTAATAATTTATATGAAGTACGAACTAGATACACATGGAAATGTTGAGAAATTAATGGAAATGAAAATTTTAAAATATACACATAATTTTATTTATACATATAAATAATAATTTTAAATTTCATAAAATTGGGTCAAACTTAAAATAAAAAAAAAAAAATTAAAACACAAGTGATTTTAGAATAATGAATGGATTAGAGAGAGAGAGAGAGAGAGTTAATAGATTAATAGATTAGACAGAGATACAGAGTTAACCAGCAAGTAGGAACTTAGTAATAAATACTTAGATGAGAAATCAAATGTAAAATTTAAAAGAAATAAAATTGGTGAATGTAATATTTAATTAGCATACACACTAGCAGTAGCAGTGTTGAATTCGTTCCACACTGCCCGTTTCATGCGTGAATCTCCTGGTATACTACAGATATTTTAAACTCCGGATATTATATTGTACTAAGAAATTAAACTAAAATAATTTATGTGAGATTTGTCCATATAAAATAGACCATAATTTTTCCTATATATTATAAATAATTTAGATATTGTATATCATGAACAAAATGACTTAAAATTGTGAAATTATTTCACAATTTTATACATGTAAAATTGTTTCCAACACTCTAATGTTCTATATTCTGCCACGTAGAACTGAGACATTCACCAAATAGGACCCTTTGAATCGGCAGGCCACCTGTTCAATCCTATAGTCCACATCAGCCATGTTCCCTACCATTTGTTGACATTTTATGGCAATTTGCCACGTGGAAGGTTTCTTGATTTTCATCATCCTTACACTTCTTAATTTTCATATTTACATTATATAAAAAAATTAGCAAATTAAATAAAAGTTGCACCAAAAAATCAAACATTGAATCACTGAATGTTAAGATTTTCATAAAAAGTTTGACCAGTTTTTTGTTTTTTTAAATAAATAATTGACACAATGGGAAGATAAGAAAAAGAAAGAGACAAGAAAAAAAAGAAAGAGGAAAAAAGAAGATAAAGAAATTAAAATAAATAATTTTGATCATATATACTGTAATATTTTCTGATTCGTTGAATGACTAATATTAGGGTGGATCCATAGATCCCATAATCAATCATTCAATCTGATTCTAAATCGGATCGAATTTCGGATTCATATTTGGAAACACAGTGACCATATCCAGGGTTTCCGTTTTCAAACACCCAAAGAAGAGAAACAACCGACGCTTCAACGTACCACTGTACCAGAAGAAACATTTCAACATACAGGATATTATACTACAAAGCAACTTACCAGAATATGCATAGCCCCTCAATGTATACGGTCTCTGATTCGCCGTAGAATTAATCGGCAAGAACTCCTCGTGGCACGGCGTCGTGATCACCGAGTTTATGTTCAGCTCGTTAATAATGTACTCCGGCTTGTACCACCAAGCTATAGTAAAGTATACACCATGCAACACAGTAACATTACCAAAAATTCAGAAATTTCTACTAGTCTTGAACAAATCAAGAGAAGAGGAACAAGATTCCAGTTGTAGGTGTAGTGTACCTTCGGCGTTGGCTAGTTCGGCGTCGACGTGAGAAGGAAGGACCCTGTTGTCCTTGTAGTGGTAGTAATTCTGTGACTCCTCAGTAGTGACGATGATGCGCTTCAGCCATTTCACCATTCGTCCGCCGATGAACCCAGGGATGATCATTCGAATGGGGAAGCCGTGATCCGGAGATAGAAGCTCTCCGTTCTGCATGTACGCTATAATGATGTCCCGCGATGGATCCATTGCGATCTCCTTCTTTATGCTTGTCCCGTACTTGGAACCACCACTGCCGGGGAGATCTTCAGCTCCTTCGAAACAAACGTTGAGGGCTCCCTTTCGACGGCTATAGATGCCACATCGTTTGAGTACATCGCAAAGCCGTACTCCGCGCCACACCGAAGTGGATACGCCTGCAGCGCCCCAGTTGAATCCGATGGTTTGTTTCACCAAGTTTTGCTCCTTGCGACGGTTACCCGCGCAGACGAGGGTGACGGGGAACTCGCGACTCGGGAACTCGGTGACGAGTTGGTCCATGGTGAAGACGGCCGGTCGGTTCATGAACCCACACACCTCGACCGTCCAGTCCGCCCACTTGGCCTGGGGGACCGGACCGTGGTTCCGGACGTAGTGGAGCTGAACCGGAGTAATGAAGCCGTGGTGCATGAGCTGTGTCAATTGCGGCTCCGAGTTGAATGGGTGTTTGCCTGTGAGACGGATCATGGAGGGGTTGCGCTCGATCCAGCTGTCAGGCGTTCCTTCGTCTCGTGGGTCCAAGATGGACGGCTCCAGTTCTCTGTTGGCCGTTTGAAGATGATCCTTCCAATCGAAATCTCCCTCGTCTTCACTGGACGACTCCTCCATGACGGCTAACTGATTGGGACGGGAGAGCTCTGGGGCGGAAGAGAAGTTGCAACTGCGAACGGGGGAGTCGGAGAGGTTGTTGAAGGCGGTTTTGAAGCCGTGAACGGGGCCGCTCAGGCAGGGTTCTCGGCAAATGAACTGCCAGTTCTCGACAGAGCCTTCCATTGGAGATTGTAAAGAGTGAAAACTGAAAAGACAGAAAAGTAAAATCAGCTTTTCTTCTCTCACATCTTCTGTCTGTGTTGTTTGAGGTCTTTATATAGGGGCGACATATCCAAACGAGTCAAGAGAAGGGTGGGACCCGGCGATCGGACGATTACGTCATTACGTGAGAAGAGGAGCGACCTCGGAGAGACAGAAAATAAGAAAAGGACCTCGAGACCTTGAGGAGAGGTGGTGTCGAGGCACAACGGCCCACAACCAAAACAGGTGCGCCGCCAAGAGTGGAACGGTGGCCGGTAGCTCCACACCGATAGTGTCTGTTTGCCGGCGGTTGTTTGGCTACAGCCAACGTCGGAGGAAATTTCCTGCCGAGCCCGGCATTTGTATTGAACCAAACCGCACAATTGCTTTGGCAAGCTTTCTTGGATGGTATGGAGGAACCTGGAGTTGTCGATTGCCACGTAGCAACTGACCTAATTGTGGGATAGAGCCAGCTCATGAGATTCTGGAAAAGTGCCAGATCATTAGATTCCGGAAAGTGATAAATGGCATATTAGGCATGCCCGTTTTAATGCTGGGCCAAACAGTACTGCAGGCAACACGTGGCAAAAAACATGTCATCTAATTAATTGCAATAATCATGTAGGAAAAGTCCACATTCTCATGTCATGTATGTTGTAGTCAGGGTGCTTTGCACGTGGAAGTGTGGAACGTGCATTACACATTCTTGCTATGGCTGACTAATAATTTTTTTCTTTCTTTTTCTTAATTTTACGCAAACAAATTTGAAAAATGAAGAGAAGATTAAGGAGAATCCTAATCTAATCTATTAATAGCTTAATATAAATCGCATCCTACCCATAAAATTGGCATTGATTTACGGTCAGGATGAACGTAGGGAATGAGATCAACGACGAGGACCTGAGAAAGGGTGTCTTGTGTCTTCTATACGACGCTGAGAAGCGGCGCTTGGGCCTTCTCATGACCAATGAATTAGCATAAGGCCAGGTGAGAGAGAGAGAGAGTGAGACGAAGGTGACTAATATCACCAAAAGGCCAATTTCCCTATTAAGTTATTAGCCCCCCACTGCTTCAATAAGCCGCTCCCAATTTGTGGTCCATTCTATAGTATGTGTAACCCAACAACTCAACACACACTCTCTCTCTCTCATCTCTATAATTTTCTTTCTATTTAGGGTTTGGTCATGTCAGAAATATTGAACTCTTTCACTCTTTAGAAATCTCGTTCTATTTGGAGTTCAAGAAATTTATCAAGATTCAACTAACTCTCTCTAGCCAACAACTCAAGGTGTATGGTTGACAATTTTGATGGATTCACTTAGGCTGTGTTTGGTTGCAATGCAAATAAATTTGTATTAATGCAAAACCATGGCCGTGCAAATGATATTGTCTAAGGTTTGGAGAAATTATTTATGTATATCCTATAGTTTTAATATTTACTTGTAAATATACTTTATAAGATGGCAACGCTTAACACAAATAAGTCTATAGGGGCTAACTCTCCATGGGAAGCAGAAGCCATAGCTTTCATATTTGGCCTTCAAGTGCCATTACTATGCCAGCTTCGAAGAGTTATCATTGAGGGGACGTTCTTTTTCTTGATTTTGAGAGGGGGAAAAGTTGGTCAATGGGATTTTGATCTTCATTGACCAAGAATCCCATGTTTGTTTGTTTTTTTTTTTTTTTTTCAGATTTATCTGGGGACCAAGGAAAGTGCATTTTCTTGAGTATTAAGTGATATCCATCTCCTAGGTGGGTAAATAACATTCCCACCTTAGGGAAAAGTTGCGAGCACTTGAATGGAACAAAGATGCCCCTTGTAATAATGGATTTTTATGACTAAAATGGTCATTATCTTATTTACTTTAGAAATAAAAGAACATGGATAAATATGTTTATCCGTATAAGTCTTTCCTAAGAAATACTTACCTAGATAAATGCATTTACCTGAATAATTACGAAAAATCAAACGGAACCTGATGAGGACTCGTGACTCGTTACAAATTATACTTGCCTGTCTCAAGTTTCTCTTTTACCTCCTTGTCGAATTATTCCTGAATACAGGACCTCCAACGGTTTGAAGAGATTCATGTCAATCACATACGAACAGCGTGGCACATTTATTATCCCAAATTGCTTTAAAATTAACGGTTGACAAGCAATGGCTCCCTTAAGAAAACATTGAGCCCATTTCATCTGCCCTTAAAACTTTTTCATAATCTCATTTTTTTTCTCCTTCCTCTCTTTCATTCATCGTTTTCCATCTCCTGATCAACCAAGAAAAATAGAATTTGAGTCATAAATCATTCACTCACTCTAATCTTGATTTTATATATGATAAGGCCTACAAAATTAATCTATCAACTAACAAAGGCCTACAAAATTAATTTTGGTTATCAGTTTTGAAATGTCAGAGGTACTTTGTGCTTGTTGTTTCCAACCACGACCGGTGATTTTGCTCATGAGCAAATTACTGCTATGTAATTTCTACTTTTTAGTGAGAGTATTTTATCGATTCTCCCTCATTCCCGACCATGCGGCTCAATTTGGAAGAAGGTTAAATACAAATTTGTACAATATAAATACATCAAAAATACTATCAAATACAAGGTTTTTCATTTTACAAATTTGTATTTGTATTATTTCTAAACTGAGCCGATGTGGGTGTCAAAAAAAGCTAAAAATGGGAAAAAAGGTTTGATCTATTACAAATTAAAAAATAAATAAATAAACATTTTTTTTTTAATTTTAGGAGTTGGTGTATCAGAGAGTGATTCTTAACATTTTAGTGGGACTTTGCACACTTAATTACGTTTTTGACCCTACCTCCACCTATATAAATAGTGGTTTTAATAAATTTGGGGTCGGGGTCAAGGACCCATGGCTTTTAATCTATCTTCCATTTCCATTTGTTCATCTCTAGGATTTCCTTCCTATCTCAGTGACGGAGACGGTAATATGTGTTTGAAAATATGAAAAATCACATAGGGTGCATGGGGCCAACTGTTTCAGTTGCATAACCCCACCACCTTTCTGTGACAGATCATATCCACTCATCATATGAGTTTCCCTATGGCCTCTATCAGACAAGGTTCAGAGCCGTTTTCAGGTAAACCTTTCTGTTCAGTGAGTGCTCACCCATCATATTCATGTTACGCCAAGGTACCGTGAGAGAGTTCCCATTTTCTGGTGAAGCCCCTCCCACATCAGTCTATGATGCCCCTATCATCTTATGAAACACTCTGACAGATCCAATGGCAAATGGATAGCCCAATTTTATGGTGCGTTTCCTCATTACTGAAGGACCCATCATCGTGTTAATGACGGAAGGCCTTTAGAGAGTCCATCATATGGATCTCCCTATCACATGCACTCATATTTGCTGGAGGGAACAAAAAATTACGCCCTAGTTAATTTAGGTCAAACCAGAGTGGCTCCCACTGGCTTTTATAAAGTCAGATTTATGGTGGCCCAATCCGGCTACGGTTTCCGCACGCATTCCTTTTCAGGGTTGTGGGGCCCACCATGACAAGAAGGGGTCATCCAATGACCGTAAGGGACACCATGGCAATGATGTGCATTTAGCCATGGTGTGCACAAGAGCCACTAACGAATCATCATGGGCCAAGTGCTTATGGCCCATGGTTGCAGCACATCAAACATCTACACATCGCATGATATGGAAGAATTGATCCAATCAATCACATACTGTAAAGCCCTTTAAACAGCCCATTTAAAGACCACAACATTAACAATTAATATCATCTAGGTATATGGGCTGAATCGCAGTTAGCAGTTCGGCCTATATAGCTTTTATGTAAAACTGGGCTTTTGCAGTTTTAACCCCTTAAAACTGGGCTTTACAAGTTGGGCCGAATTGGTTCTTCCAATTAAAAATTGATTTCAAACTTGAAAGTGGGAAATAATAGGACTGAATACAGCCCTTTTCGAACCCTAAATTTGGTCCAAACAATTTTGGTTCAATCTGGTCCGAAATGGTCCAAAAACAATTTTTAATTCAAGAAACAACTCAATGAAAGATTTAAAATTAAAATTCCGAAAATTTGACAATCAAAACAGATCTGCACTGTTTGTACGACCTACAAAACAGAGGTTAGTAACTAGGGTTGCAGTTTCCCAAACTGCAAAAACGCAGATAGCGAACTCTTCATCTGCGAATCTCCAGCGCCACCGCCTTCTCAATCAAGAAAATAAAAAACAGAAATCCTATTTCTATTAAAAATTACATTCTTGATTGAATCCTTTACATTCGGTCTAGAAAAATAAAAAAAAAATTATTTTACAGACCAGAATGAATAGAAACTGCAAATAACAGGTGCGCAGACATTCTGCGCCAAAATTGATCTTCGAACTCCATGTACGAACAGTCCATTAAATCAGAAATAAAATAAGAACAGTTCTAAAATAAATTTCAGATTCAACAAAAATTAATTTCAGATCAATCGCCCATACAAGAAACAATTTCTTGAAATAAAACTACAATCTGCGCAATACCCGGATAGAACAGCTTCTACCAAATTGTGCAGGTTTAGATCTGATCTCTTGGTTCAAGATTCGAACCTGTGGCTCTGACACAACTGAAAGTATGGTAGGATCCATCATATGGACGCCAAAAAGGTTGCGGAATGGGTGGGTGAATTTCAAAAATTTCCTACCTTTCTTCCAACTAGGAATCGTATTCCCAGATTTTATAATCAAGATTCAAGGATCCTACTTGAACCAAACCAGACCCGATCTTAACCAAGAACAAAGGGAAGGGTTATACCTAATACAGAGAATCATGATCTCCCAACGTCGGTGTTCACGCCCAAAGAAAGATCCAAGATCTGCTCCTGCTGAAGATGACACAACGATGGTGGGGCAGAACCAACAGTGTACATCCCACGTATCAAACTCTTCACAAGAATCCATCGGAGGCTTAGAGCACCGAACCTAACCAGTCTTTCAGCAAAGACTGATATCAAGAACAAGCTTCTTGATCCTACCTTCAAAGGAATTCGAACCAAGCAGTAAGGCGGCGGCGTCTGGGGGAGTTCCTAAGGCTAAAAGTGGCGTGGATGCAGATTTCAACTTAGGGAAGGTGAGATCCTATCTTAGATTCCAGAAGATCTAACTACAAAACCCTAGGTCGAATTCTTGTAATTCTAGATCTGGGGTTTCCTCCTTTCTTAGTGATTAAGAATTCTCCTAATCCCATTAGGAGTTATCCCAATCCCAATCTGTATTTGGATAGGGGATAATCTTAATCCTATCTACATATTAGATCAGCCCACTCCTGATCTAATCAGGAGGTTAATCATAATCCTATTTGCAGATTCGCCCCCTTAAGTGGGTGATCATATCAGCCCAGCTCGAAATGGGCTTTTAGGCCTAATAAGAAAACAATGCTTAATAAGTTTCTAAACTTTTGTCCAGTTGGGCTTCTTTGTATGGCGTGGGACCCAAGCTTTGATCTACACATCAGCCACATAGGTTCGACCCAACCTTTGTTACAAGGCCTAGACAAATTCATTGGAAAGCCCAGTGAACCCCTTGAGCCCATCACATGGACTCTAAGGGCCCAACACTTACACTAAGTGGTCCCTGAGGCAAGCCATCTTATAAAAACCCAGGGATTGTAGGCAGATGCATGAATAGCCCATCAGGTGTATCCCTAAATGGTCTTACACTTAACCTCTCAGTCCATCATGATCAAACACTGCCCGACAAGAGAGGACCTCTCCCTCGGCTGCAAGGAACAGTGTTGCACTCTCTACTCGCATGGGTCCCGGGAATTAAAATCATTTGCAAACATTTCGAAATCGTATTTAAGTATATATCATATATATAAATTTGCAAAAACAAATTCCAACGATTGAAATCAACTGCTGGCAGTTTGGTTTCCATCAGAGAGAGTGCATCCCCGATCATTACCTTTGTCCGACAAAGGGGCTGATCCTTTCACTATGATCACCCACTCAGACGAATTCTCAGACTGTCCCAACATACCCAGGTTTGACCCCCGCTAAGGATCTCACTGATTGGCATATCAAAGACAGCCCAATCCGACGCCCAATGCAGTATCATAATCGAGTCTAGGGGTTAAGTGTAACTTTCCAGTTTTGGCCATCAATCTCCAAGGTCGAGGGCAATACTGGAAATCTAGTCTTGTTCAAGGATTCAAGTAATCCTACACTGCGTGTACCTTGTGTCTTACCCTGGCGGCTGAGACAAGCCACCCCAACATTTGGCAGCACACCAGTGTCAGCCTTGGCATAATAAATCTCCCCAGACTTATCCAACGACTGTGAACATTTAAAACTAACACGAGTCTCATTAATTGTCCAATTTTAGGGTCTTACACAGAAGCATACCACACAACATGAATCAAACATGTACTTTATTTATTTACACTAAAGATCAAAAGTAAATCAAAACTAATTGGAGCTAAGGGCATACAAAACTGTCTAACATGTAATACTGAGGGATGGCCCTTCCCAACCCATTGGAGGGCAGCCTTTTATGATCCCGGTGTCAGACTGGACCTAAAAACAAGGGAAGTGCTCCAATCTTGGGCGGAGCTCGACCTCAACTCCGTGGACTACGTGGTTTAAGACAAGCTTGTGCAGGCCGGCCTGAGTCCTGGTAGGTCATCTCTGTTTGTGTTTTTACTTTATTTCTGATAATGTTGCTAACGTTTTGCTTTCGTTGAAGCTCCCATGAAGCTCACTGCAGATAAACTCCTTGGCCGGATGAAGGGGAAGAAGAAGCGAGCTGCCAATAGAGCTCGCGTTGAGTCACTGCAGGCTACCATGCTTGAGCCTAAACAGCCCTCCACTGTGCAACCTCCAGTAATCGATCTGATCGAGGAGGAACCAGGAAAGGCCTCCCCGCCCCTGCAACCACCACGTCTTCGGGCAGCGAGGAAGCAGTTCTAAGCATCTTGACTCCGAAATATAGTCTTGTCAAGAGCAAAAGCGCGGTGTATGCCGAGGAGGTCGCTAACTGGGCCGAGCTGTCGGTCGCTCAGCTCAGAGCTCGAGCGGCTTCTCACTGCAAGGTGGTAAGTTCTGTCTTGACTTCTTTAATTTTGCACTTAGACTTTTCTGGTACTAACTATTGTTCTCTTGGCAGGTGAACTCCGCCATACACGCTCTGACATACCAGTCCGAGGTACATTTGAAGCGGGCTCTTGTAGTTGAGTCTTCGTCTCGCGAGGCTCACGCCGAGATGAATGTTGCCCGTAACAAAATCAACCAGTTGAAGAATGATGCATAGGCTCATAAAGAGCTCATTTCAGTGCTGATGTCCGAGAAAGTGGCACTGGTCAGCAGGTGGCTGACCAGACGCGAGTTCCCGCAGCTTGTTTTGAGCGCCATCACCACCTCGAGGGTTACAGACGAAATGGCTATCAAAGCCGCCGAGGACCCGGACTCTGAGTTGGAGAGTGACAATGAGCTGCTTGACATAAGGGAGGCTGGCTCTGACAAAAGGATTGATCCTCTTGCTAAGGCTTCAGGTAAGGGCGAAGAGCACCAAGAGTAATCTTCCATGTTGTATATCCCGGGCCTGTGAGCTCGACTTAGAGTAGAGAATTTTCTCTTTTTTTTTTGTAACGAGCTCCTCACATTAATGAAATATACTTGTCTTTTTGTCAAAAATGTTCTAAGTGTAAATGTTTCCTGATGGAGGGTAATTTGGCCCGACCTCATAATGAGGGGACACATGGACATGACTCGACATAAGTGACAACTCGGCATACCAGCTCGCTACAAAGTGAAGAATCCACCACCCTGAACTAAGGGTTCTTCGAGCAAAGATCATCCCAAACTAAAGACACCTCAGTACCAAGTCGCGGCACCAGTACCCAAACTAATTCAGTTTGAGGAGTAGGAACCTTAGCTCAAGGACATCAGTTCGGAGAGAAACCAGCTCGGGTATACCGATCTACCCTCAATATAATCCCGAAAGTCACCAACGGTTCCCGAATTCTACAGGATCACGCCTCGTAACAACTAAGTATTATCTTCCCCTCCGATTTGGGTGGAAGTGATTAACCTTATCAACCGATAATGTTATCTCCAGTTAATGCGGAAACCGATTCTCTGATGGTACTGATCTCGGAACTACTCCGCGAAGCCCGCGAGGACTCCATTATATATGATGAGAATAATAGTTATCATATTTTTATCCCTAAATATTTATTCTTTTATACTTAATTAGTCTTAATTGGATCAGCCTTTCCGAGCTCAACTAACGGGGACAACAAAAGAAAGAAGGATGAGCCAGTTCAAGGAGGAAAATTGGATCAGCCTTTCCGAGCTCCTCCAGTTGAAAGAACAAATTACACTCCCTTGAATGTGAAGCGAGAAGAAACCCTCATGGCGATCAAGGACACTTCTTATGTAAAGTGGCCACCTCAGATGAGAGGAGATCCAAACACCGGAATCCGAAATGTATACTGCCACTTTCATAGAGATCACGGTCATAGCATCGAAAATTGAAAGAACCTCCATGACGAGATAGAAGAACTCATCCGTCACGGATATCTAAAAAGTTTTGTATTAAATGATAATAAAAGTCAAACAGGTCGGTAGGGGGAGCAAAGTAGAGATGCTCCCGAATCCAGCAATAGGCAAAATGAGCAGCCCTAGAAACAGTTGCCCGAAGAGAGGCCAGTTCGAGGAGTAATACAAATGATCACCGGCGGGTCAATTGTCATGGGCTACACTTTAGCCGCGGCAAAAACATCAGCTCGCGAAATTGAAAGAGAAGAACAAAATCCTCCAAAGTGGCCGAGGTTGGAAGAGCCTATTTTCTTCACCGAGGATGACACACACGGAGTCCAGTACCCCCATGATGACGCACTTGTCATAAAGATAAGAATTAATGATTTCGAGGTGAAGTGTGTCCTGGTCAACTCTGGCAGCTTGGTGGACATACTCATTAAGGATGCTTTCGACAAGCTACAACTCCAGGAGAGTGACATCAAGCCTGTGAACACTCCCTTGGTAGGCTTCAGTAGAGAGGAAGTCAGGCCCCTGGGAAGAGTGAGATTCGACCACACTTTCTTAGTGGTCGCAACTCCCTCTCCGTACAATGCTATAATAGGTCGGCCTATTACCCACTCTCTACGTGCGGTGGTGTCCACCTATTACTTGGCTATGAGGTTCCTCACGAACTTTGGAGTTGGGGTAGCGTGAGGTGACCAATTCAAATCTTGAAAATGCTACATCGCCACCCTCAAAGGGAAATCCAAGGTGGCAGACGATCTCGAGTTGGAGCGACCTGCGGAGCGCTGGAGTTAGGCTCGTTAGACAGAAGAAGCGCAACTTAGCCCCAGAGCGCTATAGAATAGTTGACGAGGAGGTCGGGAAACTCCTTGCAGCCGATTCAATCAAGGAGGTACATTACTCGAGATGGGTGGCTTACCCCATTCTGGTAAAAAAGGTCAACGGTAAGTGATGCATGTGCGTCAACTATACCGACCTGAATCAAGCTTGCCCAAAGGACTGCTTCCCACTTCCCAAAATCGACCGTTTTGTGGACGCAACCTCAGGGCACAAGTTGCTAAGCTTTCTGGATGTTTATTCGGGCTACAACCAGATCAGGATGGACCTTGCCGATGAGGAAAAAATGGCCTTCATAACTGAGCTCGACCTGTAATGTTATGCCCTTCGGACTTAAGAATGCCAGGGCAACATTTCAAAGACTTGTAAACTAACTGTTTGAGCCATTGATCGGCAAAAAAGTAGAGTGTTATGTAGACGACATGGTCGTCAAAACTCAATTTTCAAATGATTTAATAAAAGACTTATATTGTGTTTTTCAAATTTTGCGCAAGTATAATATGAAATTGAATCCCAATAAAAGCATCTTCGGTGTCACTTCGGGTAAGTTCCTGGGTTACATCGTTAATCGACGTGGTATCGAGGCCAACCCTGAGAAAATTAAGGCTATCCTAGACATGAGACCGCCCCGTAAAATGAAAGAGGTTCAGAGGTTGAACAGTCATATAGCCGCTCTGAGCCGTTTCATGTCTAAATCAGCAGATCGCTACCTGCCTTTCTTTAAGGCAATCAAAAGAAGCAAAGACTTCGAATGGACTGAAGAGTGCCAGCTCGCTTTCGACGAGCTCAAAAGGTACCTCGCCAGCATCCCAATTTTGACCCGAAGAGTGCCAGCTCGGAAGCTTTGCCCATACTTCTAGGCTCATACCATCGTCGTCCTCACCAACAAACCTCTGAGTCAAGTCTTGCTCAAGCCCGAGGTTTCTGGTAGATTGATGAAGTGGGCCATTGAACTCTGCGAGTACGACATACAGTACGAGCCCCGAACTACTATCATGGCCCAAGCCTTAGCCGACTTTGTGGCAGAATGTACCTTTAGCGCTGTAGTTCCTGAGTTGATCGAGCCCAAGCACGAAGAATCTTCAACTAGTGCGGCACCTCTCCCGGTTAGAATGAACCCGACCTGGGATAAAGAGCCCTGGATCCTCCATGTGGATGGCTCGTCAAATCAGTAAGGCAGCTAGCTGGAATCATTCTGTATGGGCCAAGCGGGGTGAAACTAGAGTACGCGCTTCGGTTCGAGTTCAGTGCATCCAACAATGAAGCAGAGTACGAAGCGTTAATAGTCGGGCTCGCCTTAGCAAACGAAGTACGAGCTAAACACCTCATTATTTGCAGCGATTCCCAGTTCATGGTCAACCAAGTCATCGGTAATTATGAAGCCCGCGAATCGACCATGGTTGCTTACCTAGCCAAAGTCAGAGGAGCCCTGCGTGATTTCCAATCCTACTTCATCAGGCAAATCTCAAGGTCCGAGAACGCTGAGGCCGATGCCCTATCCCGACTAGCCAGCACAAGCGACAACACCATGAGAACTATATATATAGAGAACTTGCCTCGGCATAGCATTCTCGGGGGGGCAGAGGAGGTCGCTCCTGTTGAACAGGCAGAGCCGAGCTGGATTGATCCACTTGCGAGCTACCTGCTCCACGGGACCCTCCCTACAGATCGTAATGCCGCCAGAAGGGTAGAGCGTCAGGAGGGTTTGTGCGACGGAAGCTGAGCTCCCTTATCTGCGTTGCTTACGACCTTCTGAAGCTGAGCTCGTACTCCATGACGCTCATGAGGGTTTGTGCGACGGACACCTGGGGGGTAGGGCTCTAGCCCAAAAAGCGCTACGATAGTCTTACTTCTGGCCATTGATGAAGGCAGATGCAATTGAGTACGTCAAAAGATGTGACAAATGTCAAAGGCACGCCAACATCCACCACCAGCCCGCTGCCGACCTAAAATACCTCACCAGCCCATGGCCCTTCGTGCAGTGGAGATTCCTAGTGGTAGCAGTGAACTACTTCACGAAGTGGGTGGAGGCTGAACCTCTTGCGATGAGGACACCAAGAGGACACCAAAGTTGGTGTTCACGCCCAAAGAGGACACCAAGATCCGCTCTTGCTAAAGATGACACAGCAATGTGTGGAACGGAACCAACAGAGTGCGTCCTACACACTGAATCCTTCACAAGAATCCTCTGGAAACACTGAGCACCAAATCTTTTTAGTTCTTTCTGCAAAATTGATATCAAGAACTGATTTCTTGATTTCTTTTCTTCAAAGATCGAATCTTTTCAGAGAATGGCGGCGGCCGGAGGAGAACTCCTGAGATGAAGATGGCGAAGATTGCTTCTCTTCTCTCTAGAGTGTATGAGATCCTATCTCAATTCGCAGTAAGTTTTTCTTGCTCAAAATCCTAGGTTTGAATTCTGTTAATTCTCTTAGGATTTCTCCTCTTTCTTCTTGATCAAGAAATCTCCTAATCCCATTAGGAGTTATCCCAATCCAAATCAGTATCAAGATAGGGGATGATCTTAATCATATCTGCAGATTATGTTAGCTTACTCCTGATCTTATCAGGAGATTACCTTATTCAAATCTGATTCGAATTTGGTCTCCTGGAGTGGATTAGGTTAAAGGCCCAATCCTTTTTCTATCCATAATCTCAGATCCGCCACTTAAGTGGGTGATCATATCAGCCCAGTCCGAAATGGGCTTTTGGCCCATTAAATAATCAGTGCTCAATTGGTTTCCCATCTACTGCCCAGTTGGGCTTCTTTGTATGGCGTGGGACCCAAGCATTGATCTACACACCAGCCACATGGGTTCGGCCCAGCCTTTATTACAAGGCCTAGCCGAATTCCCTGAGAAGCCCAGTGAACCCCTGAGCCCATCACATGGACCCTATGGGCCCAACACTTACACTAAGTGGTCCCTGGGCCAAGCCATCTAATAAAAACCCAGGGACTGAGGGCAGGTGTAAGATTAGCCCATCAGGTATTATCCTAAATGGCCTTACACTTAACCTCTCAGCCCATAATGATCAAGCACTGCCCGACAAGAGAGGACCTCTCCGTCGGCTGCAAGGAACAGTGCTGCACTCTCTACTCACATGGATCCCGAGAATTAAAACCATTTGCAAAGATTTTGAAACAACACTTAAATAGATATGATATATAAATTTTGCAAAAACAAAATTCCAACGATTGAAATCAACTGCCGGCAGTTTGGTTTCCATCAGAGAGAGTGCATTCCCGATCATTACCTTTGTTCGACAAAGGGGCTGATCCTGTCACTATGATCACCCACTCAGATGAATTGTCAAACTTCACCAACATGCCCTGGTTTTGACCCCCGCTAAGGATCTCACTGATTGGCATATCAAAGACAGCCCAATCCAACACCTAGTGAAGTATCATAATCGATTCTAGGGGTCAGGTGTAACTTTCCAGTTTTGCCCATCTATCTCTAAGTCCAGGGCAATATTGGAAATCTGGTCCGGTTCAAGGATTCGAGTAATCCCTTACTACACGTGCCTTGGATCTTACCCAGGTGGCCGAAACAGGCCATCCCAACACTTGGCGGCACACCAGTATTAGCCTTGGCAGGATAAATCTCCCCAGACTTATCCAATGGCTGTGAACATTTAAAACTAACACGAGTCTCATTAAGTGTCCGATTTTAGGGTCTTACATAGAATCATACCTGTTGGACAATTTTTGTATGCCCTTAGCTTCAATCAGAATGATGTACATTATGAGTTTATTGTAAATGAATAAAATACATATTTGATTCATGTTCCCTTGGTATGTTTCTTTGTAATACCTTTAAACTGGACACTTAATGAGACTTGTGTTAGTTTAGAATGTTCACAGCCAGTGGGTCGGTTTCGGGAGACCTATCCTGATAAGGCTGACACTGATGTGCCACCAAGTCGGTTGGGGTGGCCTGTCTCAGCCGCCGGGGTGAGACCCTAGGCGCATGCAGTGTAGGATCAATTGAATCTTTGAACCGGACCAGATTTCCAGTATTGCTCTGGACCTTGGAGATTAATGGGCAAAATTGGAAAGTTACACCCGAACCCTAGACTCGATTATGATACTTCACTAGGAGTCAGATTGGGCTGCCTTTGATGTACCAATCTGTGAGATCCTTAGCGGGACTCAAAACCTGGGTATGTTGGGACAGTCTGAGAATTCATCTGAGTGGGTGATCATAGTGACAGGATCAACCCCTTTGTCGGACAAAGGTAATGATTGGGGATGCACTCTCTCTGATGGAAACCAAGTCTGCCGGCAACCAATTTCAATCGTTGAGATTTATCTTGCAAAATATATTTTATGAGATATAAAAGTATATGTAATATGGTTTCTAAAAATGTTTGCAAAGGTTTTAATTCCCGGGATCTATACAAGCGGAGAGTGCAACACTATTCCTTGCAGCCGAGGCAGAGGTCCTCTCTTGTCGGGCAGTGTTTGATCATTATAGGCTGAGAGGTTAAGTGTAATGCCACTGAGGGTAATGCTTGATGGGCTAATCTTGCATCTACCCATAGTCCCTGGGTTTTTATAAGGTGGCTTGGCCCAGGGACCACTAAATGTAAGTGTTGGGCCCAGTAGAGGCCCATGTGATGGGTTTCAAGGGGTGCACTGTCCACAAAAGTGTATTCAGCCAGGCCTTGTAACAAAGGCTGGGCCGAACCCATGTGGCTGATGTGTAGATCAATGCTTGGGTCCCACGCCATACAAAGAAGCCCAACTGGGCAGCAGTTTGGAAGCAGTTTTGAGCACATAGACTTAATGGGCCTAAAGCTCATTTCGAACTGGCCTAATTTGATTAGTTAAATAGATGGGGTGGATCTGGGATTAAATCAGCAGATAGGATAGAGTCCTACCCTATCCACTCAGAGAGACCAGATATGGAAACCTCCTGATGAGATCTCGATAAAGTTGATCTAATCTACAGATAAGATATGGGTGTTATCCTTATCACTTAAAGAGAGTCCAAGTTCAGATAATGATCTGAAACAGAAAACTCCTGATAGGATCAGGAGCTGATCTCTTTAAGCCTATGAAAGCAGAAGGGGCGAATCCATCAAAAGGTATCCCAGAATTGGAGAGAAATCGAATCTCGAATTACAGAGAGAAGAATACATAGTTTAACTGCGCCTTCTCCCTATTGATTTTGTATACTTTAACATGAGGTTTATGCTTTTCTTATGAAAATTATGGATAATTGTTAGGGAAATCCATCGCGACTACCCTAATATATATGGTTTTGAACTTAAGGCTATGGTTGTTAGCAATGCCAATAAATTTGCACTGATGCAAAACTATGGCAGTACAAATGATTTGAGTGTAAATGCTGACCTATTTTTGTTTCAAATTTTAGCTTATCTTGGCAGTACAAAGAAATCCATCGCCTAGGTGACTAGGTGAAAAGGGTGCCCCCTTGCTGCCTAACCTCACCTAGGTGCCTTCAAAATTTTGGTGTGGATTGATGGTTAAGAGCTCAACTTAAAAGTCCTTCATTTTAGTTTGAGGTTTTTTCAAAATTACTCTTTCATGAAACTATGATAATTGCTCAGTCAGTGAAGTGTCTTGTGTATTATGTTGTAAATCCTAATACGTGTCTTTTGTGGTGGTTTTAGAGGAATATGTTTTTTTTTTTTGAAAAAAGTAAGGTACAGATTTGTTAATGGATTAGGAGTATCCAAGTTGTATACAGGACACAAGGAGATACAAGCATCAAACCAAGGCCAAAGCCAGGCCACAACCAAGAAGAGCCTCGGTCAAGCCACCCTTGCTCAGCACCATGATAGGCATTTTCCCCAAAACAAGCAAACAACTACCCCAAAGAAGCAGCTTCCACCTATTCAGAACCGAATCTCCATAGTCACTTAATACCAAACCCTAACCAAAACTCTATAGCTAACTCTTTTTTTCCCTTTTTTTACTCTTCAACATTAATCTTGACTCACATGGTGCATATTGTTTGCTGATGACATTGTTTTAATTGATGAAACTAATGAAGGATTAAATGTAAAATTAAGTTTATGGACAAAAATCCTAGAAAGAAGGAATTTTAAAATAAGGAATAAAATGGGATATATGATCTGTCACTTTAATAAGAATGAATGCAAATGAGGACACACTTAGGATTGGAGATCAATAGTCAAGAAACATGTCCAAAAAATGAGTGGCAAAACTGCATCTGCAGAGATGGATGAGTGAAAAATCTAGAAAGAATAGGGTCAGAAATGAAGTCATTGAAATGAATCTAGGAGTAGCTTAGCTTAAATAGGTACTAAAATGAGAGAAAGTAGATTAAGATGGTTTGAACATGTGCATAGAAGACCACCAACAGCACCAGTGAGAAAAAGTGATCTGTTGCAAATAGGACATGGGTTGAAGTAGTTAGAGAGAATTTAAATTCTCATAATTTAACAATGATATGACATTGAATGGAACTGAATGGCAAAACAAGATTCATGTTACTAACACCATATTAGTTGGGAAAGGTTTGGGTGATGATGATGATCATTGATCTTGATTCTATCATGCTTATTTTGGTTGTGTTTTGGATATTTGCATTATCTGTTTTTGGTATCCAACATCTTCACCTTTTCATTAAGAAAATCTGGCCAAGAGCTTAATCTTCTTAAAGACGGTACCTCAAAACATTTTCCCCCTCCTAATGATTAGAGCGGCTGTGTAACTAACTACTTTGTAACGATTTGTGAACAAGCATTGCCTTCACAATGAATATAAATTCAGTCATGTCCAAGGCACTGTTTTGCATGTCTGAAGGCCCATCAATTTGGCAATTTGGCTTTTTTCCCTTCAAGTGTGAAACTACAGGTACTTGTTATCTGGGACAGATGGGTCGAACTAAGAGACATACATAAAAAGTGCTTTGTTGATGTTACTGGGGAGACCCTAGATGCATTCATTGGCTTGGTGCCTCGGTGATGCACAGGATATTAGGTGAGCACATTATGTCTACATGTTCTCTTGCTTATCTTATTAATCATCATATGGTTAGAGTTTCCTCATTTTGAATTTTATTTTTCCAACAGATAAAGGTTGATTATTTAATTAGACCATTAGAGAAAACCACCAAGGCAAAAAAAAAAAAAAACTAAAAGTTCTCTTTTTAAAAATGTATTCTTTAAAAAAGAAATGAGATTTCTATTCTTATTTGCATGGTAAAACAATTCCTTTCCAATTGCAAGAAAGGAGAGAAAGAAAAGATTGAAGGGATGGGATATCCATCACATGGATGCCCAAATCTTGCAGAATAGATAGGGCGAATTTCAATAATTTTTTCTCCCATCTTTGCAGGGAATCGAATTCCCTATTTCGGAAAACATATTTTCAAGGATCAATCTTGAACCATGAACCAAATCAGATCTGAACCAAAAGGGTAGGAGGGAGGATATACCGATACGGAGAAACAATATCTCCCAATGGAGGTGTTCACGCCCAAGGAAGGATCCAAAATCTGCTCCCACTGATGATGGCGCAGTGCAGGATGGAGCAGAATCAGCAATGTTCTTCCAAAAGAACTTGACCCTTCGCAAGAATCAACTGGATGGCTTGTGAGTACAGCTCCAACCAATCTTTTCCCAAAAGATTGGAATCAAGATCAGATCTTGATTTCTCCCAAGAACTGGAGATCGAACTAAAGGTAATGGCGGCGGCAGGAAGGAGGCGGCAGGAGAGAATTCGTAGGGTGCCGAAATCTCTCTTTCTGTGATTTTTGTTAGCTCTGAAGAGAATCATATGTGTTTCTTTCTTAGGCTGCCGCCCCCTTCTTTTGTTAACCTAAAAGATCAGCTCCTAATCCAATTAGGAGCTGCTTATCCAAATCATATTTGGATAAGATCTCTCTTTAGGTGATAGGGATAAACCCTTATTTTATCTGCAGATTAGATTAGCTTTCTCCTAATCTCATTAGGAGGTTTCTAAATCTGAATCACATTCAGATCTGGACTCTCTGAGTGGATAGGGTTAAGAGCCTATCATATCTGCTAATCTATCTCAGAATTCGCCCCATAACTAATTAAATAAAAAACCCAGTTCGAAATGGGCTTTAGGCCCATTAAGCTTATGTACTTACTTAACCTTCCAAATTGCTGCCCAGTTGGGCTTCCTTGTAAGGCGTGGGACCCAAACATTGATCTACACATCAGCCACATGGGTTCGGCCCAGCCTTTGTTACAAGGCCTGGCCGAATACACTGTTAAAGACAGTGCACCCCCTGAAAACCCATCTTATGGGCTCTATGGGCCCAATACTTACCCTAAGTGGTCCCTGGGCCAAACCACCTTGTAACACCCAGGGACTATGGGCAGATGCAAGATTAGCCCATCTGGTATTATCCTCAATGGTCTTACACTTAACCTCTCAGCCCATAATGATCATACACTGCCCGACAAGAGAGGACCTCTCCCTCGGCTGCAAGGAATAGTGTTGCACTCTCTACTTATATGGATCCCGGGAATTAAAACCTTTTGCAAACATTTTAGAAACCATAATATATACTTTTATATCTCATATAAAATATACTTTGCAAAAACAAATCTCAACGGTTGAAATCGGCTACCGACAGTCTTGGTTTCCATCAGTGAGAGTGCATCCCCGACCATTACCTTTGTCCGACAAAGGGGCTGATCCTTTCATTATGATCACCCACTCAGATGAATTCTCGGATTGTCCCAACATACCTAGGTTTTGACCCTTGCTAAGGATCTCACTGATTGGTACATCAAAGAGAGCCCAATCCGACATCTAGTGTAGTATCATAATCGAGTCTAGGGGTTAGGTGTAACTTTCCAGTTTTGCCCATCTATCTCCAAGGTCCAGGGCAATACTGGAAATCTGGTCCGGTTCAAAGGTTCTATTAATCCTACATTGTATGTGCCTAGGGTCTCACCCTGGTAGCTGAGACAGGCCACCCCAATCGACTTGGTGGCACTACAGTGTTAGCCTTGTCAGGATAGATCTCCCCAGATCGATCCACTGGTTGTAAACATTCTAAACTAACACAAGTCTCATTAAGTGTCCAGTTTAAGGGTATTACACAGAAACATACCAAGGGAACATGAATCAAATATGTACTTTTATTCATTTACAATAAATTCATAAAGTACATCATTCTTGATTGAAGCTATGGGCATACAAAACTGTCTAACAACTCCCACTTGCACTTAGGTCCAATCAGGTACTAGCCGGAGTCCCATGTTTTCCACGTGTTTCTCAAACACTTTCTGTGATAGTGGTTTCATCAATGGGTCTGCTACATTTTCCGCTGATGCTACCTTCTGAATCAGGATGTCCCCTCTACCAACAATCTCCCGCAGTACGTGGTACTTCCTCTCGATGTGCTTCGACTTCGAGTGGGCTCGTGGCTCCTTAGCCTGAGCAATGGCTCCATTGTTGTCACACAACAATGGAATGGGTGATGTGCTGGACGGAACTACTCCCAACTCATGAACGAACTTCTTCATCCATACAGCTTCTTTGGTAGCCTCGCTTGCGGCAATGTATTCGGCCTCGGTTGTGGAGTTTGCTGTGGACCCCTGTTTGCTGCTTTTCCTGCAAACAGCACACGATCCTATCGTGAAAACATATCCAGATGTAGACTTTCTATCATCTGGATCCAACTGGAAATCCGCATCTGTAAACCCTTGGATCTGTAGTGAACTACCATCGAATACCAGACAAAACTCTTTTGTCCTTCGAAGGTACTTTAGTATGCATTTCACAGCAGTCCAATGCTCCTGCCCTGGGTTGGCCTAGAATCTGCTTACTACACTCACTGCCTGGGCGATGTCAGGACGAGTGCATAGCATGGCATACATGATGCTCCCTATGGCTGAGGCATAGGGAACATCTTTCATGCTCTCGATCTCCTCAGAGGTCTTTGGAGACATCTTCTTGGAGAGATTGACTCCATGCCTGAAAGGAACATTTCCTTTCTTGGAGTTTTCCATGCTATATCTCTTGACTATTTTGTCAATATAAGCAGATTGGGATAATCCTATTATCCGCTTCGATCTATTTCTATAGAGTCGAAGACCCAGTATATAGGAGGCTTCTCCAAGGTCTTTCATGGAGAATTGCTGTGATAGCCATACTTTTATCGTAGTTAACATTCCTACATCATTCCCAATGAGTAGAATGTCATCCACATACAGAACCAGAAACGTAACCTTGTCACCTTTGGTCTTTCTGTAAACACAGGGTTCATCCGGGTTTTGCTCAAAATCAAACTTTTTGACCGTAGAGTCAAATTGGATCTTCCAACTTCTAGAAGCTTGCTTCAATCCATATATAGATCTATTCAACTTATAGACCATGTGTTCCTGACCCGTAGCTACAAAACTTTGCGATTGCTGCATATAGATATCTTTAGTAAGATCTCCATTCAGGAATGTAGTTTTGACATCCATCTGACAAATCTCATAGTCACAGTAAGCTGCTACAGCTAGCAGGATCCTAATGGATTTAAGCATCGCCACAGGCGAAAAGGTTTCCTCATAATCGATGCCTTCTTTCTGAGTGTATCCTTTTGCCACCAGACGAGCTTTGTATGTCTCAACCCTGCCATCGGGGCCCTTCTTCCTCTTGTAGATCCATTTGCAACCAATTGCTTTTACCCCGGAGGGCGGATCCACTAGAGTCCAGACTCCATTGGTCTCCATTGAGTTCATCTCAGCTCTCATGGCATCTACCCATTTAAGGGAGTCTATGTCCAACATAGCTTCCGTATATGTTACGGGATCCTCTTCACTAGTCAAGGTTTCGACCAGGTAACTATCCTGATCGTAACCAAAACGGTCCGGTGGTCTGGACACCCGAGTAGATCTTCTAGGTTGGTCACTACCTGGAACTTGTGGGACACCTCCCACTGCATATGAGCTTTCCTCATCAAGAACAATTTCCTGACGCAGATTGTCTAGGATGTAGTCATTTTCCAAGAATAGTGCATTCCGACTGCAGAACACCTTCTGCCCACTTGGATCATAGAATAGGTAGCCCACTGAGCCCTTTGGGTAGCCTACGAATAGGCAACGGCTGGTCTTGGATTCCAATTTGTCCGAATTCGTTCTTTTAATGTGAGCCGGACAACCCCAAATCTTCAAGTGTCGTACACTTGGTTTCTTTCCGGTCCAAAGCTCATAAGGAGTCTTAGGAACTAATTTGGTTGGAACCCGGTTCAGCACGTATAACGCGGTTTCTAATGCGTATCCCCAAAAGGATGTGGGTAACTCTGAATGGGTGAGAAGTGACCGACCTTATCCAATAAGGTCCTATTCCTTCTCTCTGAAACACCGTTAAGTTGTGGTGTAGTAGGAGAAACCAACTGTGATACTATACCATTGTCCTTTAAGTTGTCCCTGAATTCGTCAGAGAGATACTCGCCACCTCGATCTGATCGAAGGGTCTTAATTTCTCTCCCTAACTATTTATCGACCTCTTGCCTGAACTCTTTGAACTTTTCAAAAGATTCAGACTTGTGTCTCATTAGGTACACGTAACCATATCATGAAAAATCATCGGTGAAAGTAATGAAATACACGTGTTGGTTATGGGTCCTAACACTCAGGGAACCACATGCATCAGTATGTATAAGGTCAAGCGTGACTGTACATCTTTCAGGCTTACCATTAAATGGCCTCTTTGTCATCTTACCCTGAAGGCAAGACTCACAAGTGGGAAGATCTTCTACAGTTAGAAAATCCAAAGGACCATCCTTTACCTGGCTCTGATACCACTGAAGGGATGGGATATCCATCACATGGACGCCCAAATCTCGCGGAATAGATAGGGCGAATTTAAAAAATTTTTTCTTCCATCTTTGTAGGGAATCGAATTCCCTATTTCAGAAAACATATTTTCAAGGATCAATCTTGAACCATGAACCAAATCAGATCTGAACCAAAAGGGGTAGGAGGGAGGATATACCTGATACGGAGAAACAATATCTCTCAATGGAGGTGTTCACGCCCAAGGAAGGATCCAAAATCTGCTCCCACTGATGATGGCGCAGTGCAGGATGGAGCAGAATCAGCAATGTTCTTCCAAAAGAACTTGACCCTTCGCAAGAATCAACTGGATGGCTTGTGAGTACAGATCCAACCAATCTTTTCCCAAAAGATTGGAATCAAGATCAGATCTTGATTTCTCCCAAGAACTGGAGATCGAACTAAAGGTAATGGCGGCGGTAGGAAGGAGGCGGCAGGAGAGAATTCGTAGGGTGCAGAAATCTCTCTTTCTGTGATTTTTGTTAGCTCTGAAGAGAATCAGATGTGTTTCTTTCTTAGGCTGCTGCCCCCTTCTTTTGTTAACCTAAAAGATCAGCTCCTAATCCAATTAGGAGCTGCTTATCCAAATCATATTTGGATAAGATCTCTCTTTAGGTGATAGGGATAAACCCTTATCTTATCTGCAGATTACATTAGCATTCTCCTAATCTCATTAGGAGGTTTCTAAATCTGAATCACATTCAGATCTGGACTCTCTGAGTGGATAGGGTTAAGAGCCTATCCTATCTGCTAATCTATCTCAGAATTCGCCCCATAACTAATTAAATAAACAACCCAGTTTGAAATGGGCTTTAGGTCCATTAAGTTTATGTACTCACTTAACCTTCCAAATTGCTGCCCAGTTGGGCTTCCTTGTAAGACGTGGGACCCAAACATTGATCTACACATCAGCCACATGGGTTCGGCTCAGCCTTTGTTACAAGGCCTGGCCGAATCCACTGTTAAAGACAGTGCACCCCTTGAAAACCCATCTTATGGGCTCTATGGGCCCAATACTTACCCTAAGTGGTCCCTGGGCCAAGCCACCTTGTAACACCCAGGGACTGTGGACAAATGCAAGATTAGCCCATCAGGTTTTATCCTCAATGGTCTTACACTTAACCTCTCAGCCCATAATGATTATACACTGCCCGACAAGAGAGGACCTCTCCCACGGCTGCAAGGAACAGTGTTGCACTCTCTAATTATATGGATCCCGGGAATTAAAACCTTTTGCAAACATTTTAGAAACCATAATATATACTTTTATATCTCATATAAAATATACTTTGCAAAAACAAATCTCAACGGTTGAAATCGGTTGCCGGCAGTCTTGGTTTCCATCAGTGAGAGTGCATCCCCGATCATTACCTTTGTCTGCCAAAGGGGCTGATTCTTTCACTATGATCACCCATGCAGATGAATTCTCGGATTGTCCCAACATACCTAGGTTTTGACCCTTGCTAAGGATCTCACTGATTGGTACATCAAAGACAGCCCAATCCGACATCTAGTGTAGTATCATAATTGAGTCTATGGGTTAGGTGTAACTTTCCAGTTTTGCCCATCTATCTCCAAGGTCTAGGGCAATACTGGAAATCTGGTCCGGTTCAAAAGTTCTATTAATTCTACACTGTATGCACCTAGGGTCTCACCCTAGTAGCTGATACAGGCCACCCCAACCGACTTGGTGGCACTATAGTGTCACCTTTGTCAGGATAGGTCTCCCCAGACCGATCCACTGGCTGTGAACATTCTAAACTAACACGAGTCTCATTAAGTGTCCAGTTTAAGGGTATTACACAGAAACATACCAAGGGAACATGAATCAAATATGTACTTTTATTCATTTACAATAAATTCATAAAGTACATCATTCTTGATTGAAGCTAAGGGCATACAAAACTGTCTAACAAAGATGACGGTGCCTTCTTGTAAAAAAAAAAAAAAAAAAAAGATGAACCCTAGGTTCAAAATCTAAACGCGAGATGGAATGATGAGAAACATGGAAAAACCCAGTAGTTAGAATTTAATGACAGCTTTATCCATAGTCTTCAAGGTGCCAGAGCAACGCTAGGCGATAGGGGAGTAACTTGTTGCCTAGTCACCTAAGTGATGGTTTTTTTAAAATAAAAAATATAAATTCTAGGGTAATTCCCTCGGACCTAGGTTTCATAGTAATAAGTAGTAATCTTTAACTAGAAATTACCATAGTTCTCATGAAATATGCATGAACCTTGTACTAGAATATAGAAAATCAACATATTTGTTAGAAGAAAAATAAAAAAAGGAAAGAAAACATACAAAAAACATAAGGGCTGAGCCCTAGGTGGTGTCACCATGACAGCCGTGGTTATCCCTCATTTTCTCTTGTATCTTCATCTTTGTTCAATTTTAATAAAATAATTTTGCTATTGTTCAAAAAAATAAAAACGTAAGGAGCAATGTTTGGTATACAAGGATTGACAATGTGCTATTCCTTAGGTGACCTTGCCTTTCCCTCTTCTGGGTAGGAAGTGACTGGATTAAGTGTTGAACTACGTTTGAACCTTTGAGGAGAAGCATGCTCCAAAAAATTTTCCTCGGAATTTGTGTAAGCACAAGTGAAATTTCGTGTGAAAAATGCCAAAGGTTTAGGAGTTATGACAATATCTAGTCTAATACAAAAAAAAAAGACCATATCCAGTCTCTACCCCTCTCAAGACCCTTAGATGGTTGGGACCAACAATGGGTAATGGCCTTTAAGAAGTGAACACTTACGGTTACTGCTGTGTGTTCTTGCCTTCTTGGTGCTCATGCCTGCCGTCTCATGTGCAAATGAAATGTGCTGTTTGTAAGTTGAACAATAAAGTTTTTTCTAGCTGAGTCTTGAATACTGAATTGAGAAACAAAATTAAGTTGATAATAATACTATGGTTGAGCATAAGTGATTATGTAGCTGCTTCCAAAGTTAAAGAATAGTGCATCTATTTTTTTTCTACTGTAATTTAGGCAGCAATGCTTTTGATGTTGCACAATAACTGCACCAAATACTCATGTCCATGTGAATGAGTAGTAGAGAGACATACTGAAGCCAAGAAAAATGATGGAGAGACTACAGAAGATATAGAGATACATAAATATCTGTATCTAATTTGTTGCTTCAATTGTGCTTTCCAGTTGTTTGTTTAATTAATTCTTTGAGGCTTTTATAATATATTTGGCAGATAATTAGTCTAATCCCCTGAATTTATCAACTTGTAATACTCCAATGAATGTAGACACAACTTGAAATGGCAAAAGGTACCAGGGGCCCACGCATTGCTTCCCGTCAATACAGGTCAACTCCATATCCATTACCATCTTACCATGAAGAGGTTATGGAGAAGGAAATCAACCAGAAAAAGTCCAATGCCTTGGAGAAGAATGACTGGGAGGATGCAACCTGTTCAGTGTGCTTGGAGTATCCTCACAATGCTGTCCTCCTCCTCTGTTCCTCACATGACAAGGGATGTCGTCCCTACATGTGTGGTACCAGTTATCGCTCTTCCAACTGCCTTGACCAGTTCAAAAAAGCTTACACCAAAGTGAAGTCACCCCTTCATGGGCAAACATGGAAAGGCTCAACGAACAATTCAACTGTTAGCTCAGGCTCTGGTTGGCCCAACGAGAAGTGTGAAGTAGTGGAATTCACATGCCCCCTCTGTCGGGGCCAGGTGAAGGGGTGGACAGTGGTCGAAGCTGCACGCGATTGTCTTAATAACAAGAAGAGAAGTTGTATGCAGGATGACTGCTCATTGGTTGGAACATACAAAGAGCTGAGGAAACATGTCAGGGCAGAACACCCATCAGCACGACCTCGAGAATTGGACCCCATACTTGAACAGAAATGGAGAAGGCTTGAACGTGAGAGAGAGCATGATGATGTGATCAGCACTATAAGGTCATCGATGCCAGGAGCAATGGTCCTGGGGGATTACGTGATAGAAGGCAACCACTATGGCTTTGATACAGATGATATGGATGCTGAGGTTGGCACATTCATACTGCTTTGAATGTTTCCGACCAATGGGTTTTTGGAAGTTTATTCAACTAAGGTTGGCACATTCATACTGCTTTGAACTGGTAGAAGAAGTACGGGACCTCGCATACATCCAGACTGCAGCCTACCAGCAAAGAGTGGCTCGGTACTATAACGCACGGGTCAAGAAGCGACACTTCGACAAGGTTCTCGCATTCACCCGATCTTTCATATATCCCTTCTAAAGAAGAAATTGGGTGAAACAATTGCTGCTAGTACTGAGTTACCTCCACTGACTGAAAATGGTGATTTGATTGTGGAACCGGAGGGAATTTTAGACACCTGTTGGGTCAAAAAAGGGTCCAAAATTGTCAAAGAAAAATTGATCAAATAGAAAAGACTTCCAGTAGATGATGCTACGTGGGAAAACACTGAAGAAATGAAAGACAAGTTCATAAATATGAACCTTGAGAACAAGGTTCCAACCAAAGGAGGGGGTATTGATAAGCCAAGAAGCTCCCAAAGAGTGCCCGTGAAGAACCCAAAGCATTTTGACGAAGAGCTGTCATGCATAAGACTTGCACTTCATGCAAGTGCATTACACGTTCCATGAACCATGACACGTAGCATAGAAGATTATGGGATAGTTGTTGATCATGGCCACAAGCTTGCTTAAGAATAGGTCAAGTAGTTATTATTTAATTTTGAATAATTTTTGGCTACCTAGTTTGTATTTAAATCCCTTAATGTCATGAATAAAGCAAGCTTATTCCAATTAAAATTCGGGTGGTCTATTCTCACCCTAAGTAGAATACTATCTTCACTAAACAATTTTCTTACCCCCTACCCCTAAAAGCTTCTTATGTCACATCTATCAATTTTCTCTTGTTTCTTCGGTTCAACCTCCTCTCTGACCTCGCTAGTTCCAACAGGTGGCAACAGAAGATTCATCTGTATCAAAGCCATAGTGGTTGCCTTCTATCACGTAATCCTCCAGGACCATTGCTCCTGGCATCGGTGACCTTATAGTGTTGATCACATCATCACACTCTCTCTCACGTTCAAGCCTTCTCCATTTCTGTTCAAGTATGGGGTCCAATTCTCGAGGTCATGCTGATGGGTGTTCTTCCTTGACATGTTTCCTGAGCTCTTTGTGTGTTCCAACGAATGAGCAGTCATCCTACATACAGCTTCTCTTCCTGTTATTAAGATAATCGCATGCAGCTTCGACCACTATCCACTCCTTCACCTGGCCCCGGCAGAGGGGGCATGTGAGCTCCACTACTTCACACTTCTCGTTGGGCCAACCAGAGCCTGAGCTAACAGTTGAATTGTTCGCTGAGCCTTGCCATGTTTGCCCATGAAGAGGTGACTTCACTTTGGTGTAGGCTTTCTTGAACTGGCCAAGGCAGTTGGAATAGCGATAACTGGTACCACACATGTAGGGACGACATCCCTTGTGATGTGAGGAACAAAGGAGGAGGACAGCATTGTGAGGATACTCCATGCACACTGAACAGGTTGCATCCTCCCAGTCATTCTTCTCCAAGGCATTGGACTCTTCATGGTAAGATGGTAATGGATATGGAGTTGACCTGTATTGACGGGAAGCAATGCGTCGGTCCCTGGTACCTTTTGCCATTTCAAGTTGTGTCTGCATTCATTGGAGTAATACAAGTTGATAAATTCAGGGGATTAGACTAATTATCTGCCAAATATATTATAAAAGCCTCAAAGAATTAATTAAACAAACAACTGGAAAGCACAATTGAAGCAACAAATTAGATACAAATATTTATGTATCTCTATATCTTCTGTAGTCTCTCCATCATTTTTCTTGGCTTCAGTATGTCTCTCTACTACTCATTCACATGGACATGAGTATTTGGTGCAGTTACTGTGCAACATCAAAAGCATTGCTGCCTAAATTATAGTAGAAAAAAAATAGATGCACTGTTCTTTAACTTTGGAAGCAGTTACACAATCACTTATGCTCAATCATAGTATTATTATCAACTTAATTTTGTTTCTCAATTCAGTATTCAAGACTCAGCTAGAAAAACTTTATTGTTCAACTTACAAACAACACATTTCATTTGCACATGAGACGGCATGCATGAGCACCAAGAAGGCAAGAACACACACAGCAGTAACTGTAAGTGTTCACTTCTTAAAGGCCATTACCCATTGTTGGTCCCAACCATCTAAGGGTCTTGAGAGGGGTAGAGACTGGATATGGTCTTTTTTTTTTTGTATTAGACTGGAAATATTGTCATAACTCCTAAACCTTTGGCACTTTTCACACAAAATTTCACTTGTGCTTACACAAATTCCGAGGAAAATTTTTTGGAGTTGCTAATAGTACTAATATTATTATTCTTATACTAGTTTTTTTTTATTATTTTCTTTTTTAGGTTCAATCAACACACAAGTCCGTGACATAGGGGCCGTTTGATAACAACTGAAGTTGATAAACTGAAAGACTTATTGCTTTGTCTTTTAGTTGGTAAAATAAATAAATAGTAAAACATTCAAGGGTGTAGTGATAAATCCAAATTCAATTTCAGCCATTATGGAATCCACAACCTCCTTAAAAACTTGTTGCTAAAGGGCAAAGCAATAAGCTTTCCAGTTCAGCGTCTTCTGCTGTTAAAACCTGAATTGATAGGTAAGAAGTAACTTGAAATCAATAGGACTTCATCACCATCTTCTTCTTCCCACGACAAAATAAGGGCTCAGCCCTTATGTTTTTTGTATGTTTTCTTTCCTTTTTTCATTTTTCTTCTAACAAATATGTTGATTTTCTATATTCTAGTACAAGGTTCATGCATATTTCATGAGAACTAGGGTCCTCGAGAATTACCCTAGAATTTATATTGTATATTTTAAAAAACCATCACTTAGGTGACTAGGCAACAAGGCACTCCCCTATCGCCTAGCGTTGCCCTGGCACCTTGAAGACTATGTGGATAAGCTGTCATTAAATTCTAATTACTAGGTTTTTCCATGTTTCTGATTTTGGACCTAGGTTTCATCTTTTTTTTTTTTTTTTTTTTTTTACAAATACCAACTGATTGGTTTATATCGGTTGATTGGGTACAAGGTTTACCTTATTTTTCTTGTTCTTGCATTTTCCTTTTTCATTTAAGAGAAGGCACCGTCATCTTTTCTCTCTCCTTTCTTGCAATAGGAAAGGAATTGTTTTAGCATGCAGATAAGAATAGAAATCTCATTTCTTTTTTAAAGAATACATTTTTAAAAAGAGAACTTTTAGTTTTTTTCTTTTTTTTTTTGCCTTGGAATTTTTTTCTAATAGTCTAATTAAATAATCAACCTTTATCTTTTGGAAAAATAAAATTCAAAATGAGGATACTCTAACCATATGATGATTAATAAGATAAGCAAGAGAACATGTAGACATAATGTGCTCACCTAATATCCTGTGCATCACCAAGGCACCAAGCCAATGAATGCATCTAGGGTTTCCCCAGTAACATCAACAAAGCACTTTTCTGTATGTCTCCTAGTTCAACCCATCTGTCCCAGATAACAAGTACCTGTAGTTTCACGCTTGGAGGGAAAAAAGCCAAATTGCCAAATTGATGGGCCTTCAGACATGCAAAACAGTGCCTTGGATATGACTGAATTTATATTCATTGTGAAGGCAATGCTTGTTCACAAATCGTTACAAAGTAGTTAGTTACACAACAGCTCAGATCATTAGGAGGGGGAAAATGTTTTGAGGCACCGTCTTTAAGAAGAATAAGCTCTTGGCCAGATTTTCATA
Source organism: Nelumbo nucifera (assembly GCF_055504915.1). NCBI lineage: Eukaryota > Viridiplantae > Streptophyta > Magnoliopsida > Proteales > Nelumbonaceae > Nelumbo > Nelumbo nucifera. The sequence goes on from NC_142649.1 coordinate 30,632,288, forward strand.
ATGAAAAGGTGAAGATGTTGGATACCAAAAACAGGTATTGCAAACATCCAGAACACAACCAAAATAAGCATGACAGAATCAAGATCAATGATCATCATCATCACCCAAACCTTATCCCAACTAATATGGTGTCAGTAACATAATCTTGTTTTGCCATTCAGTTCCATTCAATGTCATATCATTGTTAAATTATGAGAACTTAAATTCTCTCTAACTACTTCAACGCATGTCCTATTCGGTCCTACCCCTAGCCTTTCTAGTCCCTTCAACTTGCAACATATCACTTTTTCTCACTGGTGCTGTTGGTGGTATTTTATGCACATGTTCAAACCATCTTAATCTACTTTCTCTCATTTTAGTACCTATTTAAGCTAAGCTACTCCTCAGTTCTTTTCAATGACTTCATTTCTGACCCTATTCTTTCTAGATTTTCCACTCATCCATCTCTGCATATGCAGTTTTGCCACTCATTTTTTGGACATGTTTCTTGACTGTTGATCTCCTATCCTAAGTGTGTCCTCATTTGCATTCATTCTTATTATAGTGATAGATCATATATCATGTTTTATTCCTTATTTTAAAATTCCTTCTTTCTAGGATATTTGTCCATAAACTTAATTTTATATTTAATCCTTCATTAGTTTCATCAATTAAAACAATGTCATCAACAAACAATATGCACCATGGGAGTCAAGATTAATGTTGAAGAGTAAAAAAAGGGAAAAAAAAAAGAGTTAGCTATAGAGTTTTGGTTAGGGTTTGGTATTTAGTGACCCCCTGGAGATTCGGTTCTGAATAGGTGGAAGCTGTTTCTTTGGGGTAGTTGTTTGCTTGTTTTGGGGAAAATGCCTATCATGGTGCTGAGCAAGGGTGGCTTGGACCGTGGCTCTTCTTGGTTGTGGTCTGGCTTTGGCCTTGGTTTGATGCTTGTATCTCCTTGTGTCCTGTATACAATTTGGATACTCCTAATCCATTAACAAATCTGTACGTTACTTTTTTCAAAAAAAAAAAAAAAACATATTCCTCTAAAACCACCACAAAAGACACATATTAGGATTTACAGCATAATACCCAAGACACTTCACTGACTGAGCAATTGTCATAATTTAATGAAAGAGTAATTTTGCAAAAAGCTCAAACTAAAATGAAGGACTTTTAAGTTGAGCTCTTAACCATCAATCCACACCAAAATTTTCAAGGCACCAGGGTGAGGTTAGGCAACAAGGGGGGCTTTTCACCTATTCACCTAGGCGATGGATTTCTTTAGGCTGTGTTTGGTTGCAATGCAATTTTATTTGCACTAGTACATATGCATGAGAGTGCAAATGAAAAAAATGCAAATTCTCAATTAATTTTATTTTGGGTTTTACTTTATTCTGCTTCATGTCTTATTTACTTCATTTATACTACAATCAAACAAGATAAGATAAAATTTGAAACAAAATTAGGCCAGCATTTTCTGATAAAAAAAAATTGAATGCATTATTTTGGATGGTGGAAAGAGTCTATCACAAATTTAAAACTGCACACCATCTCAGATGGAAGATATAAGCAAACTATGACAATTTTTTTGATACTCGAACGCTTTATGTATAAACACAGTGCATTACTTGATACAACAAGTTCCCCATTTTAGCTTAAGTTTCTGAAACATTACTCCAATAAATATCTAAATAATGATGAAAGTACTTGAACTGTGACAAATTTACAGATCACAAATTCTCTCGGCATACGAGGGATGGGGGGACCATCCGGTGGGTCTAATGCATCCAAATATGCATATAAAACTGTCTTAAGAACACCTGATATGCCCATCTTGTACATCATAACTACATCCAGATCCAATTTTTTATTCAAATACCGTGACAAAAAGGGAAAAATAAATAACTGTAAAATACTACTGGAGATAAAATATTAGGACAAAGTAACCACCACCGACCCCCACCCCCTCCTTCCCAGAAAAACATAAGCAGACAAAGAATCCAGAATCTGGAAATACTTGCACCAAAATAGATTTCATTACCTTTATTTCATAATCAACAACTAAGACAAGATCCAAACATCCACTTAATGCTCAACATAAACACGTTATGGACCTAAACCTGTCCAACCACAAAGATAATCTAAAACAAATCAAATCCATTAGGTTACAACTTACAATTTCCAGATGTTTCTCAATTCATCTAGAATATCTCTTAGGGACCCCATTGTCTGGGGCACCCTGCATGTAGGGCCATGAACTCAAGCAATAAGATCATGGAATGAATTTAACTACTGGTTTAACGTTGGCCAGTTGCATGTGTACTCCGCCTGTTTAAAATTAGAAACAGCAGATTTTCTGTAGAAGACAGAGTTGATGGACTTTATCTTTCAGTTCCATGAAATGGTTTTCCAATTGGAAGTACATGCAGACTTAATCGAGAAGAATCAGAGGACGAGAGTTAATCTTCTAGCCTAAGCAAGCTGACTTGAGGGGGGAGATTAATTTGCAAGTTACAGACATGACAAATTAAGGGAAAATAAAATGCATATATAACCTAACTAATTTTCTTAATTGGTGGGAAGCAACAACATCATAGGAAGCAATCAATCAGTTACCAAATAGAAAACAATTATTCCAAAAAAGACCACTGCCACTAGCTTCAGACTTTGTACCATTTTTCCTCTTTTATCAACTAACAGTTTTTGTTTTTTTTTTTTTTTGGAGGATCTATCAACTAACAGTTTGAGTTTCATTTGGGAGTCAATGAAATTGAATTTATTTCCCAACTAAAATACTCTTGGCAAACTAGATATTTGGTACCACATATATAAAGTATTTTAGAAAGTAGAACTAGAAACATGTGTTTATATGCTTACTCCACAAAGATGAAGTATCACATTCTGGATTACCTAATACCATCCGGGGCATACCTTGCCTTGAATTAGCAAAAAGTAATTACAAGAAACCAAGGATCAAAGTATTGGCATCATGTATCATATCTGTAATCTTGGATATAGATACGGATACACTCTGAAAATGCATGAATATAGTGAAAAGATATAGATATGCTTGGATACATTAGGGAAATTTCTATAAATCCCACAAATACATTAATAACACTAAATTTAAGGTTGAAATAACCACAAATAAGGTATAAATACATAAGAAATGCATATTTATGATATAAATGAAGAAATACATTACAACAAATATAGTGGGATATGTATAATACTAAAATTTTATTGATAAATACATTAAATTCTCAAATATTTTATAAACAATACTTTTTTGTTTTTTGAAAATTATAAATATTTTATTATTTAGTGTAAATTAAAAAATTAAATAATCATTTATAAGAATATATAATCTTAACTTAAAAATATATCAAATCTATTAAGATTTCTAAGATACATATCATGTTTAGCTAGCTAATTAATAAACTTTACCCTTACTCTCCAGTTTCTTGTGTGACCTCGTCTAAGCACTCCTTACTCAGGCCTCATCCACCTCCTATTACCCCATACTAATTTGACCATCGGAGTCTTACTCAAACCACAAATCAAACTCCAACCCAATAAATACGAACGAGTAAACACCAGAAAGCTGTTAATTCAATTTAGCCAAACAAGAAACGATGACAGGATTTTCCTCTCTAAGGGAAATTTGAGGGTTTTGTCTGGTACTCAAATCTCTCAACCAAAAAGAAGGGGCATGATTGAACCTCACAAAACCAACAAGTTATTTGTAGAATGTTTAAGGATGTAAAATAGTGATAGAACATGCAACCTTTCTTTTACTAGATGTTTGGGGTGACCGATTTCTTCAGTTGGGGAGAGAGTCTTCAATCTGATGAATGGCATGAAGTTGCAAATAAGGTCTGAAGAGTCAAATACAGAGGTGGCAACTATTGGAGGTTGCAATTTTTTTGGTGAAAATGTGGTGGTTCTGCGATGGTGATGGCAACCGTTTCACATCTGCGATGGTGGTGGCAACTATTGGAGGTTAAATGGCCAAGTGGACGGTCATGAAGTCTGGGCCGATTGAAAGAAAGACAAGGGCCCAAGAAGTTAGCAAAGGAGTGGCCCTTTTTTTGTCAAAGTCAAGAAATGGGCTATTAGACAAGAGTGGGGTGGGCCGGCAAAATGGGCTGGTTGCTTTAGAGGAGAGGACAGTCACGTGGGGTTTTTAAAAGGGGCGACGATAGATGGAAAGTTAGATCCATCATCGTCCCCACCGAGAGCTCCTACCCATTCTAAGAACCAGGGACGAAAAGGAAGCTCAAACAGCTTGCAGTGGCAGCTGTCCAGGGCGAATTATTTGTCTCCATAGCATCCGAACCCCAAAAGGAAAAGAACAAGGCAGGAAAGAGTGGAAGACCAGTTGGAAAATGAAGCATTTAGGAGTGAGCAGGAAAGTGATTCTGAAGGTTCAGAAACTTAAAGTATTGGTAGTGTTTCTTTGGGGAAATGTCTTTTACAACAAGACGCATAGAACTTTGACACAGAACAACTTCTTTTTAGAGGAAGAAGATGTTGTAGCATTGAATATTTTGTCTATCCCTTCAAAATCTGTAGCTGAACTGGAAAATCGAAGGGGAGAACAGAGCTCCATCGATAGGGAACCAACTGGAAAATCTGTGGCTGTTCCAGGATCTCCTTGAAAGAAAAATGCAAGGCTCACACCTCCAACGAACCCAAAACGAACGATCTCAAGAAATTCCAACCAACATGCAAGACGAAGGACCACACAGACAAACAGTTGGAAATCGAATGGGTCAAAAAAAACTTAAGAACTACGAAGCTACAACGGAAATAAACATTAATTAAATCACAAACACATGGGAAGTGAATATTGCCCAGCTGAGATTCACCATTCGTCGTCATTCATCATTAAAAAAAATAGAATCAAAATCTTGATTAAATAAGTCAAAAATGATCAATCAAGGGTCAAACTTCCCATCATCCAAAACAAACATAAAAGAACCCTGAACAAAACAAACCGAAGCAACAAGAAGCGATCTCAATGTTCGAGCCTTCAAGAAAACAAGCTAAACGTGGAAATGGCATTGAAATCCTAGTGATGGGGATAAAGAAAACGATATCAGACGTACCTGATTCCTGAACAATCATCTGAGGTGACGTAACAACGAAGAAGGATGAATGGATGGATTTGAGTGGGCGAATAGGGTTTCGGAGATTGTGAGAGAGAGAGAAATATCTGGAATTTAGGCAGTTAGATCTTGGAGACGAACATCCCGATCTCCCACTTTTCTTTCTGGTAATTATGTCGCAAAGGCTTTCGTACAGTGGTTTGTGATTGTATGAGCCAAAAAAAACTTGGAAGTTATAAATCCTTGTTTCTTGAAAATCTAGAAAGTTGAAAATAGATATACATGAGCCCAAAAATTGGCTTTCCATTGAAGTTAACATAGTAGCTTCTCGAAGTGACTTTTAATCTTTAGGCCACATTCACCCAACTTCATGCATATTGGGAACATCTTTTATACTTTATATCACCAATATTTCCGATGTGTGGTTGGATATTGCTGATGCTGATTTTTATAAAGGTAGTTCAAACGAAGTTGAAGCCCTCTCAAACGAGTCCGGATCTCTTGCTTACAAGAACTCTGTTCATGTTTACCCACATAACATTACAATCACACATGGCGAACATCCTATCCTCTTACGAGCTAGAGATCCGGAATCATCTCAAGCTAGCTTTGTTCCCGATTTGCAACTATAGTATCTTGTGGTTGTGGGTATTATGGATAGTCTCTTTGTGGATAGGAAATACAAGCTCCATTGCAATTAGCCTACAAACAGAGGGTGTCAAATTTAAAATTATGTGCATATTTGTATTAGATTTCATGCACTCAAGATCTATTGCTTGCCATGATGTGTATAATAGGCTATGCAGCGAATCACAAGTGGACATGTCAATGTTCTCCACCCAAAGGGTTTCTCATTGTGTATGTCTTGGATAATTTATAATTGCCATGAGCAATTAGGTACACATAATCGAGTCCTTTTAAATAAAAATCCATCATGCATCACAAAAATATGTTCTTGTATATCAATTTGTACAACATCCATGATACAAGCAAAATAAGGGTTAGTAAATAATAATTTACAAAAAGTATCAAATCCAAGTACTTGTGCTCAAAATATGGATAACATAGCTCTTCTAAGGTTGAATGTGTCTATATTTCTACAAATGTATTTAAAAAATATATATATAAGTAAAGAGGCTCAAACCAACATCATTGGCTTTAAAAATTAAGGAATTAGCCATCTATCCACTACATTCAAATATGACATTATTTACAAAATATGTTATATATAGTATTTATGCGATCCACAAGATACACATGCATCACCATGTTTTGACCTTTATTTTAACCGCGATTGAACTTCTAACCCTTCAACCTGTCTCTTTTCTAGTTCCATGCCTAGTCTAATTCTATGAACATTAGTATGAACCACTTGACTTCTCATCATAGTATTCTATAGTCTACCCACCTTGGCTTAATACAACACTAATTCCAATTTTAGAGGCACTACAATCAATTTCAAAGGGATATTTAAAGTTTGAAAATATTAGCATAAGAGCAGCAAACAAATTGCACCATAATTTGAACAAAGGCCCTCTCCACTTTAGTCATGAATGTGAAGGTAATCTTGGTCTTCATAAAATTTATGTATGGTGCTAAGTGCCATAATAGTAATGAAATTGTTAATGAATCACTTATAGAATCTTGCAAGACCATGGAATCATCATGCTTTGAAAAGTGTTTAAGGTGTTAGTTAATCAGAATGATGTTGAAACCCCATCTCCTAAGATAATGTACTCAATGAATAAGACTTGATATGATTTGCTACTATGATACTTATCATGTTTGCATAAAGTTGTTTCCTACACAATCATTAGTATATCTCAAAGATGCAAAATGAGAGTATGTGATAGTATTATATATGAGTATCATCAAAATATACTACATCACATCGACCAATAAAAGGCTTGAGAACCTTTTCATGATACTCATGGTTATATTTGATGCATTAGACAATCCAAATGGCATCACTAGCTATTCATACAAATCATATTGCATTTTGAATGTCATCTTCCATTTGTCATTAAAATATATTATAATCTGATTGTAACCAAACTTTAAGTTCAACTTACAATTAAACACTCTGGCCAGATTGTTTATCCAACATATCATCAAGGCATAGAATCGGAAACTAATATTTAATGGTTATTTTTTAATTGCTCAATTGTCAACTCTCATCCTCCATGTGGCCTCTTTCTTTGTCTAATAAAGTGGGTATCATGCATAGGCTCCTGCTATTCCATATGAAGTTTTTGGCAAATAACTCAACTTGTAATTCCTGAAGTTTGGTGGAACTCATTTTGTAATTGGCATTATTGAGGAAACTAACATAGTTATCAAGTCTATTCAATGTTGGATATTTCTTAATAGTTGAAACACTATAGGTAAATATTTAGGAAATACATATTTAAATTCAAGTAGAGGTGTTATCCTATTTGGAATTATTAAATCCACGTGTTCAACTCCCTTCTTAACTAGTGCATACACAACAATATTAGATTCCTTCATGGTACTTATAATAAATTTGGCTATAGCAAAGAGATTACAATCCCCTTTCAGTTTCGGCTTAAGTACAACCTTTCCTAAAGGATAAAGGGTTGGCATTTTCCCTTTAGACTTTTAAAAGAATAAGTATTCATTGCTCATCATGTATAACATGATGGAAAAATTTTAATGGGCACCCAAGTAGTAGATGGCATGCATTCATGCATATAACATTACACTATATTTGATCACTATAATTGTTGCCAATAGAAAAACGTATTAGACATTGGTGTATAATTGCTACCTCATTCTTCTTTTTCAACTATATAAGTATCAGCACCCAATTTTTGCTTAATCTGCCATTTAAGTCTTAAGTTCACCTCGAACACTCGATCTCACCTTTATGATCCCTCCAAAACACAAAAAATAAAACAACAAAGAACCCAAATTTCAGTCCCAAAACCCCCAGATTTATCATTAAATTTTCTCGATACCAATTTCATGTCCTTGATTAACCCCTATTTACACCTTAATCCATAGATCAAACACTACCATTAAATCTTGGACCTCTTAAACCACTTACCCATGAAATTTCAACTCAAGATTCCTCTATTTACCTTTTCATCAAACCAAGATTCTATTTCAAACCCTTTCATTGGCATAAATACCCACAACCCAAATCCCCTTGATCCTAACACTTTAAAATTAATCAAACTACCAATCTACCACTCCATTAAGCCAAAATTCCATTTTGGACCTTCTTGTTGACCTAAATTTCTACAATAGTGACCCCCTTGAACTAATCAAACACTATCATTAGATCCCAAACATCCTAAAGTCTCTACCTCCATGGCTCCAAACACCCTTAGACAATCTTAGCCCTTTACGCTTTGACTTAGAACCCCCACCATTAGATTTAAATCCCAATTTGACCTTCTTCGACCTGAATAGACCAAATTAGCCATAAGTTTTCTAAAATTACCAAAATACCTCTAAACTTCTTAAAATTATGAAAATACCCTTATGCCCAAATATAAAAGCCCACCTAACTTTCTAATTTAAACAAACCTATAAATCATTCTTCCTTCTCCCCTCGACACCAAATAGAGGTGGCAAAGCAATGAGGACCTCTTTATTCATTTTGATTTATTCTTCATAATTTCTTCTCTTTCTCTCTCTCTCTCTCTCTCTCTCCTACAACATCCACCAAAACACACTATTTGTTATCTCTTTCCTCTTGACATACAGTGGTAGACGACGGTGAAGTTCCTTTCCCCAATTTCTCTTCTTTCATTCCTTTTTTCTTTTTCTTCCTATCTCCCTCTCTCTTACCCATTCCAATCATCTCTTTCTTTACTAGCGAGATAAAAGGAGGTTTCCGCCTCCTGTTCATCTTCTTGAAGAGAACAGGGGAGTTGCAACGATGGCAACGATGGCACCTCTCCCTCGTTTTCACCTATTTTTGGTGTACATCTTATCGACTTTGGATCACTTTTTCTATTTTCCTCATCACCGTTATTCCCCGCTTCACCATTTTCTGGTTTCCATAACCATCCCTCCACCAATCCTCTATCGTTTTACCTCCATCTTTGACTGAGCAGTGTCATTAACAACGATGATAGCCCAATCGCATTGTTTATGTACTGATTATTGAAGGGATTGGAGATCCATCATATGAATGGCTGAACCTTGTAGGAAGGTTGAACGAAATTTCAAAAATTTCTTCATTCCCATCCGGGAATCGTATTCCCAATTTAGAAAAATGCATTTTCAAGGTTCGTTCTTGTAACCAAACCGGACCAAATCTGAAACCAAGAATAGGGAGTGATATACCTGATACGGAATCTACGCCAAAAGCTCCTCCCAACGTAGGTGTTCACGCCCAAAGAGTGTACCAAATCCTCCCTCCACTAAAGATGACACAGCTTAGGATGAGACAGGATCAGCAAGTCGTTCTTCACCAAGAACTTGTGATTCTTCAACAAGAATCGAATGGGGTAGTGAGCACAGCTTCAAAATTGTTTATTCTAGCAAGATATAATATCAAGATCAAATCTTGATTAGATCCAAGAATTGGAGATCGAACAGGGTAGGGCGACAAGAGCAAGGAGAAAATGAACTGAAGGCAAAAATCAGTCAAACTGAGTTGTCTTCTATAATGTCTGTGTGTGTTTTTCAAATCCGCCTTGCTCTTAATTTATAGCCTTAAAGAGACAACCTCCTAATCTAATTAGGAGTCCCTTGACTGAACTCTTTAAGTGATAAGGATAATCCCTTATTTTATTTGCAGTTCAAGATCAACTTATTCCTAATCAAATTAGGAGTTCCCTGATCCAAATCTTTATTTGGATATGGACTCTTTAAGTGGATAAGAGTTATCCTCTTATCCTTATTTGCTGATCCAAACCTAAATCCACCCCTATTTAACTAACCTAATTAACCCAGTTTGAAATGGGATTTGGGCCCATTAAGCTTTTAGGCACACTTCCTTTTAATGTTGGCTAGTTTGGCTCTTTTTGTATGGCGTGGGACCCTAACATTGATCTATACATCAGCCGCATGGGTTCAACATAGCCACTGTTACAAGGCCTAGCCAAATTCACTACTGAATACAGTAAACCCCCAAGTCCATCACTATGGGCTCTTAATGGGCCCAATATTTACACTAAATGGTCTTTCGCTCCAGCCATCTTATGAAGGCCCAAGGACTATGGGCAGATGCAAGATTAGCCCATTAGGTATAACCCTCAATAGAATTACACTTAACCTCTCAACCCATAATGATCAAACACTACCCGACAAGAGAGGACCTCTCCCTCGGCTGCAAGGTACAGTACTGCACTCTCTACTCACATGGATCTTGGGAATTAAAACCTTTTGTAAACAATTTGTGAGACCATAATATATAAGTAAATCTTTATATAAATATGTTTTGCAAAACCAAATTTCAAGCACATTTGAAATCCACTGCCGACAGTTTGGGTTTTCATCAGAGAGAGTGCATTTTCCCAATCATTCACTTTGTTCGACAAAGGGGCTGATCATGTCACTATGATCACCCACTCAGATGAATTCTCGGACTGTCCCAACATACTCAGGTTTTGACCCCGTCTAAGAATCTCATTGATTGACACATCAGAGACAGCCCAATCCGACACCTAGTGCAGTATCTTAATCGAGTCTAGGGGTCAGGTGTTGTTAGACAGTTTTGTATGCCCTTAGCTCCAATCAGTTTTGATGTACTTTTTATATTTATTGTAAATAAATAAAGTACATGTTTGATTCATGTTATGTGGTATGCTTTTGTGTAAGGCCCTAAAACTGGACACTTAATGAGACTTGTGTTAGTTTTAAATGTTCACAACCGTTGGATAAGTCAGGGGAGATTTATCCTGCCAAGGCTGACACTGGTGTGCTGCCAACTGTTGGGGTGGCTTGTCTCAGCCGCCAGGGTAAGACCCAAGGCACACGCAGTGTAGGATTACTTGAACCCTTAAATCGGACCAGATTTCTAGTATTGCCCTGGACCTTGGAAATTGATGGGCAAAACTGGAAAGTTGCACCTGACCTCTAGATCCGATTATGGTACTACACTAGGTGTCGGATTGGGCTATCTTTGATGTGCCAATCAGTGAGATCCTTAGCAGGGGTCAAAACCTGGGTATGTTGGGACAGTCTGAGAATTCATCTGAGTAGGTGATCATAGTGACGGGATCAACCCCTTTGTTGGACAAAGGTAATGATCGGGGATGCACTCTCTCTGATGGAAACCAAACTGCCGGCAGTTGATTTCAATCGTTGGAATTTTGTTTTGCAAAATTTATATATATGATATATACTTATATATGGTTTCAAAATGTTTGCAAATGGTTTTAATTCCTGGGATCCATGTGAGTAGAGAGTGCAAATGGTTTCAAAGTGTTTGCAAATGTTGGTTCGATGCTCTAAGCCTCCAACGAGTTCTTGTGAAGAAGAGTTCGGTACGTGAGACGTACACTGTTGGTTCTGCCCCACCATCACTGTGTCATCTTTAGTGGGAGTAGATCTTGGATCTTTCTTTGGGCATGAACACCGACGTTGGGAGATTTTGATTCTCAGTATCAGGTATAACCCTTCCCCTGATCTTTGGTTCAGATCTGGTCTGGTATGGTTCGAGCAGGATCCTTGAATTTTGATTCTAAAATCAGGGAATACGATTCCCAGTTGGAAGTAAGGTAGGTAATTTTTGAAATTCGCCCACCTATTCCCCAACCTTTTTGGCGTCCATACGATGGATCCTACCATTCTTTCAGGTGTAACATTCCAGTTTTGCCCATCTATCTCTAAGGTCCAGGGCAATACTGGAATTTTGGTTCAGTTCAGGGTTCAAGAAAACCCACACTACATGTACCTCAGGTCTCAGCCTGGCAGCTAAGACAAGCCACCCCAACCAACTTGGCTGCACATTAGTGTCAGCCTTGATAAGATAAATCTCCCCAGATCTATCCAACAGCTGTGAAGATTCTAAACTAACATGAGTCTCATATTTGTCCAGTTTATGGGTATTACACAGAAACACACCACAATAACATGAATCAAATATGTACTTTATTCACTTACAATGAATGTCATAATGTACATCATGCTGATTAGAGCTAAGGGCATACACTCTCTAACAATTATGATTGTGATCTGATGTATCGCCAATGGCTCATACCAATAGCGCGCATGTACGTGGCAAGTGGCAGCGCTTAGGGCAGACCCATTGAGGTCACGTGTAAAGCAGAGGTCGGTGCACAACATGGGGCCAATAGCGTGGCTGCACGCAGCAGTCTCGGATGGCCACGCTACTTAGGGCTGGAAAGTATCCTGACCGTCCAAGCCCACCTTACTCTAGGCGACCTCAAGTATAAATAGGGGGCAACCCTCTCAAGGTAAACACCTGGACTCTGGAATAGTAAGGACTCTCTAGTTTCTTGTGTGACCTCGTCTAAGCACTCCTTACTCAGGCCTCATCCACCTCCTATTACCCCCATACTAACTTGACCATCGGAGTCTTCGCCTCGGGTTAGCACCTAGGGCCTCTAACGTTCTCTCTCTTTCTCTCTTCACAGGTCTGACCTATCAACCCTCGGCCACAACAAACCTTGGATTCTTCAGCCAGCCCTTGGCTCGTAAGCAAAATTACCTTGTTGCCCTCGACCCATCCTAGGTAGAAACAATTGGCACCGTCTGTGGGAACGTCACTAAGACTTCCCTCAATTAAATTCACACTCTAAAAAACTTAAGAATTAACTCCTAAGCTTTAGCTGACATGGCAAGAAACACCAGGAACACTGAGAAGTTGGTCACGATGGACCATATCCAAATGGTCATCGACTGGCTCGACAACCTCACACAGAGGCTGGACGAAGTGGGGCGTCCGGTAGGTCTTCCCCAGGGCAGCCACCCCGCTAGAAGCCTGGGGCACTGTGGTGAACGTGTATCCCTAGACCCGTTAGTCATCAGCCCAATTGGATCCAACAAGGCCGACCACTCAGAGTTCAACAACAGCTGACGTGCTAGCTAGTCGGCGAGGACCTCCTGACCCTCCAGCCGATGAGGGGATGAATCAGCATAATTCCTGACCCTCCCGACGTGCCAGCTAGTCGGAGAGGTGGTGTCGAGGCACAACTGCCCACAACCAAAACAGGTGCACCGCCAAGAGTTGAACGGTGGCCGGTAGCTCCACACCGATAGTGTCTGTTTGCCGGCGGTTGTTTGGCTACAGCCAACGTCGGAGGAAATTTCCTGCCGAGCCCGGCATTTGTATTGAACCAAACCGCACAATTGCTTTGGCAAGCTTTCTTGGATGGTATGGAGAAACCTGGAGTTGTCGATTGCCACGTAGCAATTGACCTAATTGTGGGATAGAGCCAGCTCATGAGATTCTGGAAAAGTGCCAGCTCATTAGATTCCGGAAAGTGATAAATGGCATATTAGGCATGCCCGTTTTAATGCTGGGCCAAACAGTACTGCAAGCAACACGTGGCAAAAAACATGTCATCTAATTAATTGCAATAATCATGTAGGAAAAGTCCACATTCTCATGTCATGTATGTTGTAGTCAGGGTGCTTTGCACGTGGAAGTGTGGAACATGCATTACACATTCTTGCTATGGCTGACTAATAATTTTCTTCTTTCTTTTTCTTAATTTTACGCAAACAAATTTGAAAAATGAAGAGAAGATTAAGGAGAATCCTAATCTAATCTATTAATAGCTTTATATAAATCGCATCCTACCCATAAAATTGGCATTGATTTACGGTCAGGATGAACGTAGGGAATGAGATCAACGACGAGGACCTGAGAAAGGGTGTCTTGTGTCTTCTATACGACGCTGAGAAGCGGCGCTTGGGCCTTCTCATGACCAATGAATTAGCATAAGGCCAGGTGAGAGAGAGAGAGAGTGAGACGAAGGTGACTAATATCACCAAAAGGCCAATTTCCCTATTAGGTTATTAGCCCCCCCACTGCTTCAATAAGCCGCTCCCAGTTTGTGGTCCATACTATAGTATGTGTAACCCAACAACTCAACACACACACTCTCTCTCGTCTCTATAATTTTCTTTCTATTTAGGGTTTAGTCATGTCAGAAATATTGAACTCTTTCACTCTTTAGAAATCTCGTTCTATTTGCAGTTCAAGAAATTTATCAAGATTCAACTAACTCTCTCTAGCCAACAACTCAAGGTGTATGGTTGGCAATTTTGATGGATTCACTTAGGCTGTGTTTGGTTGCAATGCAAATAAATTTGTATTAATGCAAAACCATGGCCGTGCAAATGATATTGTCTAAGGTTTGGAGAAATTATTTATGTATATCCTATAGTTCTAATATTTACCTGTAAATATACTTTATAAGATGGCCACGCTTAACACAAATAAGTCTATAGGGGCTAACTCTCCATGGGAAGCAGAAGCCATAGCTTTCATATTTGGCCTTCAAGTGCCTTTACTATGCCAGTTTCGAAGAGTTATCATTGAGGGGACATTCTTTTTCTTGATTTTGAGAGGGGGAAAAGTTGGTCAATGGGATTTTGATCTTCATTGACCAAGAATCCCATGTTTGTTTGTTTTTTTTTTTTTCAGATTTATCTGGGGACCAAGGAAAGTGCATTTTCTTGAGTATTAAGTGATATCCATCTCCTAGGTGGGTAAATAACTTTCCCACCTTAGGGGAAAGTTGCAAACACTTGAATGGGACAAAAATGCCCCTTGTAATAATGGATTTTTATGACTAAAATGGTCATTATCTTATTTACTTTAGAAATAAAAGAACATGGATAAATATCCGTATAAGTCTTTTCTAAGAAATACTTACCTAGATAAATGCATTTACCTGAATAAATAATTTACGAAAAAGCAAACGGAACCTGATGAAGACTCGTGACTCGTTACAAATTATACTTGCCTGTCTCAAGTTTCTCTTTTACCTCCTTGTCGAATTATTCCTGAGTACAGGACCTCCAACGGTTTGAAGAGATTCATGTCAATCACATACGAACAACGGGGCACATTTATTATCCCAAATTGCTTTAAAATTAACGGTTGCCAAGCAATGGCTCCCTTAAGAAAACATTGAGCCCATTTCATCTGCCCTTAAAATTTTTTCATAATCTCATTTTTTTTCTCCTTCCTCTCTTTCATTCATCGTTTTCCATCTCCTGATCAACCAAGAAAAATAGAATTTGAGTCATAAATCATTCACTCACTCTAATCTTGATTTTATATATGATAAGGTCCGCTTAATCTATCAGCTAACAAATGCCTACAAAATTAATTTTGGTTATCAGTTTTGAAATGTCAGAGGTACTTTGTGCTTGTTGTTTCCAACCATGACCGATGATTTTGCTCTTATGATGAGCAAATTACTGCTATGTAATTTTTACTTTTTAGTGAGAGTACTTTATCGATTCTCCCTCATTCCTGACCATGCGGCTCAATTTGGAAAAAGGTTAAATACAAATTTGTACAATATAAATACATCAAAAATACTACCAAATACAAGGTTTTCCATTCTACAAATTTGTATTTGTACTTTTTCTAAACTGAGCCGATGTGGGTGTCAAAAAAAGCTAAAAATGGGAAAAAAGGTTTGATCTATTACAAATTTAAAAAAATAAATAAATAAACATTTTTTTTTTAATTTTAGGAGTTGGAGTATCACAGAGTGATCCTTAACATTTTAGTGGGACTTTGCACACTTAATTACGTTTTTGGCCCTACCTCCACCTATATAAATAGTGGTTTTAATAAATTTGGGACCGGGGTCAAGGACCCATGGCTTTTAATCTATCTTCCATTTTCATTTGTTCATCTCTGAGATTTCCCTCCTATCTCAGTGACGGAGACGGCGAAATGTGTTTGGAAATATGGAAAATCACATAGGGTGCATGGGGCTAAATGTTTCAGCTGCATAGCCCCACAACCTTTCTGTGACAGATCATATCCACTCATCATATGAGTTTCCCTATGGCCTTTATCAGACAAGGTTCAGAGCCATTTTCAGGTAAACCTTTCTGTTCAGTGAGTGCTCACCCATCATATTCATGTTACGCCAAGGTACCATGAGAGAGTTCCCATTTTTTGGTGAAGCCCCTCCCACATCAGTCTATGACGCCCCTATCATCTTATGAAACACTCTGACAGATCCAACGGCAAATGGATAGCCCAATTTTATGGTGCGTTTCCTCATTACTGAACGACCCATCATCGTGTTAATGACGGAAGGCCTTTAGAGAGTCCATCATATGGATCTCCCTATCACATGCACTCATATTTGCTGGAGGGAACAAAAAATTATGTCCTAGTTAATTTAGGTTAAACCAGAGTGGCTCCCACCGACTTTCATAAAGTCAGATTTATGGTGGCCGAATTCGGCTACGGTTTCCGCACGCGTCCTTTTCCAGGGTTGTGGGGCCCACCATGACAAGAAGGGGTCATCCAATGACCGTAAGGGACACCATGGCAATGATGTGCATTTAGCCATGGTGTGCACAAGAGCCACTAACGAATCATCATGGGCCAAGTGCTTATGGCCCATGGTCGCAACACATTAAACATCCACACATCGCCTGATATGGAAGAATTGATCCAATCAATCACATACTATAAAGCCCATTAAACAGCCCGTTTAAAGACCACAACACTAACAATTAATATCATCTAGGTATATGGGCTGAATCGCAGTTAGCAGTTCGGCCTATATAGCTTTTATGTAAAACTGGGCTTTTGTAGTTTTAACCCCTTAAAACTGGGCTTTACAAGTTGGGCCGAATTGGTTCTTCCAATTAAAAAATGATTTCAAACTTGAAAGTGGGAAATAATAGGACTGAATACAGCCCTTTTCGAACCCTAGATACGGTCCAAACAATTTTGGTCCAATCTGGTCCGAAATGGTCCAAAAATAATTTTTAATTCAAGAAACAATTCAATGAAAGATCTAAAATTAAAATTCCAAAAATTTGACAATCAAAACAGATCTGCACTGTTTGTACGACCTGCAAAACAGAGGTTAGTAACTAGGGTTGCAGTTTCCCAAACTGCAAAAACACAGATAGCGAACTCTTCATCTGCGAATCTCCAGCGCCGCCGCCTTCTCAATCAAGAAAATAAAAAACAGAAATCCTATTTCTATTAAATATTACATTCTTGATTGAATCCTTTACATTCAGTCTAGAAAAATAAAAAAAAAATTATTTTACAGACCAGAATGAATAGAAACTGCAAATAACAGGTGCGCAGACATTCTGCGCCAAAATTGATCTTCGAACTCCATGTACGAACAGTCCATTAAATCAGAAATAAAATAAGAACAGTTCTAAAATAAATTTCAGATTCAACAAAAATTAATTTCAGATCAATTGCCCATACAAGAAACAATTTCTTGAAATAAAACTGCAATCTGCGCAATACCTGGATAGAACATCTTCTATCGAATTGTGCAGGTTCAGATCTGATCTCTTGGTTCAAGATTCGAACCTGTGGCTCTGATACCACTGAAAGTATGGTAGGATCCATCGTATGGACGCCAGAAAGGTTGCGGAATGGGTGGGTGAATTTCAAAAATTTCCTACCTTTCTTCCAACTGGGAATCGTATTCCCTGATTTTAGAATCAAGATTCAAGGATCCTACTTGAACCAAACCAGACCAGATCTTAACCAAGAACACAGGGAAGGGTTATACCTGATACAGAGAATCATGATCTCCCAACGTTGGTGTTCATGCCCAAAGAAAGATCCAAGATCTGTTCCCGCTGAAGATGACACAACGATGGTGGGGCAGAACCAACAGTGTACATCCCACGTATCGAACTCTTCACAAGAATCCGTTGGAGGCTTAGAGCACTGAACCTAACCAGTCTTTCAGCAAAGACTGATATCAAGAACAAGCTTCTTGATCCTACCTTCAAAGGAATTCGAACCAAGCAGTAAGGCGGCGGCGTCTGGGGGAGTTCCTAAGGCTGAAAGTGGCGTGGATGCAGATTTCAACTTAGGGAAGGTGAGATACTATCTTAGATTGCAGAAGATCTAACTGCAAAACCCTAGGTCGAATTCTTGTAATTCTAGATCTGGGGTTTCCTCCTTTCTTAGTGATTAAGAATTCTCCTAATCCCATTAGGAGTTATCCCAATCCAAATCTGTATTTGGATAGGGGATAATCTTAATCCTATCTGCATATTAGATCAGCCCACTCCTGATCTAATCAAGAGGCTAATCTTAATCCTATTTGCAGATTCGCCCCCTTAAGTCGGTGATCATATCAGCCCAGGTTGAAACGGGCTTTTAGGCCTAATAAGAAAACAATGCTCAATAAGTTTCCGAACTACTGTCCAGTTGGGCTTCTTTGTATGGCATGGGACCCAAGCATTGATCTACACATCAGCCACATAGGTTCGACCCAACCTTTGTTACAAGGCCTAGACGAATTCATTGGAAAGCCCAGTGAACCCCTTGAGCCCATCACATGGACTCTATGGGCCCAACACTTACACTAAGTGATTCCAGCGGTTGAAATCAACTGCCGGCAGTTTGGTTTCCATCAGAGAGAGTGCATCCCCGATCATTACCTTTGTCCGACAAAGGGGCTGATCCTTTCAATATGATCACCCACTCAGACGAATTCTCAGACTGTCCCAACATACCCAGGTTTGACCCCCGCAAAGGATCTCACTGATTGGCATATCAAAGATAGCCCAATCCGACGCCCAATGCAGTATCATAATTGAGTCTAGGGGTCAAGTGTAACTTTCCAGTTTTGCCCATCAATCTCCAAGGTCCAAGGCAATATTGGAAATCTGGTGCGGTTCAAGGATTCAAGTAATCCTACACTGTGTGTGCCTTGGGTCTTACCCTGGTGGCTGAGACAAGCCACCCCAACATTTGGCAGCACACCAGTGTCAGCCTTGGCAGGATAAATCTCCCCAGACTTATCCAACGACTGTGAACATTTAAAACTAACACGAGTCTCATTAATTGTCCAATTTTAGGGTCTTACATAGAAGCATACCACACAACATGAATCAAACATCTACTTTATTTATTTACACTAAAGATCAAAAGTAAATCAAAACTGATTGGAGCTAAGGGCATACAAAACTGTCTAACATGTAATACTGAGGGATGGCCCTTCCCAACTCATTGGAGGGCAGCCATTCAGGATTCCGGTGTCAGACTAGACCTAAAAACAAGGGAAGTGCTCCAATCTTGGGCGGAGCTCGGCCTCAACTCCGCGGACTACGTGGCTGAAGACAAACTTGTGCAGGCGGGCCTGAGTCCTGGTAGGTCGTCTCTGTTTGTGTTTTTACTTAAGTTTTGATAATGTTGCTAACGTTCTGCTTTTGTTGTAGCTCCCATGAAGCTCACCGCAGCTAAACTCCTTGGCCGGATGAAGGGAAAGAAGAAGCGAGCTGCCAATAGAGCTCGCGTCGAGTCACTGCAGGCTACCGTGCTTGAGCCTAAACAGCCCTCCACTGTGCAACCTCCAGTAATTGATCTGATCGAGGAGGAACCAGGAAAGGCCTCCTTGCCCCTGCAACCACCATGTCTTCGGGCAGCGAGGAAGCAGTTCTAAGCATCCTGACTCCGAAATATAGCCTTCTCAAGAGCAAAAGCGCGGTGTATGCCGAGGAGGCCGCTAATTGGTCCGAGCTATCGGTCACTCAGCTAGAGCTCGAGCGGCTACTCACTGCATGGTGGTAAGTTCTGTCTTGACTTCTTTAATTTTGCACTTAGACTTTTCCGGTACTAACTATTGTTCTCTTGGCAGGTGAACTCCGCCATACACGCTCTGACATACCAGTCCGAGGTACATTTGAAGTGGGCTCTTGTAGTTGAGTCTTCGTCTCGCGAGGCTCACGCCGAGATGAATGTGGCCCGTAACAAAATCAACCAGTTGAAGAATGATGTACAGGCTCAGAAGGAGCTCATTTCAGTGCTGATGTCCGAGAAAGTGGCACTGAAGCGGGAGGTGGAGAACCTTGAGGCCCATGTCAAGGAACGAACCGAGGTACTCCTTCAGGTGGTGGAAGAGTCCAAAGTAAAGGTCGTCGAAGAGTATAAGAGCTCGGAGGAGTTCTAGGGAGAGCTAATCGGGGCCGGGACGGAAGGCTACCGCAAAGGCTTCAAGCTCAGCAGGTGGCTGACCAGACGCGAGTTCCCGCAGCTTGATCTGAGCGCCATCACCACCTCGAGGGTTACGGATGAAATGGCTATCGAAGCCGCCGAGGACCCGGACTCTGAGTTGGAGAGTGACGACGAGCTGCTTGACATAAGGGAGGTCGGCTCTGACGAAAGGGTTGATCCTCCTGCTAAGGCTTCGGGCAAGGGCAAAGAGCACCAAGAGTAATCTTCCATGTTGTATATCCCGGGCCTGTGAGCTCGGCTTAGAGTAGAGAATTTTCTCTTTTTTTTTGTAACGAGCTCCTCACATTAATGAAATATACTTGTCTTTTTGTCAAAAATGTTCTAAGTGTAAATGATTCCTGATGGAGGGTAATTTGGCCCGACCTCATAATGAGGGGACACGTGAACATGACTCCACATAAGTGACAACTCGGCATACCAGCTCGCTACAAAGTGAAGACTCCACTACCCTGAACTAAGGGTTCTTCGAGCAAAGATCATCCCGAACTAAAGACACCTCGGTACCAAGTCGTGGCACCAGTACCCAAACTAATTCAGTTCGGGGAGTACGAACCTTAGCTCAAGGACATCAGTTCGGAGAGAAACCAGCTCGGGTATACCGATCTACCCTCTGTATAATCCCGAAAGTCACCAACAGTTCCCGAATTCTGCGGAATCACGCCTCGTAACAACTAAGCATTATCTTCCCCTCCGATTTGGGTGGAAGTGATTAACCTTATCAACCGATAATGTTATCTCCAGTTAATGCGGAAACCGATTCTTTGATGGTACTGATCTCGGAACTACTCCGCGAAGCCCGTGAGGAGTCCATTATATATGATGAGAATAATAGTTATCATATTTTTATCCCTAAATATTTAGTCTTTTATACTTAATTAGTACTTAATTGGATCAGCCTTTCTGAGCTCAACTAACGGGGACAACAAAAGAAAGAAGGATGAGCCAGTTCAAGGAGGAAAATTGGATCAGCCTTTCCGAGCTCCTCCAGTTGAAAGAACAAATTACACTCCCTTGAATGTGAAGCGAGCATAAATCCTCATGGCGATCAAGGACACTTCTTACGTAAAGTGGCCACCTCAGATGAGAGGAAATCCAAACACAAGAAACCGAAATGTATACTGCCACTTTCATAGAGATCACGGTCATAGCACCGAAAATTGAAAGAACCTTCATGACGAGATAGAAGAAATCATCCGTCACGGATATCTAAAAAGTTTTGTATTAAATGATAATAAAAGTCAAACAGGTCGGTAGGGGGAGCAAAGTAGAGATGCTCCCGAATCCAGCAATAGGCAAAATGAGCAGCCCTAGAGAGAGTTGCCCGAAGAGAGGCCAATTCGAGGAGTAATACAAATGATCACCGGCGGGTCAATTGTCGCGGGCTACACTTTAGCCGCGGCAAAAACATCAGCTCGCGAAATTGAAAGAGAAGAACAAAATCCTCCGAAGTGGCCAAGGTTGGAAGAGCCTATTTTCTTCACCGAGGATGACACACGCGGAGTCCAGTACCCCCATGATGACGCACTTGTCATAAAGATAAGAATTAATGATTTCGAGGTGAAGTGCGTCCTGGTCAACTCTAGCAGCTCGGTGGACATACTCATTAAGGACGTTTTCGACAAGATACAAGTCCAGGAGAGCGACATCAAGCCTGCGAACACTCCCTTGGTAGGCTTCAGCGGAGAGGAAGTCAGGCCCCTGGGAAGAGTGAGATTCGACCACACTTTCTTAGTGGTCGCAACTCCCTCCCCGTACAATGCTATAATAGGTTGGCCTATCACCCACTCTCTACGTGCAGTGGTTTCCACCTATTACTTGGCTACGAAGTTCCCCACGGACTTTGGAGTTGGGGTAGCACGAGGTGACCAACTCGAATCTCGAAAATGCTACATCGCCGCCCTCAAAGGGAAATCCAAGGTAGCAGACGATCTCGAGTTGGAGCGACCTGCGGAGCGCTGGAGTTAGGCTCGTTAGATAGAAGAAACACAACTTAGCCCCAGAGCGCTAGAGAATAGTTGACGAGGAGGTCAGGAAACTCCTTGCAGCTGATTCAATTAGGGAGGTACATTACTCGAGATGGGTGGCTAACCCCATTCTGGTAAAAAAGGCCAATGGTAAGTGATGCATGTGCGTCAACTATACCGACCTGAATCGAGCTTGCCCAAAGGACTGCTTCCCACTTCCAAAAATCGACCGTTTTGTGGATGCGACCTCAGGGCATGAGTTGCTAAGCTTTCTGGATGGTTATTCGGGCTACAACCAAATCAGGATGGACCTTGTCGATGAGGAAAAAATGGCCTTCATAACTGAGCTCGACCTGTACTGTTACAAGGTCATGCCCTTCGGACTTAAGAATGTCGGGGCAACATTTCAAAGACTTGTATACTGACTGTTTGAGCCGTTGATCGGAAAAAAAGTAGAGTGTTATGTAGACGACATGGTCATCAAAACTCAATTTTCAAATGATTTAATAAAAGACTTATATTGTGTTTTTCAAATTTTGCGCAAGTATAATATGAAATTGAATCCCAATAAAAGCATCTTCGGTGTCACTTCGGGTAAGTTCCTGGGTTGCATCGTTAATCGATGTGGTATTGAGGCCAACCCTGATAAAATTAAGGCTATCCTAGACATGAGACCGCCCCGTAAAATGAAAGAGGTTTAGAGGTTGAATGGTCATATAGCCGCTCTGAGCCGTTTCATGTCTAAATCAACAGATCGCTACCTGCCTTTCTATAAGGGAATCAAAAGAAGCAAAGACTTCGGATGGACTGAAGAGTGCCAGCTCACTTTCGACGAGCTCAAAAGGTACCTCGCAAGCATCCCAATTTTGACCCGACCTGAGGAGGGGGATATTTTGAAGCTGTACCTCTCCACGAGTGACGAGGTAGTCAGCTCGGTATTGATAAAAGAAGTAGATCGGATCCAACGACCCATCTACTATGTTAGCAAAGTTTTGCAGGATGTAGAAACGAGATATCCAGAAATTGAAAAATTGGCGTACGCGCTAGTCATCGTAGCTCGGAAGCTTTGCCCATACTTCCAGGCTCATACCATCGTCGTCCTCACCAACAAACCTCTGTGGCAAGTCTTGCTCAAGCCCAAGGCTTCCGGTAGATTGATGAAGTGGGCCATTGAACTCAGCGAGTACGACATACAGTACGAGCCCCGAACTGCTATCAAGGCCCAAGCCTTAGCCAACTTTGTGGCAGAATGTACCTTCAGCGCTGTAGTCCCTGAGTTGATCGAGCCCAAGCACGAAGAAGCTTCAACCAGTGAGGCACCTCTTCCGGTTAGAATGAACCCGACCTGGGATAAAGAGCCCTGGATCCTCCATGTGGATGGCTCGTAAAATTAGCAAGGCAGCGAAGTTGGAATCATTCTGTATGGGCCAAGCGGGGTGAAACTGGAGTACACGCTTCGGTTTGAGTTCAGTGCATCCAACAATGAAGCAGAGTACGAAGCGTTAATAGTCGGGCTCGCCTTAGCAAACGAAGTACGAGCTAAACACCTCATTATTTGCAGCGATTCCCAGCTCGTGGTCAACCAAGTCATCGGTGATTATGAAGCCCGCGAATCGACCATGGTTGCCTACCTAGCCAAAGTCAGAGGAGCCCTGCGTGATTTCCAGTCCTACTTCATCAGGCAAATCCCAAGGTCTGAGAACGCTGAGGCCGATGCCCTATCCCGACTAGCCAGCACAAGCGACAACACCATGAGAACTATATACATAGGGAACTTGCCTCGGCCTAGCATTCTCGGGGGGGCAGAGGAGGTCGCTTCTGTTGCACATGCAGAGCCGAGCTGGATTGATCCACTCGCAAGCTACCTGCTCCACGGGACCCTCCCTACAGATCGTAATGCCGCCAGAAGGGTAGAGCGTCAGGAAGCCAAATACGTCATGATAGACGGACGGTTGTACCGAAAATCCTACACGCTCTCTTATCTGCGTTGCTTACGACCTTCCGAAGCTGAGCTCGTACTCCACGACACTCATGAGGGTTTGTGCGGCGGACACCTGGGGGGCAGGGCTCTAGCCCAAAAAGCGCTACGATAGGGTTACTACTGGCCAACGATGAAGGCAGATGCAATTGAGTTCATCGAAAGATATGACAAATGTCAAAGGCACGCCAACATCCACCACCAGCCCGCTGTCGACCTAAAATACCTCACCAGTCCATGGCTCTTCGCACAGAGGAGATTCCTAGTGCTAGCAGTGGACTACTTCACAAAGTGGGTGGAGGCCGAACCTCTTGCGACTATCACAGCACGGAACGTGCAAAACTTCTTTTGGAGGAATATAGTTTTCCGTTTCGGATTACCTCGAGTGCTTATCTTTGACAACGACAAGCAGTTCGAGGATGTAAAGTTCCAGAACTAGTGCAAAGACAAGGGAATTAAACAGAATTTCACCTCGGTAGCACATCCTCAAGCCAACAGCCAAGCGGAAGTCACGAATAGGGCCATCCTCCGCGGACTGAAGGCATGCTTAGCCCGAGCTAAAGTATTATGGGTTGATGAACTACCCAGCGTACTTTGGGCTTATTGGACCACTGTAAAGACCGCCACGGGAGAGACTTCCTTCAACCTCACCTACGGCACGGAGGCAGTGGTCCCAGCTGAGATCGTAGTGCATATGTTACGCCTGGAGGCATACGATGAAGAAGCAAACCAGAGCGAGCTACGCACCAACCTCAACCTACTTGAAGAGGTATGGGACCTCGCATACATTAGGATCGCGGCCTACCAGCAGAGAGTAGCTTGGTACTATAATGCCAAAGTCAAGAAGCGGAACTTCGACATTGGAGACCTGGTTCTTCGCAAAGTCATGGTGCCTGGGCCTGGTGTTGGTAAGCTTGGACCGAATTAGGAAGTACCCTACCGAGTAAAGCGAGTGCTCGGAGAAGGTACACACGAGCTCGAAACCTTAGAAGGGAAATAGGAACCTCGAGCATGGAATATCACCAACTTAAGGAAATACTATCTACAAAAGCCGAACTAGGGAGTGGATTGTGAGTCGCCCCCTAGGGCCTAAGGGCCAAGACGCTGATCTAACAAAAAGACCTCGGCACCATATAAGTCCCAGTCGCCTCCTCTGCATGGGCACATAAGACCCAGTCGCCTCTTCGGCATGGGCAAACTCCAAAGGAGAGTGGACTATGAGTCGCTCCCATAGCCTAAGGGCTAAAAGCGCCGAGCTCACAAAAGACCTTGGCACCATATAAGACCTAGTCGCCTCATTGGCATAGGCGAAGTACTTTTAATGCCTAAGGCACAGGCAGCTCGGGTAAGAGCCCTATGATGCATAGCCCACTCCGGCATACAACAGGTTGAACCCGTTAGGGACAATCGACGTCAACTTAAGTAGCCCGTGTGTAGTCAGGTTGGGCATATACCCTATTATGTCGCTCACCTCGGTGTACATCATAAAATTGCCCCTACTAAGTACTGGGCGACAGTTCGGGGTGATGATAGTCGAGAAACCCGCACTTTGGTTATTTAGCTCGATAGCTTAACAGTTCAGGGTAAAATAACCACTTCGGCCAACAAAGGTTAATTGCACAACACTTAGCAAAAAGTATATTTTATTACAAAGAGTTCATTACAAAAGAGGGAAAGAAAAGAAAGGAAATGCTGAGCTCGCTGGCTCAAAATGCAAAGAACTATTAAGGGCACTCATCGCCCTCGCCTGAAGCTTCGGCGGAAGAACCAGCCTTGTCATCGACACCAGCTTTGTCATTGGCACCGACTTCTTCAATGTCAAGTAGCTCACCATCGCTCTCCGCCTCGGAGTCCGGGTCTCCAGCAGCTTCAAGGGCCATCTCTTTTGTGACCCGCGAAGTAGTAATGGCACTCATATTGAGCTACGGGAACTCGCACTTGGTCAACCACCTACTGAGCTTGAATCCTTTACGGTAGCCCTCCAGTCCGGCCTCGATCAGCTCTCCCTCGAACTCCTCCGAATTCTTATAATCCTCGACAGCCTTGACCTTGGCCTCCTCCATGGCCTTGAGAAGGATCTCAGTTTTCTCCTTGACATCCGCCTCTAGGTTCTTCACCTGGCGCTTTAGATCCGCCTTCTCCGACATTAGTGAAGCGATAAGCTCTTTCTAAGCTTGCGCACTGTTCTCCAATTGACTAATCTTGCCGCGAGCTAAATTCAGTTCAGTATGAGCCTCACGGGAGGAACTCTTAGCAGCAAGATCCCGCTTCAAGTGTTGTTCGGATTGGTAGGTCAAGGCGTGCACAGCGGAGTTCACCTGCCAAGAGTAAAAATTTGTACCAGCAAAGCTGCATATACAAAAATCAAAGTAGAACAAAACTTACCACCATGCAGTGAGTAGCTGCCCGAGCCCTGAGCTGAGCAGGCGATAGTTCAGCCCAACTGGAGACTTCCTCAGCATACACAGCTCCTTTGCTCTTATGGAGGCTGCATTGCGGGGTCAAGATACTCTGAACTATTCCCTCGCTCCCCGAAGAAGCAACAGTTGTCATAGGGGCGGGTCCCAAAGATGTCTCGGGCTCGCGAGGTGGGGCCTTCTCCGGTTCCTCCAATTCAATCACCGAAGGCGCACTGGAAGGTTGTTCGGGCTCAGGAATGGCGGGCTGTGGAGACTCAGTACGAGCTCTTTTAGTAACTCGCTTCTTTTTCCCTTTCATCCACCCAAAGAGTTTATCCGCACTGAGCTTCATGGGAGCTGCAACAAGACTTAGCATTAGCGATGTCAACAAGAATAAAGTACCAGCTATCAAAACAAGATACCAACTCTAAACCAAGACAACCTACTAGGACTCAAGCCGGCCAGCACGAGCTTATCTTCTGCGATGTAGTCCGCGAAGTTGAGGCCGAGCTCCGCCCAAGACTATAGCGTCTCCCTTGTCTTCAGGTCCAGTCTAATATTGGAATCCTGAGTGGTCGCCCTCCAATGGGTTAGAAAGGGCCATCCCACGGATTTGCGGACCATGAAGTAATCCCGCTTCTAGGCCAGAATCCTATTGGGTAGATCGTGTAGGAGTTTATAGCCTAGGCGAGGGGATAGATAGTAGGTTCGCCTATGCTCGGGGAGGATGCAAGAAGCATTCTTCTTAATAGATAAAATAGAAGAAAAGGTATCGAGGTCGAGGGCAGGGCGTAATCGTAGAAGAGTGAAATAGTCCCGACTACGTTATGAATAGAGTTTGGGTGAAGCTGGTTTATGGTTATGTCAAAGAACTTCAAGACCTCTATTATCAAAGGGTGTAAAGGAAGACGGAGACCAGCCGCAAGCTGCTCTCCAAAAATCACGATCTCATCGTGACCGTGCTCCCAAGGGAAGTTGCCTGAGGGAAGACCATAGGTGTACTCACTCGGGAGGTTGTATTGATAGATTAAAGCCCTAAGTTTGTCCATGGTCATCGTCGAGGGACGAACTTGTTCGGCACCAACCTCGATGAGAAGTGGATGCCGGGTTATCCTGAAAGAATGGTAGGATCCATCGTATGGACGCCAAAAGGGTTGCGGAATGGGAGGGCAAATTTCAAAAATTTTCCTACATTCTTCCAATTGGGAATCATATTCCCTAAATTTAGAATACAATATTCAAGGATCCTACTTGAACCATAATCGAACCAGATCTGAACCAAAAGAAAAGGGAGGAATTATACCTGATCCAGAGAAGCAGTATCTCCCAAAGTTGGTGTTCACGCCCAAAGAGGACACCAAGATCCGCTCCTGCTAAAGATGACACAACAATGTGTGGAACAGAACCAGCAGAGTGCATCCTACACACTGAATCCTTCACAAGAATCCTCTGGAAACACTGAGCACTGAATCTTTTCATTTCTTTCTGTAAAACTGATATCAAGAACTGATTTCTTGATTTATTTTCTTCAAAGATCGAATCTTTTCAAAGAATGGCGGCGGCTGGAGGAGAACTCCTGAGATGAAGATGGCGAAGATTGCTTCTCTTCTCTCTGGAGTGTATGAGATCCTATCTCAATTCGCAGTAAGTTTTTCTTGCTCAAAATCCTAGGTTTGAATTCTGTTAATTCTCTTAGGATTTCTCCTCTTTCTTCTTGATCAAGAAATCTCCTAATCCCATTAGGAGTTATCCCAATCCAAATCAATATCTAGATTGGGGATGATCTTAATCATATCTGTAGATTATGTTAGCTTACTCCTAATCTTATCAAGAGATTACCATATTCAAATCTGATTCGAATTTGGTCTCCTGGAGTGGATTAGGTTAAAGGCCCAATCCTCTTGCTAACCTTAATCTCAGATCCGCCCCTTAAGTGGGTGATCATATCAGCCCAGTCTGAAATGGGCTTTTGGCCCATTAAATAATCAGTGCTCAATTGGTTTCCAATCTACTGCCCAGTTGGTCTTCTTTGTATGCCGTGGGACCCAAGCATTGATCTACACACCAGCCACATGGGTTCGGCCCAGCCTTTATTACAAGGCCTAGCCGAATTCACTGAGAAGCCCAATGAACCCCTGAGCCCATCACATGGACCCTATGGGCCCAACACTTACACTAAGTGGTCCATAGGCCAAGCCATCTTATAAAAACCTAGGGACTGTGGGCAGGTGCAAGATTAGCCCATCAGGTATTATCCGAAATGGCCTTACACTTAACCTCTCAGCCCATAATGATCAAGCATTGCTCGACAAGAGAGGACCTCTCCCTCAGCTGCAAGGAATAGTGCTACACTCTCTACTCACAGGGATCCTGGGAATTAAAACCATTTGCAAAGATTTTGAAACCACACTTAAATATATATCATATATAAATTTTGCAAAAACAAAATTCCAACGATTGAAATCAAATGCCGGCAGTTTGGTTTCCATCAGAGAGAGTGCATTCCCGATCATTACCTTTGTTCGACAAAGGGGCTGATCCTGTCACTATGATCACCCACTCAGATGAATTGTTAGACTTCACCAACATGCCCAGGTTTTGACCCCCGCTAAGGATTTCACTGATTGGCATATCAAAGACAGCCCAATCTAACACCTAGTGAAGTATCATAATCGAGTCTAGGGGTCAGGTGTAACTTTCCAGTTTTGCCCATCTATCTCTAAGTCCAGGGCAATACTGGAAATCTGGTCTGGTTCAAGGATTCGAGTAATCCCATACTACATGTGCCTTGGGTCTTACCCTGGTGGCCAAGATAGGCCATCCCAACACTTGGCGGCACACCAGTATTAGCCTTGGCAGGATAAATCTCCCCAGACTTATCCAATGGCTGTGAACATTTAAAACTAACACGAGTCTCATTAAGTGTCCGATTTTAGGGTCTTACATAGAATCATACCTGTTGGACAATTTTTGTATGCCCTTAGCTTCAATCAGAATGATGTACATTATGAGTTTATTGTAAATGAATAAAGTACATATTTGATTCGTATTCCCTTGGTATGTTTCTGTGTAATACCCTTAAACTGGACACTTCATGAGACTCGTGTTAGTTTAGAATGTTCACAGCCAGTGGGTCAGTCTCGGGAGACCTATCCTGATAAGGCTGACACTGATGTGCCACCAAGTCGGTTGGGGTGGCATGTCTCAGCCGCCGGGGTGAGACCTAAGGCGCATGCAGTGTAGGATCAATTGAAGCTTTGAACCGGACCAGATTTCCAGTATTGCCCTGGACCTTGGAGATTAATGGGCAAAACTGGAAAGTTACACCTGACCCCTAGACTCGATTATGATACTTCACTGGGTGTCAGATTGGGCTGCCTTTGATGTACCAATCAGTGAGATCCTTAGCGGGAGTCAAAACCTGGGTATGTTAGGACAGTCTAAGAATTCATCTGAGTGGGTGATCATAGTGACCGGATCAGCCCCTTTGTCGGACAAAGGTAATGATTGGGGATGCACTCTCTCTAATGGAAAGCAAGTCTGCTGGCAGCCAATTTCAATCGTTGAGATTTATCTTGCAAAATATATTTTATGAGAGTGCAAAGGTTTTAATTCCCGGGATCTATACAAGCGGAGAGTGCAACACTATTCCTTGCAGCCGAGGCAGAGGTCCTCTCTTGTCGGGCAGTGTTTGATCATTATGGGCTGAGAGGTTAAGTGTAATGCCACTGAGGGTAATGCTTGATGGGCTAATTTTGCATCTACCCACAATCCCTGGGTTTTTATAAGGTGGCTTGGCCCAGGGACCACTTAATGTAAGTGTTGGGCCCAGTAGAGGCCCATGTGATGGGTTTCAAGGGGTGCACTGTCCACAAAAGTGTATTCGGCCAGGCCTTGTAACAAAGGCTGGGCCAAACCCATGTGGCTGATGTGTAGATCAATGCTTGGGTCCCACGCCATACAAAGAAGCCCAACTGGGCAGCAGTTTGGAAGCAGTTTTGAGCACATAGACTTAATGGGCCTAAAGCCCTTTTCGAACTGGCCTAATTTGATTAGTTAAATAGATGGGGCGGATCTGGGATTAAATCAGCAGATAGGATAGAGTCCTACCCTATCCACTCAGAGAGACCAGATATGGAAACCTCCTGATGAGATCTCGATAAAGTTGATCTAATCTACAGATAAGATATGGGTGTTATCCTTATCACTTAAAGAGAGTCCAAGTTCAGATAATGATCTGAAACAGAAAACTCCTGATAGGATCAGGAGCTGATCTCCTTAAGCCTATGAAAGCAGGAAGGGGCGAATCCATCAAAAGGTATCCCAGAATTGGAGAGAAATCGAATCTCGAATTACAGAGAGAAGAATACATAGTTTAACTGCGCCTTCTCCCTATTGATTTTGTATACTTTAACATGAGGTTTATGCTTTTCTTATGAAATCCATCGCGACTACCCTAATATATATGGTTTTGAACTTAAGGCTATGGTTGTTTGCAATGCAAATAAATTTGCACTGATGCAAAACTATGGCAGTACAAATGATTTGAGTGTAAATGCTGACCTATTTTTGTTTCAAATTTTAGCTTATCTTGGCAGTACAAAGAAATCCATCACCTAGGTGACTAGGTGAAAAGGGTGCCCCCTTGTTGCCTAACCTCACCTAGGTGCCTTGAAAATTTTGGTGTGGATTGATGGTTAGGAGCTCAACTTAAAAGTCCTTCATTTTAGTTTGAGCTTTTTGCAAAATTACTCTTTCATGAAATTATGATAATTGCTCAGTCAGTGAAGTGTCTTGTGTATTATGCTGTAAATCCTAATACGTGTCTTTTGTGGTGGTTTTAGAGGAATATGTTTTTTTTTTTTTTGAAAAAAGTAAGGTACAGATTTGTTAATGGATTAGGAGTATCCAAGTTGTATACAGGACACAAGGAGATACAAGCATCAAACCAAGGCCAAAGCCAGACCACAACCAAGAAGAGCCTCGGTCAAGCCACACTTGCTCAGCACCATGATAGGCATTTTCCCCAAAACAAGCAAACAACTACCCCAAAGAAACAGCTTCCACCTATTCAGAACCGAATCTCCAAAGAGTCACTAAATACCAAACCCTAACCAAAACTCTATAGCTAACTCTTTTTTTCCCTTTTTTTACTCTTCAACATTAATCTTGACTCACATGGTGCATATTGTTTGCTGATGAAATTGTTTTAATTGATGAAACTAATGAAGGATTAAATGTAAAATTAAGTTCATGAACAAATATCCTAGAAAGAAGGAATTTTAAAATAAGGAATAAAATGGGATATATGATCTGTCACTTTAATAAGAATGAATGCAAATGAGGACATACTTAGGATTGGAGATCAACAGTCAAGAAACATGTCCAAAAAATGAGAGGCAAAACTGCATTTGCAAAGATGGATGAGTGAAAAATCTAGAAAGAATAGGGTCAGAACTGAAGTCATTGAAATGAACCTAGGAGTAGCTTAGCTTAAATAGGTACTAAAATGAGAGAAAGTAGATTAAGATGGTTTGAACATGTGCATAGAAGACCACCAACAGCACCAGTGAGAAAAAGTGATCTGTTGCAAGTTGAAGGGACTAGAAAGGCTAGGGGTAAGACCAAATAGGACATGGGTTGAAGTAGTTAGAGAGAATTTAAATTCTCATAATTTAACAATGATATGACATTGAATGGAACTGAATGGCAAAACAAGATTCATGTTACTGACACCATATTAGTTGGGAAAGGTTTGGGTGATGATGATGATCATTGATCTTGATTCTATCATGCTTATTTTGTGTTCTGGATATTTGCATTATCTGTTTTTGGTATCCAACATCTTCACCTTTTCATTATGAAAATCTGGCCAAGAGCTTAATCTTCTTAAAGATGGTACCTCAAAACATTTTCCCCCTCCTAATGATTTGAGCTGCTGTGTAACTAACTACTTTGTAATGATTTGTGAACAAGCATTGC
Source organism: Nelumbo nucifera (assembly GCF_055504915.1). Lineage (NCBI taxonomy): Eukaryota > Viridiplantae > Streptophyta > Magnoliopsida > Proteales > Nelumbonaceae > Nelumbo > Nelumbo nucifera. The sequence goes on from NC_142649.1 coordinate 30,664,855, forward strand.
CTTCACAATGAATATAAATTCAGTCATGTCCAAGGCACTGTTTTGCATGTCTGAAGGCCCATCAATTTGGCAATTTGGCTTTTTTCCCTACAAGTGTGAAACTACAGGTACTTGTTATCTGGGACAGATGGGTTGAACTAAGAGACATACATAAAAAGTGTTTTGTTGATGTTACTGGGGAGACCCCTAGATGCATTCATTGGCTTGGTGCCTCGGTGATGCACAGGATATTAGGTGAGCACATTATGTCTACATGTTCTCTTGCTTATCTTATTAATCATCATATGGTTAGAGTTTCCTCATTTTGAATTTTATTTTTCCAACAGATAAAGGTTGATTATTTAATTAGACCATTAGAGAAAACCCCCAAGGCAAAAAAAAAAAAAACTAAAAGTTCTCTTTTTAAAAATGTATTCTTTAAAAAAGAAATGAGATTTCTATTCTTATTTGCAAGGTAAAACAATTCCTTTCCTATTGCAAGAAAGGAGAGAAAGAAAAGGTGACGGTGCCTTCTCTTAAATGAAAAAGGAAAATGCAAGAACAAGAAAAATAAGGTAAACCTTGTAGCCAATCAACCGATATAAACCAATCAATTGGTATTTGTAAAAAAAAAAAAAAAAGATGAACCCTAGGTCCAAAATCTAAATGCGAGATGGAATGATGAGAAACATGGAAAAACCCAGTAGTTAGAATTTAATGATAGCTTTATCCACATAGTCTTCAAGGTGCCAGGGCAACGCTAGGCAATAGGGGAGTAACTTGTTGCCTAGTCACCTAAGTGATGGTTTTTTTAAAATAAAAAATATAAATTCTAGGGTAATTCCCTAGGACCTAGGTTTCATAGTAATAAGAAGTAATCTTTAACTAGTAATTACCATAGTTCTCATGAAATATGCATGAACCTTGTACTAGAAGATAGAAAATCAACATATTTATTAGAAGAAAAATAAAAAAAGGAAAGAAAACATACAAAAAACATAAGGGCTGAGCCCTTATTTTGTCGTAGGAAGAAGAAGATGGTGATGAAGTCCTATTGATTTCAACTTACTTCTTACCTATCAATTCAGGTTTTAACAGCTAAAGACGCTGAACTGGAAAGCTTATTGCTTTGTCCTTTAGCAACAAGGTTTTAAGGAGGTTGTGGATTCCTTAATGGCTGAAATTGAATTTGGATTTATCACTATACCCTTGAATATTTTACTATTTATTTATTTTACCAACTAAAAGACAAAGCAATAAGTCTTTCAGTTTATCAACTTCAGTTGTTATCAAACTGACTTGTGTGTTGATTGAACCTAAATAAGAAAATAATAAAAAAAAACTAGTATAAGAATAATAATATTAGTACTATTAGCACTATAAACCCACGATATGAATAATTCAGTGTAATAATATCCTATTGTACTACTATTACTGACAAAATAATATTATAAAAACATTATGTTGTGTCTTGCATATAAATACTTGGGTGTTTGGGCATGCCAGGCAGCCCTCCAAGTGCATTTTATTGCCTAGGTGGTGTCACCATGACAGCCGTGGTTATCCCTCATTTTCTCTTGTATCTTCATCTTTATTCAATTTTAATAAAATAATTTTGCTATTGTTCTAAAACATAAAAATGTTAGAAGCAATGTTTGGTATACAAGGATTGACAATGTGCTATGCCTAATGCACTGCGTAATAGAAACACAACTTTGAAATTTAAGTTGACAATATGCCAATTAGTAAGAAAAAAACATATTTATGTAGCAGTTAGCTAGTCAAATTTGGTGCCTTGTTCCTTAGGAGACCTTGCCTTTCCCTCTTCTGGGTAGGAAGTGACTGGATTAAGTGTTGAACTACGTTTGAACCTTTGAGGAGAAGCATGCTCCAAAAAATTTTCCTCGGAATTTGTGTAAGCACAAGTGAAATTTCGTGTGAAAAATGCCAAAGGTTTAGGAGTTATGACAATATCCAGTCTAATACAAAAAAAAGACCATATCCAGTCTCTACCCCTCTCAAGACCCTATGATGGTTGGGACCAACAATGGGTAATGGCCTTTAAGAAGTGAACACTTACAGTTACTGCTGTTTGTGTTCTTGCCTTCTTGGTGCTCATGCATGCCGTCTCATGTGCAAATGAAATGTGCTGTTTGTAAGTTGACCAATAAAGTTTTTCCAGCTGAGTCTTGAATACTGAATTGAGAAACAAAATTAAGTTGATAATAATACTATGATTGAGCATAAGCGATTGTGTAACTACTTCCAAAGTTAAAGAACAGTACATTTATTTTTTTCTACTATAAATTAGGCAGCAATGCTTTTGATGTTGCACAGTAACTGCACCAAAGGCTCATGTCCTTGTGAATGAGTAGCAGAGAGACATACTAAAGCCAAGAAAAATGATGGAGAGACTACAGAAGATATAGAGATACATAATTATCTATATCTAATTTGATGCTTCAAATGTGCTTTCTAGTTGTTTGTTTAATTAATTCTTTGAGGATTTTATAATATATTTGGCAGATAATTAGTCTAATCCCCTGAATTTATCAACTTGTATTACTCCACTGAATGTAGACACCACTTGAAATGGCAAAAGGTACCAGGGGCCGGCGCATTGCTTCCCGTCAATACAAGTCAACTCCATATCCATTACCATCTTGCCATGGAGAGGTTATGGAGAAGGAAATCAAACAGAAAAAGTCCAATGCCTTGGAGAAGAATGACTAGGAGGATGCAACCTGTTCAGTGTGCTTGGAGTATCCTCACAATGCTGTCGTCCTCCTCTGTTCCTCACATGACAAGGGATGTCGTCCCTACATGTGTGGTACCAGTTATCGCTATTCCAACTGCCTTGACCAGTTCAAGAAAGCTTACACCAAAGTAAAGTCACCCCTTCATGGGCAAACATGGCAAGGCTCAGCGAACAATTCAACTGTTAGCTCAGGCTCTGGTTGGCCCAACGAGAAGTGTGAAGTAGTGGAACTCACATGCCCCCTCTGTTGGGGCCAGGTGAAGGGGTGGACAGTGGTCGAAGCTGCACGCGATTGTCTTAATAACAAGAAGAGAAGTTGTATGCAGGATGACTGCTCATTTGTTGGAACATACAAAGAGCTTAGGAAACATGTCGGGGCAGAACACCCATCAGCACGACCCGAGAATTGGACCCCATACTTTAATAGAAATGAAGAAGGCTTGAATGTGAGAGAGAGCGTGATGATGTGATCAGCACTATAAGGTCATCGATGCCAGGAGAAATGGTCCTGGGGGATTACGTGATAGAAGGCAACCACTAAGGCTTTGATACAGATGATATGGATGCTGAGGTTGGCACATTCATACTGCTTTGAATGTTTCCGACCAATGGGTTTTGGAAGTTTATTCAACTAAGGTTGGCACATTCATACTGTTTTGAACTGGTGGAAGAAGTACGGGACCTCGCATACATCCAGACTGCAGCCTACCAGCAAAGAGTGGCTCGGTACTATAACGCCCGGGTCAAGAAGTGACACTTCGACAAGGTTCTCGCATTCACCCGATCTTTCATGTATCCCTTCTAAAGAAGAAATTTGGTGAAACAATTGCTGCTAGTACTGAGTTACCTCCACTGACTGAAGATGGTGATTTGATTGTGGAACCGGAGGGAATTTTAGACACCTATTGGGTCAAAAAAGGGTCCAAAATTGTCAAAGAAAGATTGATCAAATAGAAAAGACTTCCAGTAGATGATGCTACGTGGGAAAACACTCAAGAAATGAAAGACAAGTTCATAAATATGAACCTTGAGGACAAGGTTCCAACCAAAGGAGGGGGTATTGATAAGCCAAGAAGATCCCAAAGAGTGCCCGTGAAGAACCCAAAGCATTTTGACTAAGAGCTGTCATGCATAAGACTTGCACTTCATGCAAGTGCATTACACGTTGCATGAACCATGACACGTAGCATAAAAGATTATGGGATAGTTGTTGATCATGTCCACAGGCTTGCTTAAGAATAGGTCAAGTAGTTATTATTTAATTTTGAATAATTTTCGGCTACCTAGTTTGTATTTAAATCCCTTAATGTCATGAATAAAGCAAGCTTATTCCAATTAAAATTCGGGTGGTCTATTCTCACCCTAAGTAGAATACTATCTTCACTAAACAATTTTCTTATCCCCTACCCCTAAAAGCTTCTTATGTCACATCTATCAATGTTCTCTTGTTTCTTTGGTTCAACCTCCTCTCTGACCTCGCCAGTTCCAACACTCTTCTTCGGCAGGTGGCAATAGAAGATTCATCATCATTAGCATCTGTGGTGCCACTTCCACCAGTAGGAATTGCAAGACAAGGGATTCCAGTTCCACCACGAAGATTTTCATCCAGTGTGCGGTGGAAGCCCCTCTTGAGTTGCCTCAAGCGTGTGCTGAAGCTAACACCATCTCCTACTTGGCGACGCAAGAAAATCACAAGATTAAATAAGTTGCTATCATTAAAGTGCAACCCATAACACCCATCATCATCCTTGTCAGCATCCATATCATCTGTATCAATGCCATAGTGGTTGCCTTCTATCACGTAATCCCCCAGGACCATTGCTCCTTGCATCGATGACCTTATAGTGTTGATCACATCATCACGCTCTCTCTCACGTTCAAGCCTTCTCCATTTCTGTTCAAGTATGGGGTCCAATTCTTGAGGTCCTGCTAATGGGTGTTCTTCCTTGACATGTTTCCTGAGCTTTTTGTGTGTTCCAACGAATGAGCAGTCATCCTGCATACAACTTCTCTTCTTGTTATTAAGATAATCGCGTGCAGCTTCGACCACTATCCACCCCTTCGCCTGGCCCCGGCAGAGGGGGCATGTGAGTTCCACTACTTCACACTTCTCGTTGGGCCAACTAGAGCCTGAGCTAACAGTTGAATTGTTCGCTGAGCCTTGCCATGTTTGCCCATGAAGAGGTGACTTCACTTTGGTGTAGGCTTTCTTGAACTGGCCAAGGCAGTTGGAATAGCGATAACTGGTACCACACATGTAGGGATGACATCCCTTGTCATGTGAGGAACAAAGGAGGAGGACAGCATTGTGAGGATACTCCATGCACACTGAACAGGTTGCATCCTCCCAGTCATTCTTCTCCAAGGCATTGGACTTTTTCTGGTTGATTTCCTTCTCCATAACCTCTTCATGGTAAGATGGTAATGGATATGGAGTTGACCTGTATTGACGGGAAGCAATGCGTCGGCCCTTGGTACCTTTTGCCATTTCAAGTTGTGTCTGCATTCATTGGAGTAATACAAGTTGATAAATTCAGGGGATTAGACTAATTATCTGCCAAATATGTTATAAAAGCCTCAAAGAATTAATTAAACAAACAACTGGAAAGCACAATTGAAGCAACAAATTAGATACAGATATTTATGTATCTCTATATCTTCTGTAGTCTCTCCATCATTTTTCTTGGCTTCAGTATGTCTCTCTACTACTCATTCACATGGACATGAGCCTATGGTGCAGTTACTGTGCAACATCAAAAGCATTGCTGCCTAAATTATAGTAGAAAAAAAATAGATGCACTGTTCTTTAACTTTGGAAGCAATTACACAATCACTTATGCTCAATCATAGTATTATTATCAACTTAATTTTGTTTCTCAATTCAGTATTCAAGACTCAACTAGAAAAACTTTATTGTTCAACTTACAAACAACACATTTCATTTGCACATGAGACGGCATGCATGAGCACCAAGAAGGCAAGAACACACACAGCAGTAACTGTAAGTGTTCACTTCTTAAAGGCCATTACTCATTGTTGGTCCCAACCATCTAAGGGTCTTGAGAGGGGTAGAGACTGGATATGGTCTTTTTTTTTGTATTAGACTGGATATTGTCATAACTCCTAAACTTTTGGCATTTTTCACACAAAATTTCACTTGTGCTTACACAAATTCCGAGAAAAATTTTTTGGAGCATGCTTCTCCTCAAAGGTTCAAACGTGGTTCAACACTTAATACAGTCACTTCCTACCCAGAAGAGGGAAAGGCAAGGTCACCTAAGGAGAAAGGCACCAAATTTGACTAGCTAACTGCTACATAAATATTGTTTTTTCTTACTAGTTGGCATATTGTCAACTTAAATTTCAAAGTTGTGTTTCTTTTACGCAGTGCATTAGGCATAGCACATTCTCAATCCTTGTATACCAAACGTTTTTATTTTTTTGAACAATAGCAAAATTATTTTATTAAAATTGAATAAGGATGAAGATACGAGAGAAAATGAGGGATAAGCACGGCTGTCAAGGTGACACCACCTAGGCAATAAAACGCACTTGGAGGGCTGCCTGGCATGCCCAAACACCCAAGTATTTATATGCAAGACACAACATAATGTTTTTATAATATTATGTTGTCAGTAATAGTAGTACAATAGGATATTATTAGACTGAATTATTCATATCGTGGGTTTATAGTGCTAATAGTACTAATATTATTATTCTTATACTAGTTTTTTTTTTATTTTTTTCTTATTTAGGTTCAATCAACACACAAGTCAGTGACATAGGGGCCGTTTGATAACAACTGAAGTTGCTAAACTGAAAGTCTTATTGCTTTGTCTTTTAACTGGTAAAATAAATAAATAGTAAAACATTCAAGGGTATAGTGATAAATCCAATTTCAATTTCAGCCATTAAGGAATCCACAACCTCCTTAAAAACTTGTTACTAAAGGACAAAGCAATAAGCTATACAGTTCAGCGTCTTCAGCTGTTAAAACCTGAATTGATAGGTAAGAAGTAACTTGAAATCAATAGGACTTCATCACCATCTTCTTCTTCCAACGACAAAATAAGAGCTCAGCCCTTATGTTTTTTGTATGTTTTCTTTCTTTTTTTTTTTATTTTTCTTCTAATAAATATGATGATTTTCTATCTTCTAGTACAAGGTTCATGCATATTTCATGAGAATTATGGTAATTACTAGTTAAAGATTACTAATTATTACTATGAAACCTAGGTCCTGGAGAATTGCCCTAGAATTTATATTTTATATTTTAAAAAAACCATCACTTAGGTGACTAGGCAACAAGGCACTCCCCTATCACCTAGCGTTGCCCTGGCACCTTGAAGACTATGTGGATAAGCTGTCATTAAATTCTAATTACTGGGTTTTTCCATGTTTCTCATCATTCCATCTCGCGTTTAGATTTTGGACCTAGGGTTCATCTTTTTTTTTTTTTTTACAAATACCAACTGATTGGTTTATATCGGTTGATTGGGTACAAGGTTTACCTTATTTTTCTTGTTCTTGCATTTTCCTTTTTCATTTAAGAGAAGGCACCGTCATCTTTTCTCTCTCCTTTCTTGCAATAGGAAATGAATTGTTTTACCATGCTAATAAGAATAGAAATCTCATTTCTTTTTTAAAGAATACATTTTTAAAAAGAGAAGTTTTAGTTTTTCTTTTTTTTTTTTGCCTTGGAGGTTTTTTCTAATAGTCCAATTAAATAACCAACCTTTATCTTTTGGAAAAATAAAATTCAAAATGAGGATACTCTAACCGTATGATGATTAATAAGATAAGCAAGAGAACATGTAGACATAATGTGCTCACCTAATATCCTGTGCATCACCAAGGCACCAAGCCAATGAATGCATCAAGGGTTTCCCCAGTAACATCAACAAAGCACTTTTCTGTATGTCTCCTAGTTCAACCCATCTGTCCCAGATAACAAGTACCTGTAGTTTCACACTTGGAGGGAAAAAAGCCAAATTGCCAAATTGATGGGCTTTCAGACTTGCAAAACAGTGCCTTGGACATGACTGAATTTATATTCATTGTGAAGGCAATGCTTGTTCACAAATCGTTACAAAGTAGTTAGTTACACAACAGCTCAGATCATTAGGAGGGGGAAAATGTTTTGAGGCACCGTCTTTAAGAAGAATAAGCTCTTGGCCAGATTTTCATAATGAAAAGGTGAAGATGTTGGATACCAAAAACAGGTAATGCAAACATCCAGAACACAACCAAAATAAGCATGATAGAATCAAGATCAATGATCATCATCATCACCCAAACCTTATCCCAACTAATATGGTGTCAGTAACATAATCTTGTTTTGCCATTCAGTTCCATTCAATGTCATATCACTTTTTCTCACTGGTGCTGTTGGTGGTATTCTATGCACATGTTCAAACCATCTTAATCTACTTTCTCTCATTTTAGTACCTATTTAAGCTAAGCTACTCCTCGGTTCTTTTCAATGACTTCATTTCTGACCCTATTCTTTCTAGATTTTCCACTCATCCATCTCTGCATATGCAGTTTTGCCACTCATTTTGGACATGTTTCTTGGCTGTTGATCTCCAATCCTAAGTGTGTCCTCATTTGCATTCATTCTTATTATAGTGATAGATCATATATCATGTTTTATTCCTTATTTTAAAATTCCTTCTTTCTAGGATATTTGTCCATAAACTTAATTTTATATTTAATCCTTCATTAGTTTCATCAATTAAAACAATGTCATCAACAAACAATATGCACCATGGGAGTCAAGATTAATGTTGAAGAGTAAAAAAAGGGAAAAAAAAAAAAGAGTTAGCTATAGAGTTTTGGTTAGGGTTTGGTATTTAGTGACCCCCTGGAGATTCGGTTCTGAATAGGTGGAAGCTGTTTCTTTGGGGTAGTTGTTTGCTTGTTTTGGGGAAAATGCCTATCCTGGTGCTGAGCAAGGGTGGCTTGGACCGAGGCTCTTCTTGGTTGTGGTCTGGCTTTGGCCTTGGTTTGATGCTTGTATCTCCTTGTGTCTTGTATACAATTTGGATACTCCTAATCCATTAACAAATCTGTACCTTACTTTTTTCAAAAAAAAAAAAAACATATTCCTCTAAAACCACCACAAAAGACACGTATTAGGATTTACAGCATAATACCCAAGACACTTCACTGACTGAGCAATTGTCATAATTTAATGAAAGAGTAATTTTGCAAAAAGCTCAAACTAAAATGAAGGACTTTTAAGTTGAGCTCTTAACCATCAATCCACACCAAAATTTTCAAGGCACCTAGGTGAGTTTAGGCAACAAGGGGGGCTTTTCACCTAGTCACCTAGGCGATGGATTTCTTTAGGCTGTGTTTGGTTGCAATGCAATTTTATTTGCACTAGTACAAATGCATGAGAGTGCAAATGAAGAAAATGCAAATTCTCAATTAATTTTGTTCTGGGTTTTACTTTATTCTGCTTCATGTCTTATTTACTTCATCTATACTACAATCAAACAAGATAAGCTAAAATTTGAAACAAAAATAGGCCAGCATTTTCTGATAAAAAAAAATTGAATGCATTCTTTTGGATGGTGGAAAGAGTCTATCACAAATTTAAAACTGCACACCATCTCAGATGGAAGATATAAGCAAACTATGACAATTTTTTTGATACTCGAACGCTTTATGTATAAACACAGTGCATTACTTGAGACAACAAGTTCCCCGTTTTAGCTTAAGTTTCTGAAACATTACTCCAATAAATATCTAAATAATGATGAAAGTACTTGAACTGTGACAAATTTACAGATCACAAATTCTCTCGGCATACGAGGGATGGGGGGACCATCCGGTGGGTCTAATGCATCCAAATATGCATATAAAACTGTCTTAAGAACACCTGATATGCCCATCTTGTACATCATAACTACATCCAGATCCAATTTTTTATTCAAATACCGTGACAAAAAGGGAAAAATAAATAACTGTAAAATACTACTGGAGATAAAATATTAGGACAAAGTAACCACCACCGACCCCCACCCCCTCCTTCCCAGAAAAACATAAGCAGACAAAGAATCCAGAATCTGGAAATACTTGCACCAAAATAGATTTCATTACCTTTATTTCATAATCAACAACTAAGACAAGATCCAAACATCCACTTAATGCTCAACATAAACACGTTATGGACCTAAACCTGTCCAACCACAAAGATAATCTAAAACAAATCAAATCCATTAGGTTACAACTTACAATTTCCAGATGTTTCTCAATTCATCTAGAATATCTCTTAGGGACCCCATTGTCTGGGGCACCCTGCATGTAGGGCCATGAACTCAAGCAATAAGATCATGGAATGAATTTAACTACTGGTTTAACGTTGGCCAGTTGCATGTGTACTCCGCCTGTTTAAAATTAGAAACAGCAGATTTTCTGTAGAAGACAGAGTTGATGGACTTTATCTTTCAGTTCCATGAAATGGTTTTCCAATTGGAAGTACATGCAGACTTAATCAAGAAGAATCAGAGGACGAGAGTTAATCTTCTAGCCTAAGCAAGCTGACTTGAGGGGGGAGATTAATTTGCAAGTTACAGACATGACAAATTAAGGGAAAATAAAATGCATATATAACCTAACTAATTTTCTTAATTGGTGGGAAGCAACAACATCATAGGAAGCAATCAATCAGTTACCAAATAGAAAACAATCATTCCAAAAAAGACCACTGCCACTAGCTTCAGACTTTGTACCATTTTTCCTCTTTTATCAACTAACAGTTTTTATTTTTATTTTTTTGAAGGATCTATCAACTAACAGTTTGAGTTTCATTTGGGAGTCAATGAAATTTAATTTATTTCCCAACTAAAATACTCTTGGCAAACTAGATATTTGGTACCACATATATAAAGTATTTCAGAAAGTAGAACTAGAAACATGTGTTTATATGCTTACTCCACAAAGATGAAGTATCACATTCTGGATTACCTAATACCATCCGGGGCATACCTTGCCTTGAACTAGCAAAAAGTAATTACAAGAAACCAAGGATCAAAGTATTGGCATCATGTATCATATCTTTAATCTTGGATATAGATACGGATACACTCTGAAAATGCATGAATACAGTGAAAAGATATAGATATGCTTGGATACATTAGGGAAATTGCTATAAATCCCACAAATAGATTAATAACACTAAATTTAAGGTTGAAATAACCACAAATAAGGTATAAATACATAAGAAATGCATATTTATGATATAAATGAAGAAATACATTACAACAAATATAGTGGGATATGTATAATACTAAAATTTTATTGATAAATACATTAAATTCTCAAATATTTTATAAACAATACTTTTTTGTTTTTTGAAAATTATAAATATTCTATTATTTAGTGTAAATTAAAAAAATTAATTAATCATTTATAAGAATATATAGTCTTAACTTAAAAATATATCAAATCTATTAAGATTTCTAAGATACATATCATGTTTAGCTAGCTAATTAACAAACTTTACCCTTACTCTCCAGTTTCTTGTGTGACCTCGTCTAAGCACTCCTTACTCAGGCCTCATCCACCTCCTATTACCCCATACTAACTTGACCATCGGAGTCTTACTCAAACCACAAATCAAACTCCAACCCAATAAATACGAACGAGTAAACACCAGAAAGCTGTTAATTCAATTTAGCCAAACAAGAAACGATGACTGGATTTTCCTCTCTAAGAGAAATTTGAGGGTTTTGTTTGGTACTCAAATCTCTCAACCAAAAAGAAGGGGAAAAGCGATTTCTTTATGGTTGAACCTCACAAAACCAACAAGTTATTTTTAGAATGTTTAAGGATGTAAAATAGTGATAGAACATGCAACCTTTCTTTTACTAGATGTTTGGGGTGACCGATTTCTTCAGTTGGGGAGAGAGTCTTCAATCTGATGAATGGCATGAAGTTGCTAATAAGGTCTGAAGAGTCAAATACAGAGGTGGCAACTATTGGAGGTTGCAATTTTTTTGGTGAAAATGTGGTGGTTCTGCGATGGTGGTGGCAACCGTTTCACATCTGCGATGGTGGTGGCAACTATTGGAGGTTAAATGGCCAAGTGGACGGTCATGAAGTCTGGGCCGATTGAAAGAAAGACAAGGGCCCAAGAAGTTAGCAAAGGAGTGGCCCTTTTTTTGTCAAAGTCAAGAAATTGGCTATTAGACAAGAGTGGGGTGGGCCGGCAAAATGGGCTGGTTGCTTTAGAGGAGAGGACAGTCACGTGGGGGTTTTAAAAGGGGCGACGATAGATGGAAAGTTAGATCCATCATCGTCCCCACCGAGAGCTCCTACCCATTCTAAGAACCAGGGACGAAAAGGAAGCTCAAACAGCTTGCAGTGGCAGCTGTCCAGGGCGAATTATTTGTCTCCATAGCATCCGAACCCCAAAAGGAAAAGAACAAGGCAGGAAAGAGTGGAAGACCAGTTGGAAAATGAAGCATTTAGGAGTGAGCAGGAAAGTGATTCTGAAGGTTCAGAAACTTAAAGTATTGGTAGTGTTTCTTTGGGGAAATGTCTTTTACAACAAGACGCATAGAACTTTGACACAGAACAACTTCTTTTTAGAGGAAGAAGATGCTGTAGCATTGAATATTTTGTCTATCCCTTCAAAATCTGTAGCTGAACTGGAAAATCGAAGGGGAGAAGAGAGCTCCATCGATAGGGAACCAACTGGAAAATCTGTGGCTGTTCCAGGATCTCCTTGAAAGAAAAATGCAAGGCTCACACCTCCAACGAACCCAAAACGAACGATCTCAAGAAATTCCAACCAACGTGCAAGACGAAGGACCACACAGACAAACAGATGGAAATCGAATGGGTCAAAAAAAACTTAAGAACTACGAAGCTACAACGGAAATAAACATTAATTAAATCACAAACACATGGGAAGTGAATATTGCCCAGCTGAGATTCACCATTCGTCGTCATTCATCATTAAAAAAAATAGAATCAAAATCTTGATTAAATAAGTCAGAAATGATCAATCAAGGGTCAAACTTCCCATCATCCAAAACAAACATAAAAGAACCCTGAACAAAACAAACCGAAGCAACAAGAAGCGATCTCAATGTTCGAGCCTTCAAGAAAGCAAGCTAAACGTGGAAATGGCATTGAAATCCTAGTGATGGGGATAAAGAAAACGATATCAGACGTACCTGATTCCTGAACAATCATCTGAGGTGACGTAACAACGAAGAAGGATGAATGGATGGATTTGAGTGGGCGAATAGGGTTTCGGAGATTGTGAGAGAGAGAGAAATATCTGGAATTTAGGCAGTTAGATCTTGGAGACGAACATCCCGATCTCCCACTTTTCTTCTGGTAATTATGTCGCAAAGGCTTTCGTACAGTGGTTTGTGATTGTATGAGCCAAAAAAAACTTGGAAGTTATAAATCCTTGTTTCCTGAAAATCTAGAAAGTTGAAAATAGATATACATGAGCCCAAAAATTGGCTTTCCATTGAAGTTAACATAGTAGCTTCTCGAAGTGACTTTTAATCTTAGGCCACATTCACCCAACTTCATGCATATTGGGAACATCTTTTATACTTTATATCACCAATATTTCCGATGTGTGGTTGGATATTGCTGATGCTGATTTTTATAAAGGTAGTTCAAACGAAGTTGAAGCCCTCTCAAACGAGTCCGGATCTCCTGCTTACAAGAACTCTGTCCATGTTTACCCACGTAACATTACAACCACACATGGCGAACATCCTATCCTCTTACGAGCTAGAGATCCGGAGTCATCTCAAGCTAGCTTTGTTCCCGATTTGCAACTATAGTGTCTTGTGGTTGTGGGTATTATGGATAGTCTCTTTGTGGATAGGAAATACAAGCTCCATTGCAATTAGCCTACAAACAGAGGGTGTCAAATTTAAAATTATGTGCATATTTGTATTAGATTTGATGCACTCAAGATCTATTGCTTGCCATGATGTGTATAATAGGCTATGCAGCCAATCACAAGTGGACATGTCAATGTTCTCCACTCGAGACCCAAATGTAAACAGAACATTGGCATGCATAGCATGTATAGTTCTCCTAGGCTAAAGATAGCTTGTTTAGACTATATGAATTGTTTTATCCCACCCAAATGTCTCTCATTGTATAATTCTTGGATAATTTTTAGTCGCCTTAAGCAATTAGGTACACATAGTTAGAAAAGTAACTTGTTTAAACTTGATGGACTATTTTATCCCACCCAAAGGGTTTCTCATTGTATATGTCTTGGATAATTTATAATTGCCATGAGCAATTAGGTACACATAATCGAGTCCTTTTAAATAAAAATCCATCATGCATCACAAAAATATGTTCTTGTATATCAATTTGTACAACATCCATGATACAAGCAAAATAAGGGTTAGTAAATAATAATTTACAAAAAGTATCAAATCCAAGTACTTGTGCTCAAAATATGGATAACATAGCTCTTCTAAGGTTGAATGTGTCTATATTTCTACAAATGTATTTAAAAAATATATATATAAGTAAAGAGGCTCAAACCAACATCATTGGCTTTAAAAATTAAGGAATTAGCCATCTATCCACTACATTCAAATATGACATTATTTACAAAATATGTTATATATAGTATTTATGCGATCCACAAGATACACATGCATCACCATGTTTTGACCTTTATTTTAACCGCGATTGAACTTCTAACCCTTCAACCTGTCTCTTTTCTAGTTCCATGCCTAGTCTAATTCTATGAACATTAGTATGAACCACTTGACTTCTCATCATAGTATTCTATAGTCTACCCACCTTGGCTTAATACAACACTAATTCCAATTTTAGAGGCACTACAATCAATTTCAAAGGGATATTTAAAGTTTGAAAATATTAGCATAAGAGCAGCAAACAAATTGCACCATAATTTGAACAAAGGCCCTCTCCACTTTAGTCATGAATGTGAAGGTAATCTTGGTCTTCATAAAATTTATGTATGGTGCTAAGTGCCATAATAGTAATGAAATTGTTAATGAATCACTTATAGAATCTTGCAAGACCATGGAATCATCATGCTTTGAAAAGTGTTTAAGGTGTTAGTTAATCAGAATGATGTTGAAACCCCATCTCCTAAGATAATGTACTCAATGAATAAGACTTGATATGATTTGCTACTATGATACTTATCATGTTTGCATAAAGTTGTTTCCTACACAATCATTAGTATATCTCAAAGATGCAAAATGAGAGTATGTGATAGTATTATATATGAGTATCATCAAAATATACTACATCACATCGACCAATAAAAGGCTTGAGAACCTTTTCATGATACTCATGGTTATATTTGATGCATTAGACAATCCAAATGGCATCACTAGCTATTCATACAAATCATATTGCATTTTGAATGTCATCTTCCATTTGTCATTAAAATATATTATAATCTTATTGTAACCAAACTTTAAGTTCAACTTACAATTAAACACTCTGGCCAGATTGTTTGTCCATTGCTCATCATGTATAACATGATGGAAAAATTTTCATGGGCACCCAAGTAGTAGATGGCATGCATTCATGCATATAACATTACACTATATTTGATCACTATAATTGTTGCCAATAGAAAAACCTATTAGACATTGGTGTATAATTGCTACCTCATTCTTCTTTTTCAACTATATAAGTATCAGCACCCAATTTTTGCTTAATCCGCTGTTTAAGTCTTAAGTTCACCTCGAACACTCGATCTCACCTTTATGATCCCTCCAAAACACAAAAAAAAAACAACAAAAAACCCAAATTTCAACCCCAAAACCCCCAGATTTATCATTAAATTTTCTCGATACTAATTTGATGTCCTTGATTAACCCCTATTTACACCTTAATCCATAGATCAAACACTACCATTAAATCCTGGACCTCTTAAAACACTTACCCATGAAATTTCAACTCAAGATTCCTCCATTTACCTTTTCATCAAACCAAGATTCTATTTCAAACCCTTTCAATGGCATAAATACCCACAACCCAAATCCCCTTGATCCTAACACTTTAAAACTAATCAAACTACCAATCTAACACTCCATTAAGCCAAAATTCCATTTTGGACCTTCTTGTTGACCTAAATTTCTACAATATTGACCCCCTTGAACTAATCAAACACTATCATTAGATCCCAAACATCCTAAAGTCCCTACCTATAAAATTTCAGCCAAACATACCCTTGATTACCCCTCCATAATACAAAGATTCTGTTTCAAAGCTCTAAATTAGCTAAATCACCATCCCTCTAGATCTGCTTAATTCGGTCTAGTTGGGCCAATTTAAAACCATTAATCGATCGAAAATGCCCAAAAACCCTACCTAGTCAAATTTCACTCAAAAATATCTTAGTTCCTCCCCCAACTAAAAAGATTTCATTTTAACCAAATTTCGTTAACCCGTACACATAGAACCTCCATGGCTCCAAACACCCTTAGACAATCTTAGCCCTTTACGCTTTGACTTAGAACCCCCACCATTAGATTTAAATCCCAATTTGACCTTCTTCGACCTAAATAGACAAAATTAGCCATAAGTTTTCTAAAATTACCAAAATACCTCTAAACTTCTTAAAATTATGAAAATACCCTTATGCCCTAATATAAAAGCCCACCTAACTTTCTTATTTAAACTAACCTATAAATCATTCTTCCTTCTCCCCTCGACACCAAATAGAGGTGGCGGAGCAATGAGGACCTCTTTTTTCACTTTGATTTATTCTTCATAATTTCTTCTCTTTCTCTCTCTCTCTCTCTCTCTCTCTCTCTTCTACAACATCCACCAAAACACACTATTTGTTATCTCTTTCCTCTTGACATACAGTGGTAGACGACGGTGAAGTTCCTTTCCCCAATTTTTCTTCTTTCATTCCTTTTTTCTTTTTCTTCCTATCTCCTTCTCTCTTACCCATTCCAATCACCTCTTTCTTTACTAGCGAGATAAAAGGAGGTTTCCGCCTCCTGTTCATCTTCTTGAAGAGAACAGGGGAGTTGCAACGATGGCAACGATGGCACCTCTCCCTCGTTTTCACCTATTTTTGGTGTACATCTTATCGACTTTGGATCACTTTTTCTATTTTCCTCATCACTGTTATTCCCCACTTCACCATTTCCTGGTTTCCATAACCATCCACCAATCCTCTATCATTTTACCTCCATCTTCGACTGAGCAGTGTCATTAACAACGATGATAGCCCAATTGCATTGTTTATGTACTGATTATTGAAGGGATTGGAGATCCATCATATGAATGGCCAAACCCTGCAAGAAGGTTGAGCGAAATTTCAAGAATTTCTTCATTCCCATCCGGGAATCATATTCCCAATTTAGAAAACTACATTTTCAAGGTTCGTTCTTGTAACCAAATTGGACCAAATCTGAAACCAAGAATAGGGAGTGATATACCTGATACAAAATCTATGCCAAAAGTTCCTCCTAATGCAGGTGTTCACGCCCAAAGAGTGTACCGAATCCTCCCTCCACTAAAGATGGCACAGCTTAGGATGAGGCAGGATTTGATGTATCTCCCATGGCCCGAACCAAGAGCACGCACGCACGCACGTGGCAAGTGGCAACGCTCAGGGCGGACCCATTGAGGGCACGTGTAAAGCAGAGGTCGGTGCACAACATGGGGCCAATTGCACGGCCGCATGCAACAGCCTCGGATGGCCACACTACTTAGGGCCAGACCGTATCCTGACCGTCCAAGCCCACCTACCTCTAGGCGACCCCAAGTATAAATAGGGGGCAACCCACTCAGGGTAAACACCTGGACTCAGGACTACTAAGGACTCTCCAGTTTCTTGTGTGACCTCGTCTAAGCACTCCTTACTCAGGCCTCATCCACTTTCTTATTACCCCCATATTAACTTGACCATCGGAGTCTTCGCCTCGGGTTAGCACCTGAAAGAATGGTAGGATCCATCTAATGGACGCCACAAAGGTTGCGGAATGGGTGGGCGAATTTCAAAAATTTTCCTACCTTCTCCCAACTGGGAATCATATTCCCTAAATTTAGAATACAATATTCAAGGATCCTACTTGAACCATAATCAAACCAGATCTGTACCAAAAGACAAATGGGAGGAATATACCTGATCCGGAGAAGCAGTATCTCCCAAAGTTGGTGTTCACACCCAAAGAATGCACCAAGAACCATTCCTGCTGAAGACGACACAGCTGTGGATGGAACAGAACCAATAGGGTGCGTCCTACACACTGGATCCTTCACAAGAATCCTCTGGAAACACTAAACACTGAATCTTTTTAGTCTTTGTTGCAAGACTAATGTCAAGAACAGATTTCTTGACTTTCTTTTTCTGCAAAGATCAAATCTTGGAAGGGTAGATGGCGGCGGTAGGAGGAGAACTCCAAGAGCGAAAAAGGGCTGGACTACTTCTTCTTCTTTTTTTGGAGTATGAATGAGATCCTATCTCAAATCGTAGGAGATATCCTATATCTCTTCAAAAGGTGGTTCGAAATCTGATGATTTCTCTCTCTTAGGGTTTCTCCTCCTTTCTTCTTGATTAAGAAACCTCCTAATGAGGAGTTATCCCAATCCAAATCAGTATTTGGATAGGGGATTATCTTAATCCTATCTGCAGATAAAGTTAGCTTACTCCTGATCTTATCAGGAGGTTACCAGATTCAAATCTAATTTGAATTTGGTCTCCAAGAGTGGATAAGGCTAAAGGCCCAATCCTTTTACTAACATTAATCTTAGATTCGCCCCATGGATGGGTGATCATATCAGCCCACCTCAAAATGGGCTTTCGGCCCATTAAGTGTTCAGTGTCTAAATACATTCCAATCTGCTGCGCAGTTGGGCTTCTTTGTATGGCGTGGGACCCAAGCATTGATGTACACACCAGCCACATGGGTTCGGCCTAGCCTTTAATACAAGGCCCAGCCGAATTCACTGAAAAAACTCAATGAACCCCTTGAGTCAATCACATGGACCCTATGGGCCCAACAGTTACATTAAGTGGTCCCTGGGCCAAGCCATCTTATAAAAACCCAGGGACTGTGGGCAGGTGCAAGATTAGCCCATCAGGTATTATCCTAAATGGTCTTACACTTAACCTCTCAGCCCTTAATGATCAAGCACTGCCCGACAAGAGAGGACCTCTCCCTCGGCTACAAGGAACAGTGCCGCACTCTCCTCTCATATGGATCCCGGGAATTAAAACCATTTGAAAACATTTTGAAACCGTACATATATATATATAAATATATTAATTTTGCAAAACAAAATTCCAACGATTGAAATCAACTGCCGGCAGTTTGGTTTCCATCAGAGAGAGTGCATTCCCGATCATTACCCTTTGTCCGACAAAGTGGCTGATTCTGTCACTATGATCACCCACTCAGATGAATTCTCAAACTGCCCCAACATACCCAGGTTTTGATCCCCATCTAAGGATCTCACTGATTGGTATATCAAAGACAGCCTGATCCGACACCTAGTGAAGTGTCATAATCGAGTCTAGGGGTCAGGTGTAACTTTCCAATTTTGCCCATCTGTCTCCAAGGTCCAGGGCAAAACTGGAAATCTGGTCCGGTTCAACGATTCAAGTAATCCCATACTACATGTGCCTCGGGTCTTACCCTGGTGGCTGAGATAGGCCATCCCAACACTTGGTGGCACACCAGTATCAGCCTTGGCAGGATAAATCTCCCCAGACTTATCCAACGACTGTGAACATTTAAAACTAGCACGAATCTCTATAAAAGTCCAGTTTTAGGGTTTTGCACAGAATTAAACCAAACAACATGAATCAAACATGCACTTTATTTATTTCCACTAAATAACAAAAGTACATCAAATCGGATTGAAGCTAAGGGCATACAAAACTGTCTAACAGCTCCCACTTGCACTTAGGTCCAATCTGGTACAAGCCGGAGTCCCATACTTTCCACGTGTTTCTCAAACACCTTCTGTGTCAGTGGCTTAGTCAATGGGTCTACCACACTATCCGCTGATGCTACCTTCTGAATTTGGACGTCCCCTCTACCAACGATCTCCCGCAGTACATGGTACTTTCTCTCGATGTGCTTTGACTTCGAGTGAGCCCGAGGCTCTTTAGCCTGGGCGATCGCTCCATTGTTGTCACACAACAACGGGATGGGTGATGTGCTGGATGGAATCGCTCTCAATTCGTGTATGAACTTCTTCATCCACATGGCTTCCTTGGCAGCTTCACTTGCGGCAATGTACTCGGCCTCGGTTGTGGAGTCTGCAGTGGACCCCTGTTTGCTGCTTTTCCAGCAAACAGCACACGATCCTATCATGAAAACATACCCAGATGTAGACTTTCTATCATCTGGATCCGACTGGAAATCGGCATCGGTATACCCTAGAACTTGCAGTGAACTACCATCGAATACCAAACAAAACTCTTTTGTCCTTCGAAGGTATTTGAGTATGTTCTTCACAGCAGTCCAATGCTCCTGCCCTGGGTTTGCCTGGAATCTGCTTACCACACTCATCGCCTGAGCAATGTCCGGGCGAGTGCACAGCATGGCATACATGATGCTCCCTACGGCTGAGGCATAGGGAACGTCTCTCATGCTCTCAATCTCCTCAGAAGTCTTGGGAGACATCTTCTTGGAGAGAGTGACTCCGTGCCTGAAAGGAACGTTTCCTTTCTTGGAGTTCTCCATGCTGTATCTTTTGACAATTTTGTCAATATAAGCAGCTTGGGATAATCCAATTATCCGCTTCGATCTATCTCTATAGAGTCGAAGACCCAGTATGTATGAAGCTTCTCCAAGATCTTTCATGGAGAACTGCTGTGATAGCCATACCTTGACCGAAGTCAACATTCCTACATCATTCCCAATGAGTAGGATATCGTCCACGTACAACACCAAAAAGGTGATCTTATCCCCACTGGATTTCCTGTAAACACAGGGCTCATTCGGATTCTGCTCAAAGTCAAACGTTTTGACTGCAGAATCAAAATGGATGTTCCAACTCCTAGAAGCCTGCTTAAGTCCATATATGGATCAATTGAGTTTACATACCATGTGTTCCTGACCAGCAGCAGTGAAGCCTTGCGGCTGCTGCATATAGATATCTTCACTAAGATCTCCATTCAGGAACGCGGTTTTGACATCCATTTGCCAAATCTCATAGTCATGGTACGCTGCTATAGCTAGTAGGATCCTAATGGATTTAAGCATGGCCACGGGCGAAAAGGTTTCCTCATAGTCGATGCCTTCTTTCTGAGTATACCCTTCCGCCACCAAACGAGATTTGTAGGTCTTAGTCCTACCATCGGGGCCCTTCTTCCTCTTGTAGATCCATTTGCAACCAATTGCTTTTACCCCGGAGGGCGGATCCACTAGAGTCCAGACTTCATTGGTCTCCATTGAGTCCATTTCGGCTCTCATGGCCTCCACCCACTTCTGGGAGTCTATGTCTAACATAGCTTCCGTGTAAGTCACAGGATCCTCTTCACTAGTCAAGGCTTCCACTAGGTAACTATCCTAGTCATAACCATATCGGACTGGTGGTCTGGATACCCGGGTGGACCTTCTAGGTTGGTCATTACCTGAAACTTGTGGGACATCTCCCACTACTCCTGAGCTCTCCTCATCAAGAAATATTTCCTGACCATGGGTGTCCAGGATGTAATCGGATTCCAAGAATTGGGCGTTTCGACTGCAGAACACTTTCTGCTCACTTGGGTCATAGAATAGATAACCCACCGAATCCTTTGGGTAGCCTATAAACAGGCAATGACTGGTTTTAGATTCCAACTTGTCCGCACTTGTTCTTTTAACGTGTGCAGGACAACCCCAAATCTTCAAGTGTCTTACACTTGGCTTCCTTCCGGTCCAAAATTCATATGGAGTTTTCGGAACTGATTTGGTTGGAACCTGATTTAGCACGTAGATAGCAGTCTCTAATGCATATCCCCAAAAGGATGTGGGTAATTGTGAGAGTACGAGAAGCGACCGGACCATGTCCAACAAGGTCCTATTCCTCCTCTTTGAAACACCGTTGAGTTGAGGTGTAGCAGGAGGAGCTAGTTGTGACACTATCCCATTGTCCCTTAAGTAGTCCCTGAATTCGTCAGAGAGATACTCGCCACCTCGATCTGATCGAAGGGCCTTAATTTCTCTCCCTAACTGTTTCTCGACTTCTTGTCTGAACTCTTTGAACTTTTCAAAGGATTCAGACTTATGTCTCATTAGGTACATGTAACCATATCGTGAAAAATCATCTATAAAGGTGATGAAATATACGTGTTGGTTACGTGTCCTAACACTCAGGGGACCACATACATCAGTATGTATTAGGTCAAGAGTGCCTGCAGATCTTTCAGGCTTACCGTCAAATGGCCGCTTAGTCATCTTACCTTGGAGGCAAGGTTCACAAGTGGGACGATTTTCTACGGTTAGAAAATCCAAAGGACCATCCTTTACCAGCCTTGTGATTCGGTCAATACCGATATGGCCAAGTCGGTAATGCCAGAGGCACGTGGGACTTACTGTATTACGATTCCTTTTCTTGGGATTTTCGACCGACGTAGTTTCGGTTAAGTTAGTTTCCAAAGAAGGATGCAGAACATAGAGACCGTTCTCTAGTTCCCCGCATGCGATGAATTTATTATTCCGTTTAACAGTAATCATATTACTAAAGTAAACAGTATATCCATCAGCACACAATTTTGAAACAGAAATTAAATTCCTTCTCAAGTTCTGTACATAAAGACAATCTTTAAGTACAAGGACTCCTTCTTTAAAAACTAATTCTACGGTTCCTATTGCCGCAACTGCAACACTTGCAGTCGTTCCCAAGAAGAGTGTCACTTCTCCTTCACTTAATCTTCTGCTAACTTTGAACCCCTGCAGTGAGTTACACGCATGAGTTGAAGCCCCGGAGTCAACACACCAGGACACAGAAGTAACTAACATATTAGTTTCTATGACACAAGTTTCGATGTTACCTTTCTTAGATTCCAGGTAAGCAAGACAATTCCTCTTCCAGTGGCTGGTCTGCTTGCAGAAGTGACAGACATCAGATGCCTTGTTCTTCTTCTGCTTCTTAGGTTTGGCAGTTTTCTTCTAGGGCTTCTTTGCCTTTCTCTTTTTCTTGCCCAATTTGTTAGCTTTGGCAAGCATAACCACAGGCTCATCCTTCTTGAGTAGATCCTCGGCTCTCTGCAACATATTGCTGAGTTCATGGATGCTGACATTAAGCTTATTCATATTATAGTTCATTGTGAACGCATTGAAGGAAGAGGGCAAAGAATTGAGGATGGCATCCACTTGCGTGCCAAGATCTAGCCCGGATCCAAGAGCTTCAAGTTCGTTAATGTATCCCATCATCCGAAGACAATGGTCATGAACTTTCCGCCCTTTGGTCATCTGCGCGGTCATGAACAATTTCAGGACCTTCTGTCGAGTAGAACGGTTCTGCTCTTCATACATTGTTCTTAGACTGTCCAATATGTCCTTGGCTAGTTCGATCTGATCGAACTACCTCTGTATTGAGTTGTCTAATGAGGCAATGACAAAGCAGCGGGCTAGGGAGTTCTTATCCTCCCAATCTTGGTAGTCCCTCCTACGGGCCTCAGAAGCCCTATCACCCGGACGTTCCGGGGCAGGATTTTTCACCACCTTGTCTAACTTTTCGGAAGTTAGGACCAGCATAAGATTTCTGTACCAGTCGGCATAGTTTGGGCCCTTAAGCTTGTTATCGTCTAGAAGCTTTGCAAATTGACCGTTTGCCATTTTCTGATAAAACAACAAAATCATTAGTCCACAACCTTAGTTTGATTCATGTTACCTACATAGATATGGCTTTTAATCTATGTTCCATTCCCATTTGTTCATCTCTGAGATTTCCCTCCTTTCTCAGTGACGGAGACAACGAAATGTCTCTAGAAATGTGGGAAATGACATGGGGTGCGTGAAGCCAACTGTTTCAGCTGCATAACCCCACCACCTTTCTGTGATGGATCATATCCACTCATCAAATGAGTTTCCCTTTGGCCTCTGTCAGACAAGGTTCAGAGCCATTTTCAGGTAAACCTTTCTGTCCAGTGAGTGCACACCCATCATATTCAGGTTACGCCAAGGTACCGTGAGAGAGTTCCCATTTTCTAGTGAAGCCCCTCCCACATCGGTCTATGATGCCCCTATCATCTTATGAAACACTCTAATAGATCCAACAGTAAATGGATAGCCCAATTTTATGGTGCGTTTCCTCATTACTGAATGACCCTTCATTGTGCTAATGACGGAAGGCCTTTAGAGAGTCCATCATATGGATCTCCCTATCACATGCATTCATATTTGCTGGAGGGAACAAAATTATGCCCTATTTTTTTTAATTTAGGTCAAACCAGAGTGGCTCCCACTGACTTTCATAAAGTCAGATTTCTGGTGGGCCTTAATCGGCTAGGGGTTCCGTACGCATCCCTTTTTCAGGGTTGTGGGGCCCACCAAGCAAAGAGGGGTCATCCAATGACCTTGAGGGACACCATGGCAATGATGTGCATTCAGCCATGGTGTGCGCAAAAGCCACTAACTAGTCTTCATGGGCCAAGTACTTATGACCCATGGTCGTAGCACATCAAACATCCAAACATCACATGTAAAGGAGGAATTGATCCAATCAATTAACTACTGTAAAGCCCATCGAATAGCCCATTTAAAATCTAAATCATTAACAATTAATGTCTACTAGGTGTATGGGCTGAATCGCAGTTAGCAGTTCGGCCCATACAGCTTTTCTCACAATAGTGGGCTTTTGCAGTTTTAACTATTTAAAACTGGGCTTTACAGGTGGGCCGAATTAATCCTGTAATTGATCATCAGATTTGGAACAGCAAGTGTGAGAAATATGGACTGAAAAACAGTTCCTTTCGAACCCCAGATTCGGTCCAAACAGTTTTGGTCCAATCTAGTCCGAAAAAGTCCAAAAACTGATTTTCAATTCAAGAATTAATTCATGAAAGATCTGAAATTAATAATTTTGATTTCAAACAATCACAAATCAATCTATGGACTGTTCGCACCACCTGCAAAACAGAGGTTAATCACAAGGGTTGCAGTTTCACAAACTGCAAATCGCAGAAAGCGATTTCTCCATCTGCAAATCTCCAGCGCCGCCATCTTCTTCCTTCTTCTTTAATCAAGAAAAATAACAGAAATCCTATTTCTATTAATTACATTCTTGATCAAATCCTATACATTCAGTCTAAAATAAAAATAAAAAAAATATTTACAGACCAAATTAAATGAAATAAATAAATAGAAAAGAGAAAGGGTGCGCAGACCATCTGCGCCAAATCTGCACTGCGATCTCCAGGTTTGAACAGTCCATTAAATCAAAATAAATAAAGAACAATTCTAAATAAATTTTGGATTTAATAAAAAATTAATTTCAGATCAATCGCCCTTAACAAGAAACAGTTTCTTGAAATAAAGAAAAATAATCTGCGCAAATCTTGTAAAAAAACCTTCTATCCATCTGCGCAGGGTCAGATCTGATTTTCTTTTGGTTCAAGATTCGAACCTGTGGCTTTGATACCACTGAAAGAATGGTAGGATCCATCTAATGGATGCCACAAAGGTTGCGAAATGGGTGGACGAATTTCAAAAATTTTCCTACCTTCTCCCAACTAGGAATCATATTCCCTAAATTTAAAATACAATATTCAAGGATCCTACTTGAACCATAATCAAACCAGATCTATACCAAAAGACAAATGGGAGGAATATACCTGATCCGGAGAAGCAGTATCTCCCAAAGTTGGTGTTCACGCCCAAAGAATGCACCAAGAACCGTTCCTGCTGAAGATGACACAGCTGTGGATGGAACAGAACCAGCAGGGTGCATCCTACACTGGATCCTTCACAAGAATCCTCTAGAAACACTAAACACTAAATCTTTTTAGTCTTTGTTGCAAGACTAATGTCAAGAATAGATTTCTTGACTTTCTTTTTCTGCAAAGATCAAATCTTGGAAGGGTAGATGGCGGCGGCAGGAGGAGAACTCCAAGAGCGAAAAAGGGCTGGACTGCTTCTTCTTCTTTTTCTGGAGTATGAATGAGATCCTATCTCAAACCGCAGGAGATATCCTATATCTCTTGAAAAGGTGGTTCGAAATCTGATGATTTCTCTCTCTTAGGGTTTCTCCTCCTTTCTTCTTGATTAAGAAACCTCCTAATGAGGAGTTATCCCACTCCAAATCAGTATTTGGATAGGGGATTATCTTAATCCTATCTACAAATAAAGTTAGCTTACTCCTGATCTTATCAGGAGGTTACCAGATTCAAATCTAATTTGAATTTGGTCTCCAAGAGTGGATAAGGCTAAAGGCCCAATCCTTTTACTAACATTAATCTCAGATTCGCCCCATGGATGGGTGATCATATCAGCCCACCTCGAAATGGGCTTTTGGCCCATTAAGTGTTCAGTGTCTAAGTACTTTCCAATCTGCTGCCCAGTTGGGCTTCTTTGTATGGCGTGGGACCCAAGCATTGATCTACACACCAGCCACATGGGTTCGGCCCAGCCTTTAATACAAGGCCTAGCCGAATTCACTGAAAAAACTCAATGAACCCCTTGAGTCCATCACATGGACCCTATGGGCCCAACACTTACATTAAGTGGTCCCTGGGCCAAGCCATCTTATAAAAACCCAGGGACTGTGGGCAGGTGCAAGATTAGCCCATCAGGTATTATCCTAAATGGTCTTACACTTAACCTCTCAGCCCTTAATGATCAAGCACTGCCCGACAAGAGAGGACCTCTCCCTCGGCTGCAAGGAACAGTGCCACACTCTCCTCTCATATGGATCCTGGGAATTAAAACCATTTGCAAACATTTTGAAACTGTACATATATATATAAATATATTAATTTTGCAAAACAAAATTCCAACGATTGAAATCAACTGCCGGCAGTTTGGTTTCCATCAGAGAGAGTGCATTCCCGATCATTACCCTTTGTCCGACAAAGTGGCTGATTCTGTCACTATGATCACCCACTCAGATGAATTCTCAAACTGCCCCAACATACCCAGGTTTTGATTCCCATCTAAGGATCTCACTGATTGGTATATCAAAGACAGCCTGATCCGACACCTAGTGAAGTGTCATAATCGAGTCTAGGGGTCAGGTGTAACTTTCCAATTTTGCCCATCTGTCTCCAAGGTCCAGGGCAAACTGGAAATCTGGTCCGGTTCAAGGATTCAAGTAATCCCATACTGCATGTGCCTCGGGTCTTACCCTGGTGGCTGAGATAGGCCATCCCAACACTTGGTGGCACACCAGTATCAGCCTTGGCAGGATAAATCTCCCCAGACTTATCCAACGGCTGTGAACATTTAAAACTAGCATGAATCTCTATAAAAGTCCAGTTTTAGGGTTTTGCACAGAATTAAACCAAACAACATGAATCAAACATGCACTTTATTTATTTCCACTAAATAACAAAAGTACATCAAATCGGATTGAAGCTAAGGGCATACAAAACTGTTTAACAGCACCTGGGGCCTCTAACGTTCTCTCTCTCTCTCTCTTCACAGGTCTGACCTATCAACCCTCGGCCACAACAGACCTCGTATTCTTCAACCAACCCTCGGCTCGTAAGCAAAATTACCTTGTTGCTCTCGACCCATCCTAGTTAGCAACAATTGGCATCGTCTGTGGGAACGTCACTAAGACTTCCCTCAATTAAACTCACACTCTAAAAAACTTAAGAATTAACTCCTAAGCTTTAGCTGACATGGCAAGAAACACCAGGAACACTTGTATTGTTTATGTACAATACATAAACTGGCATCGACTGAGTAATGTCATTAATAACGATGATAGCCCAATTGTATTGTTTATGTACTGATTATTAAAGGGATTGGAGATCCATCATATGAATGGCCAAACCCTGCAGGAAGGTTGAATGAAATTTCAAAAATTTCTTCATTCCCATCCGGGAATCGTATTCCCATTTTAGAAAAATGCATTTTCACTTCCTTTTAATGTTGGCTAGCATGGCTCTTTTTGTATGGCGTGGGACCCTAACATTGATCTATATATCAGCCGCATGGGCTCAACATAGCCACTGTTACAAGGCCTAGCCGAATTCACTACTGAATACAGTAAACCCCTAAGTCCATCACTATGGGCTCTTAATGGGCCCAACATTTACGCTAAATGGTCTTTCGCTCTAGCCATCTTATGAAGGCCCAAGGACTATGGGCAGATGCAAGATTAGCCCATCAGGTATAACTCTCAATGGAATTACACTTAACCTCTCAACCCATAATGATCAAACACTACCCGACAAGAGAGGACCTCTCCCTCGGCAGCAAGGTACAGTACTGCACTCTCTACTCACATGGATCTTGGGATTTAAAACCTTTTGTAAACAATTTGTGAGACCATAATATATAAGTATATCTTTATATAAATATGTTTTGCAAAACCAAATTTCAAACACATTTGAAATCCACTACCGGCAGTTTGGGTTTTTATCAGAGAGAGTGCATTTTCCCAATCATTTACTTTATTCGACAAAGGGGCTGATCATGTCACTATGATCACCCACTCAGATGAATTCTCGGACTGTCCCAACATACTCAGGTTTTGACCCCGTCTAAGAATCTCATTGATTGACACATCAAAGACAGCCCAATCCGACACCTAGTGCAGTATCATAATCGAGTTTAGGGGTCAGCTGTTGTTAGACAGTTTTGTATGCCCTTAGCTACAATCAGTTTTGATGTACTTTTGATATTTAATGTAAATAAATAACGTACATGTTTGATTCAAGTTATGTGGTATGCTTTTGTGTAAGGCCCTAAAACTGGACACTTAATGAGACTTGTGTTAGTTTTAAATGTTCACAGCCGTTCGATAAGTCTGGGGAGATTTATCCTGCCAAGGCTGACGCTGGTGTGCTGCCAACTGTTGGGGTGGCTTGTCTCAGCCGCCAGGGTAAGACCCAAGGCACACGCAGTGTAGGATTACTTGAACCCTTAAACCGGACCAGATTTCCAGTATTGCCCTGGACCTTGGAGATTGATGGGCAAAACTGGAAAGTTGCACTTGACCCCTAGACCCGATTATGGTACTACACTAGGTGTCGGATTGGGCTGTCTTTGATGTGCTAATCAGTGAGATCCGTAGCGAGGGTCAAAACCTAGGTATGTTGGGATAGTTTAAGAATTCATCTGAGTAGGTGATCATAGTGACAAGATCAGCCCCTTTGTCGGACAAAGGTAATGATTGGGGATGCACTCTCTCTGATGGAAACCAAACTGCCGACAGTTGATTTCAATCATTGGAATTTTGTTTTGCAAAATTTATATATATGATATATACTTATATATGGTTTCAAAATGTTTGCAAATGGTTTTAATTCTCGGGATCCATGTGAGTAGAGAGTGCAAATGGTTTCAAAATGTTTGCAAATGTTGGTTCGATGCTCTAAGCCTCCAATGAGTTCTTGTGAAGAAGAGTTCGGTACGTGAGACGTACATTGTTGGTTCTGCCCCACCATCACTGCGTCATCTTTAGTGGGAGTAGATCTTGGATCTTTCTTTGGGCGTGAACACCGACTTTGGGAGATTTTGATTCTCTGTATCAGGTATAACCCTTCCCCTGATCTTTGGTTCAGATCTGGTCTGGTATGGTTCGAGTAGGATCCTTGAATTTTGATTTTAAAATCAGGGAATATGATTCCCAGTTGGAAGTAAGGTAGGAAATTTTTGAAATTCGCCTACCTATTCCCCAACCTTTTTGGCGTCCACACGATGGATCCTACCATTTTTTTAGGTGTAACATTCCAGTTTTGCCCATCTATCTCTAATGTCCAGGGCAATACTGGAATTTTGGTTCGGTTTAGGGTTCAAGAAAACCCACACTACATGTACCTCAGGTCTCAGCCTGGCAGCTAAGACAAGCCACCCCAACCAACTTGGCGGCACATTAGTGTCAGCCTTGATAAGATAAACCTCCGCAGATCTATCCAACAGCTATGAAGATTCTAAACTAACATGAGTCTCATATGTGTCCAGTTTATGGGAATTACACAGAAACACACTACAATAACATGAATCAAATATGTACTTTATTCATTTACAATGAATGTCATAATGTACATCATGCTGATTGGAGCTAAGGGCATACACTGTCTAACAATTATTATTGTGATCTGATGTATCGCCAATGGCTCATACCAATAGCGTGCACGCACGTGGCAAGTGGCAGCGCTCAGTGCAGACCCATTGAGGTCACGTGTAAAGCAGAGGTCAGTGCACAACATGGGGCCAATAGCGCGGCCGCACGCAGCAGTCTTGGATGGCCATGCTACTTAGGGCCGGAAAGTATCCTGACCGTCCAAGCCCATCTACCTCTAGGCGACCTCAAGTATAAATATGGGGCAACCCTCTCAAGGTAAACACCTGGACTCTGGAATACTAAGGACTCTCTAGTTTCTTGTGTGACCTCGTCTAAGCACTCCTTACTCAGGCCTCATCCACCTCCTATTACCCCCATACTAACTTGACCATCGGAGTCTTCGCCTCGGGTTAGCACCTAGGGCCTCTAACGTTCTCTCTCTCTCTCTCTCTCTCTCTCTCTCTCTCTTCACAGGTCTGACCTATCAACCCTCGGCCACAACAGACCTTGGATTCTTTAGCCAGCCCTCGGCTCGTAAGCAAAATTACCTTGTTGCTCTCGACCCATCCTAGGTAGAAACAATTGGCACCGTCTGTGGGAATGTCACTAAGACTTCCCTCAATTAAATTAACACTCTAAAAAACTTAAGAATTAACTCCTAAGCTTTAGCCGACATGGCAAGAAACACCAAGAACACTTAGAAGTTGGTCACGATGGACCATATCCAAGTGGTCATCGACTAGCTCGACAACCTCACACAGAGGCTAGACGAAGTGGGGCGTCCGATAGGTCTTCCCCAGGGCAGCCACCCCGCTAGAAGCCTAGGGCACTGTGGTGAACGTGTATCCCTAGACCTGTTAATCATCAGCCCAATTGGATCCAACAAGGCCAACCACTCAGAGTTCAACAACAGCCGACGTGCTAGCTAGTCGGCGAGGACCTCCCAACCCTTCAGCCGATGAGGGGATGAATAAGCATAATTCCCCACCCTCCCGACGTGCCAGCTAGTCGGAGAGGTGGTGTCGAGGCACAACGGCCCACAACCAAAACAGGTGCACCACCAAGAGTGGAATGGTGGCCGGTAGCTCCACACCGATAGTGTCTGTTTGCCAGCGGTTGTTTGGCTACAGCCAACGCCAAAGGAAATTTCCTGCCGAGGCCGGCATTTGTATTGAACCAAACCGCACAATTGCTTTGGCAAGCATTCTTGGATGGTATGGAGGAACCTAGAGTTGTCGATTGCCACATAGCAACTGACCTAAGTGTGGGATAGAGCCAGCTCATGAGATTCTGGAAAAGTGCCAGCTCATGAGATTCCGGAAAGGATCCAAAGACTGCTCCCACTGAAGATGGCACAGTGCAGGATGGAACAGAATCAATAGTGTTCTTCTCCAAGAGCTCAGTCCTTCGCAAGAATCAGTAGGATGGTACATGAGCATGCCTTCCTTTCAATCATTTCTCAGAGAACTGATGTCAAGATCCAATCTTGACTTCTCCAACAACTGGAGATCAAACTGGCAAACAGGGCGGCAAGAACAGGGAGGCGACAAGAGAGTATTCGCATGGTCCAGAATTCTCTCTTCTTGTTTTCAGCACTGAAGGAAATCTGATGTGTGTCTCTTAGGCTGCCGCCCCCTTCTTTTGTTAACCTAAAAGATCAGCTCCTAATCCAATTAGGAGCAGCTTATCCAAATCATATTTGGATAAGACTTCTCTTTAGGTGATAGGGATAAACCCTTATCTTATCGGCAGATTAGATTAGCTTTCTCCTAATCTCATTAGGAGGTTTCTAGATCTGAATCATATTCAGATCTGGGCTCTCTGAGTGGATAGGATTAAGACCCTATCTAATCTACTAATCCATCTTAGAATTCGCCCCTTTAATAAACTAAATGAATAGCCCAGTTCGAAATGGGCTTTAGGCCCATTAAGCTTATGTGCTCACTTAACCTTCCTAACTGCTGCCCAGTTGGGCTTCCTTGTATGGTGTGGGACCCAAGCATTGATCTACACATCAGCCACATGGGTTCGGCCCAGCCTTTGTTACAAGGCCTAGCCGAATACACTGTTAAAGACAGTGCACCCCCTGAAACCCATCGAATGGGCTCTATGGGCCCAACACTTACCCTAAGTGGTCCCTGGGCCAAGCCACCTTGTAACACCCAGGGACTGTGGGCAGATGCAAGATTAGCCCATCAGGTATTATCCTCAATGGTCTTACACTTAACCTCTCAGCCCATAATGATCACACACTGCCCGACAAGAGAGGACCTCTCCCTCGGCTGCAAGGAACAGTGTTGCACTCTCTACTTATATGGATCCCGGGAATTAAAACCCTTTTGCAAACATTTTAGAAACCATAATATATACTTTTATATCTCATATAAAATATACTTTGCAAAACAAATCTCAATGGTTGAAATCGGATGCCGGCAGTCTTGGTTTCCATTAGTGAGAGTGCATCCCCGATCTTACCTTTGTCCAAAGGGGCTGATCCTGTCACTATGATCACCCACTCAGATGAATTCTCGGACTGTCCCAACATACCCAGGTTTTGACCCCCTTTAAGGATCTCACTGATTGGTACATCAAAGACAGCCCGATCCGACACCTAGTGCAGTATCATAATCGAGTCTAGGGATCGGGTGTAACTTTCCAGTTTTGCCCATCAATCTCCAAGGTCCAGGGCAATACTGAAAATCTGGTCCAGTTCATAGATTCAATTAATCTTACACTGTATGTGCCTAGGGTCTCATCCTGGCAACTGAGACAGGCCACCCCAACCGACTTGGTGGCACCACAGTGTCAGCCTTGTCAGGATAGGTCTCCCTAGACCGACCCACTGACTGTGAACATTCTAAACTAACACAAGTCTCATTAAGTGTCCAGTTTAAGGGTATTACACAGAAACATACCAAAGGAACATGAATCAAATATGCACTTTTATTCATTTACAATAAACTCATAAAGTACATCATTCTGATTGAAGCTAAGGGCATACAAAACTATCTAATAGCTCCCACATGCACTTAGGTCCAATTAGGTACTAGCCGGAGTCCCATGCTTTCCACGTGTTTCTCAAACTCTTTCTGTGATAGTGGCTTCGTCAATGGGTCTACTACATTTTCCGCTAACGCTACATTTTCCTCTCGATGTGCTTCGAATTCGTGTGGGCTCGTGGCTCCGTAGCCTGAGCAATGGCTCCATTGTTGTCACACAACAATGGGATGGGTGATGTGCTGGACGGAACTACTCCCAACTCGTGAATGAACTTCTTCATCCACACGGCTTCTTTGGCAGCCTCACTTGCGGGAATGTACTCGGCCTTGGTCGTGGAGTCTGCAGTGGACCCCTGTTTGCTGCTTTTCCAGCAAACAGCACACGATCCTATCGTGAAAACATATCCAGATGTAGACTTTCTATCATCTGGATCCGACTGGAAATCGGCATCTGTATACCCTTGGATCTGTAGTGAGCTACCGTCGAATATTAGATAAAACTCTTTTGTTCTTCGAAGGTACTTAAGTATGTTTTTCACAGCAGTCCAATGCTCCTGCCCTGGGTTGGCCTGAAATCTGCTTACTACACTCACTACCTGAGCAATGTCAGGATGAGTGCACAGCATGGCATACATGATGCTCCTTATGGCAGAGGCATAGGGAACGTCTTTCATGCCATCAATCTCCTCAGAAGTCTTGGGAGACATCTTCTTGGAGAGAGTGACTCCGTGCCTGAAAGGAACATTTCCTTTCTTGGAGTTTTCCATGCTGTATCTTTTGACTATTTTGTCAATGTAACCAGATTGGGATAATCCTATTATCCACTTCGATCTATCTCTATAGAGTCGAAGACCCAGTATGTAGGAGGCTTCTCCAAGATCTTTCATGGAGAATTGCTGTGATAGCCATACTTTCACCGTAGTTAACATTCCTACATCATTCCAAATGAGTAGAATGTCATCTACATACAGAACCAAGAAGGTAACCTTATCCCCACTGTTCTTCCTGTAGACACAGGGTTCATCCGGATTCTGCTCGAAGTCAAACGATTTGACAGCAGGGTCAAAACGGATGTTCCAACTTCTAAAAGCTTGCTTAAGTCCATAAATGGATCTATTAAGTTTACATACCATGTTTTCCTGACCTGCAGCAATGAAGCCTTGTGGCTGCTGCATATAGATATCTTCAGTAAGATGTCCATTCAGGAATGCAGTTTTGACATCCATTTGTCAAATCTCATAATCATGGTATGCTGCTACAGCTAGCAGGATCCTAATGGATTTAAGCATGGCCACAGGCGAAAAGGTTTCCTCATAATCGATGCCCTCTTTCTGAGTGTACCCTTTCACCACCAGACGAGCCTTGAAGGTCTCAACCTTACCATCGGGGCCCTTCTTCCTCTTGTAAATCCATTTGCAACCGATTGCCTTTACCCCGGAGGGCGGATCTACTAGAGTCCAGACTCCATTGGTCTCCATTGAGTCCATCTCTGCTCTCATGGCCTCCACCCACTTTTGGGAATCTATGTCCAACATAGCTTCCGCGTAAGTCACGGGATCCTCCTCACTAGTCAAGGTTTCTACCAGGTAACTATCCTGGTCATAACCACAACGGACTGGTGGCCTGGATACCCGAGTGGATCTTCTAGGTTGGTCACCACCTGAAACTTGTGGGACATCTCCCACTGCTCCTGAGCTCTCCTCATCAAGAACAACTTCCTGACGATGGGTGTCTAGGATATAATCGGTTTCCAAGAATTGTGCATTTCGACTGCAGAACACTTTCTGCTCACTTGGGTCATAGAATAGATAACCTACAGAGCCTTTTGGGTAGCCTACAATTAGGCAACGGCTGGACTTGGATTCCAACTTGTCTGCACTCATTCTTTTAACGTGTGCTGGACAACCCCAAATCTTCAAGTGTCTAACACTTGGTTTATTTCCGGTCCAAAGTTCATATGGAGTATTCGGAACCGATTTGGTTGGAACCCGATTCAGCACATAAATCGCAGTCTCTAATGCGTAACCCCAAAAGGATGTGGGTAACTTTGAGTTTATGAGAAGCGACCGGACCATATCCAATAAGGTTCTATTCCTCCTCTCTGAAACATCGTTAAGTTGTGGTGTAGCAGGACGAGCTAATTGTGATACTATCCCATTGTTCTTTAAGTAGTCCCTGAATTCGTCAGAGAGATACTCGCCACCTCGATCTGATCGACGGGCTTTAATTTCTCTCCCTAACTGTTTCTCGACCTCTTGTCTAAACTCTTTGAACTTTTCAAAGGATACAGACTTGTGTCTCATTAGGTACACGTAACCATATCGTGAAAAATCATCTGTGAAGGTGATGAAATACACATGTTGATTTCGTGTCCTAACACTCAGGGGGCCACATACATCAGTATGTATTAGGACAAGTGTGCCAGTACATCTTTCAGGCTTACCATTAAATGGCCGTTTTGTTATCTTGCCTTGTAGGCAAGGCTCTTAGGTGGGAAGATCTTCTACAGTTAGAAAATCCAAAGGACCATCCTTTACCAACCTTGTGATTCGGTCAACATCGATGTGGCCAAATCGGTAATGCCACAGACATGTGGGATTAACTGTATCACAGGCTCTCTTCTTGGGGATTTCAGCCGACGTAGTTTCGGTTATGTTAGATTCTAGAGAAGGATGTAGAACATAGAGACCGTTCTCCAGTTCCCCGTATGCGATGAATCTGTTATTTCTTTTAATAGTAATCGTATTACTAAAGAAGACAGAATAACCATCTGCACACAGTTTTGAGACAGAAATCAAATTTCTCCTTAAATTTTGCACATAAAGACAATCTTTCAGTACAATTGTTCCTTCTCTAAAAAGTAACTCCACGGTTCCTATGGCCGCAGCTGCAACAGTTGCATTACTCCCCAAGTAGAGTGTGACTTCTCCTTCACTCAGCCTTCTGCTTACTTTGAACCCCTACAGTGAGTTACACGCATGAGTTGAAGCCTTGGAGTCAATACACCAGGACGTAGAAGCTACCAATAAATTGGTTTCTATAACACAAGTTTCGAAGTTACCTTTCTTGGATTCCAGGTAGGCAGGACAATTCCTTTTCCAGTGGCCGGTCTTCTTGCAGAAGTGACAAGCATCCGATGCTTTGTCTTTCTTCTGCTTCTTGCTTTTAGTGGCTTTCTTCTGAGGCTTCTTTGCCTTCCTCTTTCTCTTGCCTGTCTTGCCAGCTTCACCAAGCATGGCTACAGGCTCATCCTTTTTAATCAGTTCTTCAGCTCTTTGCAACATATTGCTGAGCTCTTGTAAGCTGACATTCAGCTTGTTCATGTTATAGTTCATGATGAACAGATTAAAGGAAGGAGGCAAAGAGTTAAGGATAGCATCTATCTGGGTTGCAAGGTCCAGCCCGGATCCAAGAGCCTCCAGTTCATTGATGTAACCCATCATCCGAAGACAATGGTCGTGAACCTGTTGACCCTTGGAAATTTGTGCGGTCATGAACAGTTTCAAGACCTTTTGTCGAGTAGAACGACTATGCTCTTCATACATTGTCCTAAGACTGTCCAATATGTCTTTGGCAAGTTCGATCTGATCGAACTGCCTCTGTATCGGGTTGTCCAAGGAGGCAATGATGTAACACCGAGCAAGGGAGTTTTTCTCCTCCCGTTCTTGATAGTCTCTCCTTCGGGCCTCAGAAGCCCTATCACCCGGACGCTCCTGTTAGACAGTTTTGTATGCCCTTAGCTTCAATTAGAATGATGTACTTTATAAGTTTATTGTACATGAATAAAGATACATATTTGATTCATGTTCCCTTGGTAAGTTTCTGTGTAATACCCTTAAACTGGACACTTAATGAGACTCGTTTTAGTTTAGAATGTTCGCGGCCAGTGGGTTGGTTTGGGGAGACCTATCCTGACAAGGCTGACACTGTGGTGCCACCAAGTCGGTTGGGGTGGCCTGTCTCAGCTGCCAAGGTGAGACCCTAGGCACATACAGTGTAGGATTAATTGAATCTTTGAACTGGACCAGATTTCCAGTATTGCCCTGGACCTTGGAGATTGATGGGCAAAATTGGAAAGTTACACCCGACCCCTAGACTCGATTATGATACTGTACTAGGTGTCGGATTGGGCTATCTTTGATGTACCGATCAGTGAGATCCTTAGCGGGGGTCAAAACCTGGGTATGTTGGGACAGTCCGAGAATTCATCTGAGTGGGTGATCATAGTGACAGGATCAGCCCCTTTGTCGGACAAAGGTAATGATCGGGGATGCACTCTCACTGATGGAAACCAAGACTGCCGGTAGCCGATTTCAACCGTGGAGATTTGTTTTGCAAATGTATTTTATATAGGATATAAAAGTATATATATATTATGGTTTCTAAATTGTTTGCAAGAAGGTTTTAATTCCCGGGATCCATATGAGTGGAGAGTGCAACACTGTTCCTTGCAGCCGAGGGAGAGGTCCTCTCTTGTCGGGCAATGTATGATCATTATGGGCTGAGAGGTTAAGTGTAAGACCATTGAGGATAATGCCTGATGGGCTAATCTTGCATCTGCCCACAGTCCCTGGGTGTTACAAGGTGGCTTGGCCCAGGGACCTCTTAGGGTAATTGTTGGGCCCGTAGAGCCCATTTGATGGGTTTCAGGGGGTGCACTGTCTTTAACAGTGTATTCGGCCAGGCCTTGTAACAAAGGCTAGGCCGAACCCATGTGGCTGATGTGTAGATCAATGCTTGGGTCCCATGCCATACAAGGAAGCCCAACTAGGCAGCAGTTAAGAGGGTTAAGTGAGCACATAAGCTTAATGGGCCTAAAGCCCATTTCGAACTGGGCTGTTTATTTAGTTAATAAAGGGGCGAAATCTGAAGTGGATCAGCTAATAGGATTGGGCTTAGACCCTATCCACTTAGAGAGTCCAAGATCTAAATAAGATTTAGATATGGAAACCTCCTAATCAGATTAGGAGATGGCTGATCTGATCTCCAGATAAGATAAGGATTATCCCTTATCAATTAAAGGGACTTCTAAACCAAATATGATTTGGATTAGCAACTCCTAATCTGATTAGGAGCTGATCCCTTTAAGATTATAAAAGAAGAAGGGGGCGGCAGCCAAAAACACACAGATCATCAGGTTTTCTTTAGTGCTGAAAACTAGAAGAGAGAATTCTGCTCCCTGCAAATACTCTCTTGCCGCCTCCCTGTTCTTGCCGCCCTGTTTGCCAGTTCGATCTCCACTTGTGGGAGAAGTCAAGATTGGATCTTGACATCAGTCCTTTGAGAAAGGATTGAAAGGAACTTGTGCTCACGTACCATCTTGCTGATTCTTGCGAAGGACAGAGTTCTTGGAGAAGAACACTGTTGATTCTGCTCCACCTGCACTGCGCCATCTTCAGTGGGAGCAGTCTTTGGATCCTTCCTTGGGCGTGAACACCTTCGTTGGGAGATATTAATTCTCCGTATCAGGTATAATCCTTCCCACTCCTTTTTGGTTCAAATCTGGTTCAGTTTATGGTTTAGAATTGATCCTTGAAAATATAATTTTCTAAATGGGGAATACGATTCCCAGTTGAAGGGAGAAAAATTTTTGAAATTCGCCCTTTATTCCGCAATCTTTTGGGCGTCCATAGGATGGATCTCCCATCCCTTCAGTGGTATCAGAGCCCGGTTCAAAACTTGAACCATCTAGTTTCAGATCTGAACCTGCGCAAATGGGCAGAAGGTGTTCTACCCGATTTGCGCAGATATGGGTTTTGGGAAATTTTGTTCCCAAAATTAATGGGCGAATAATCTGAAATTAATTTTATATAAATCTGATTATTATTTAGAATTGTTCTTTATGATTTTCTTGATTTATGGGTTGTTCGTACAAGAGGAGATCGAAATCTTGGTTTGCGCAGGGAACCTGCAAGATTTTCAGTTTCTTGATTTATTTATTACATTTGGTCTGTAAATAATTTTTTTTATTTTCTAGACTCAATGTATAGGTATTCGATCTGATGTAATTATTAATAGAAATAGGATTTCTATTTATTTTAATTTTGGATCAAAGATGGCGGCGCAGAAAGGGAGATTTCGCAGAGAAGAAGATTTCGCAGATGGGAGAATTGCTATCTGCGATTTGCAGTTTGTGAAATTGCATTCTGTGATCTAACCTCTGTTTTGCAGGATGGATTGTGCGAACAGCCCTGATTTACTGATTGTTGTTTTTCTTTTATCAGTAATTAATTTCATATTATTTTCTTGAATTAAAGATCAAACCCTAGACCCATTCGAACCAAAATTGGTTCAAACTGTTTGGACCGAATCTAGGGTTTAATCAAGGCTGAAAGTCAGCCCTAATTTTCCCACTGATGGGCCTAAGGATTGATATTTAATTAAATGGTTAATTCGGCCAAACCTGTAAAAGCCCAGTTTTAAATAGTTAAAACTGCTAAAAGCCCACTTAACACATAAAGCTATATGGGTTGAACCGTTCGGCCCATATACCTAGATAATATTAATGGTTAATATTATGGATTCAAAATGGGCTTCAAATGGGCTTTACAGATAATTAATTGATTGGATCAATTTATCCCTGCATGTGATGTATGGATGTGTGATGTGCTACGTTCATGGGCCATAAGTACTTGGCCCATGCTCAATCGACAGTGGCTCTTTCGCACACCATGGCTGAATGCACATCATTGCCATGGTGTCCCTTTTGGTCATTGGATGACCTCCCTCAGTGGTGGGCCCCACACCTCATCATGAGGTCTCGTGCGGAACCCTAGCCGATTTAGGCCCACCAAAATCTGGCTTTATGAAAGTCAATGGGAGCCACTTTGGTTTGACCTAAAGATAGAACTAGGGCGTAATTATCTGTTCCCTCTAGATAATATGAGTGCATGTGATAGGGAGATTCATATGATGAACTCTCTAAAGGCCTTCCATCATTAGCACAAGGATGGGTCCTTCAGTAATGAGGAAACGCACCAGAAAATGGGCTATCCATTTGCTGTTGGGCTTGTCTAAGTGTTTCATAAGATGATAGGGGCGTCATAGACCGATGTGGGAGGGGCTTCACCAGAAAATGGGAACTCTCTCACGGTACCTTGGCGTTCACGAATATGATGGGTAAGCACTCAGTGGACAAAAAGGTTTACCTGAAAATGGCTCTGAACCTTGTCTGACAGAGGCCAAAGGGAAAACTCATATGATGAGTGGATATGATCCTTCACAGAAAGGTGGTGGGGTTATGCAGCTGAAACAGTTGGCATCATGCACCCTATGTGATTTCCCACATTTCCAGAGACAACCCGTAGTCTCCGTCACTGAGAAATGAGGGAAATCTCAGAGACGAATAAATGGAAATGGATCGTAGATTAAAATCCATATCTATGAAATGAACATGAATCAAATTAGGTCGTGGATTGATGTTTGCTCTTTTATCAGAAAATGGCAAACGGATCATTTGCAAAGCTACTTGATGACAACAAGTTGAAGGGCCCAAACTATGCTGACTGGTATAGGAACCTTATGCTGGTCCTTGCTTCTGAAAAACTTGACAAAGTGGCAAAGAATCATGCCCCGGAGCATCCGGGAGATAGGGCTTCTGAGGCCCGAAGGAGAGACTATCAAGAATGGGAGGAGAAAAACTCCCTTACCCGGTGTTACATCATTGCCTCCTTGGACAATCCGATACAGAGGCAGTTCGATCAGATCGAACTTGCCAAAGACATATTGGACAGTCTCAGGACAATGTTTGAAGAGCAGAATCGTTCTACTCGACAAAAGGTCTTGAAACAGTTCATGACCACACAAATGTCCAAGGGTCAACAAGTTCACGACCATTGTATTCGGATGATGGGATACATCAATGAACTGGAGGCTCTTGGATCCGGGCTGGACCTTGCAACCCAGATAGATGCTATCCTTAACTCTTTGCCTCCTTCCTTTAATCTGTTCATCATGAACTATAACATGAACAAGCTGAATGTCAGCTTACAAGAGCTCAGCAATATGTTGCAAAGAGCTGAAGAACTGATTAAAAAGGATGAGCCTGTAGCCATGCTTGGTGAAGCTGGCAAGACAGGCAAGAGAAAGAGGAAGGCAAAGAAGCCTCAGAAGAAAGCCACTAAAAGCAAGAAGCAGAAGAAAGACAAAGCATCGGATGCTTGTCACTTCTGCAAGAAGACCGGCCACTGGAAAAGGAATTGTCCTGCCTACCTGGAATCCAAGAAAGGTAACTTCGAAACTTGTGTTATAGAAACCAATTTATTGGTAGCTTCTGCGTCCTGGTGTATTGACTCTGGGGCTTCAACTCATGCGTGTAACTCACTGCAGGGGTTCAAGGTAAGCAGAAGGCTGAGTGAAGGAGAAGTCACACTCTACTTGGGGACTACTGCAACTGTTGCAGCCGTGGCCATAGGAACCGTGGAATTATATTTTAGAGAAGGAATAATTGTACTGAAAGATTGTCTTTATGTACAAAATTTAAGAAGAAATTTGATTTCTGTCTCAAAACTGTGTGCAGATGGTTATTCTGTCTTCTTTAGTAATACGATTACTATTAAAAGAAACAACAGATTCATCGCATACGGGGAATTGGAGAATAGTCTCTATGTTCTACATCCTTCTCTAGAAACTAACATAACCGAAATTACGTCGGTTGAAATCCCCAAGAAGAGAGCCCGTGATACAGTTAATCCCACGTGTCTGTGGCATTACCGACTTGGCCACATCGGTGTTGACCGAATCACAAGGTTGGTAAAGGATGGTCCTTTGGATTTTCTAGCTGTAGAAGATCTTCCCACCTATGAGCCTTGCCTACAAGGCAAGATGACGAAACGGCCATTTAACGGTAAGCCTGAAAGATGTACGGGCACACTTGACCTAATACATACTGATGTATGTGGTCCCCTGTGTGTTAGGACATGAAATCAACACGTGTATTTCATCACCTTCACAGATGATTTTTCACGATATGGTTACGTGTACCTAATGAAACACAAGTCTGAATCCTTTGAAAAGTTCAAAGAGTTTAGACAAGAGGTCGAGAAACAGTTAGGGAGAGAAATTAAAGCCCTTCAATCAGATCGAGGTGGCGAATATCTCTCTGACGAATTCAGGGACTACTTAAAGGACAATGGGATAGTATCACAATTAGCTCCTCCTGCTACACCACAACTTAACGGTGTTTCAGAGAGGAGGAATAGGACCTTATTAGATATGGTCCGGTCGCTTCTCATACACTCAGAGTTACCCACATCCTTTTGGGGTTACGCATTAGAGACTGCGATTTACGTGCTGAATCGGGTTCCAACCAAATCGGTTTCGAATACTCGATATGAACTTTGGACCGGAAAGAAACCAAGTGTCAGACACTTGAAGATTTGGGGTTGTCCAGCACACGTTAAAAGAACGAGTGCAGACAAGTTGGAATCTAAGACTAGCCGTTGCCTATTTGTGGGCTACCCAAAAGGCTCTGTAGGTTACCTTTTCTATGACCCAAGTGAGCAGAAAGTGTTCTGTAGTCGAAATGCGCAATTCTTGGAAACCGACTATATCCTGGACACCCATCGTCAGGAAGTTGTTCTTGATGAGGAGCACTCAGGAACAGTGGGAGATGTCCCACAAGTTCCAGGTAGTGACCAACTTAGAAGATCCACTTAGGCATCCAGGCCACCAGTCCGTGACTTACGCGGAAGCTATGTTGGACATAGATTCCCAGAAGTGGGTGGAGGCCCTGAGAGTAGAGATGGACTCAATGGAGGCCAATGGAGTCTGAACTCTAGTAGATCCACCCTCCGAGGTAAAAGCAATCGGTTGCAAATGGATTTACAAGAGGAAGAAGGGCCCCGATGGCAGGATTGAGACCTTTAAGGCTTGTCTAGTGGCGAAAGGGTACACTCAGAAAGAAGGCATCGACTATGAGGAAACCTTTTCGCCTGTGGCCATGCTTAAGTCCATTAGGATCCTACTAGCTGTAGCAGCATACCATGATTATGAGATTTGGCAGATGGATGTCAAAACTGCATTCCTGAATGGAGATCTTACTGAAGATATCTATAGGCAGCAGCCGCAAGGCTTCATTGCTGCGGGTCAGGAAAACATGGTATGTAAACTTAATAGATCCATTTATGGACTTAAGCAAGCTTCTAGAAGTTGGAACATCCGTTTTGACTCTGCTGTCAAATCATTTGACTTCGAGCAGAATCCGGATGAACCCTGTGTCTACAGGAAGTTCAGTGGAGATAAGGTTACCTTCTTGGTTCAATATGTAGATGACATTCTACTCATTGGGAATGATGTAGGAATGTTAACTACAGTGAAAGTATGGCTTTCGCAGCAATTCTCCATGAAAGATCTTGGAGAAACCTCCTATATACTGGGTTTTTGACTCTATAGAGATAGATCGAAGCGGATAATTGGATTATCCCAATCTGCTTATATTGACAAAATAGTCAAAAGATACAGCATGGAAAACTCCAAGAAAGGAAATGTTCCTTTCAGGCACGGAGTCACTCTCTCCAAGAAGATGTCTCCCAAGACTTCTGAGGAGATTGATGGCATGAAAGACATTCCCTATGCCTCTGCCGTAGGGAGCATCATGTATGCCATGCTGTGCACTCGTCCTGACATTGCTCAGGCAGTGAGTGTAGTAAGCAGATTTCAGGCCAACCCAGGGCAGGAGCATTGGACTGCTGTGAAAAACATACTTAAGTACCTTCGAAGGACAAAAGAGTTTTGTCTGGTGTTCGACAGTAGCTCACTACAGATCCAGGGGTTTACAGATGCCGATTTCCAGTCAGACCCAGATGATAGAAAGTCTACATCTGGATACATTGCCGCAAGTGAGGCTGCCAAAGAAGCTGTGTGGATGAAGAAGTTCATTCACGAGTTGAGAGTTGTTCCGTCCAGCACATCACCCATCCCATTGTTGTGTGACAACAATGGAGCCATTGCTCAGGCTAAGGAGCCACGAGCCCACTCGAAGTCGATTCACATCGAGAGGAAGTACCACATACTGCGGGAGATTGTTGGTAGAGGGGATGTCCTGATTCAGAAGGTAGCGTCAGCGGAAAATGTAGCAGACCCATTGACAAAGCCACTATCACAGAAAGTGTTTGATAAACACGTGGAAAGCATGGGACTCCGGCTAGAACCTGATTGGACCTAAGTGCAAGTGGGAGCTGTTAGACAGTTTTGTATGCCCTTAGCTTCAATCAGAATGATGTACTTTATAAGTTTATTGTAAATGAATAAAGATACATATTTGATTCATGTTCCCTTGGTATGTTTCTGTGTAATACCCTTAAACTGGACACTTAATGAGACTCGTGTTAGTTTAGAATGTTCACGGCCAGTGGGTCGGTCTGGGGAGACCTATCCTGACAAGGCTGACACTGTGGTGCCACCAAGTCGGTTGGGGTGGCCTGTCTCAGCTGCCAGGGTGAGACCCTAAGCACATACAGTATAGGATTAATTGAATCTTTGAACTGGACCAGATTTCCAGTATTGCCCTGGACCTTGGAGATTGATGGGCAAAATTGGAAAGTTACACCCGACCCCTAGACTCGATTATGATACTGCACTAGGTGTCGGATTGGGCTATCTTTGATGTACCGATCAGTGATATCCTTAGCGGGCGTCAAAACCTGGGTATGT
This sequence comes from Nelumbo nucifera, assembly GCF_055504915.1. Classification (NCBI taxonomy): domain Eukaryota; kingdom Viridiplantae; phylum Streptophyta; class Magnoliopsida; order Proteales; family Nelumbonaceae; genus Nelumbo; species Nelumbo nucifera. The sequence goes on from NC_142649.1 coordinate 30,709,420, forward strand.
TGGGACAGTCCGAGAATTCATCTGAGTGGGTGATCATAGTGACAGGATCAGCCCCTTTGTTGGACAAAGGTAATGATCGGGGATGCACTCTCACTGATGGAAACCAAGACTGCCGGCAGCCGATTTCAACCGTTGAGATTTGTTTTGCAAATGTATTTTATATTGGATATAAAAGTATATATATATTATGGTTTCTAAATTGTTTGCAAGAAGGTTTTAATTCCCGGGATCCATATGAGTGGAGAGTGCAACACTGTTCCTTGCAGCCGAGGGAGAGGTCCTCTCTTGTCGGGCAGTGTATGATCATTATGGGCTGAGAGGTTAAGTGTAAGACCATTGAGGATAATGCCTGATGGGCTAATCTTGCATCTGCCCACAGTCCCTGGGTGTTACAAGGTGGCTTGGCCCAGGGACCTCTTAGGGTAAGTGTTGGGCCCGTAGAGCCCATTTGATGGGTTTCAGGGGGTGCACTGTCTTTAACAGTGTATTCGGCCAGGCCTTGTAACAAAGGCTGGGCCGAACCCATGTGGCTGATGTGTAGATCAATGCTTGGGTCCCATGCCATACAAGGAAGCCCAACTAGGCAGCAGTTAAGAGGGTTAAGTGAGCACATAAGCTTAATGGGCCTAAAGCCCATTTCGAACTGGGCTGTTTATTTAGTTAATAAAGGGGCGAAATCTGAAGTGGATCAGCTAATAGGATTGGGCTTAGACCCTATCCACTTAGAGAGTCCAAGATCTAAATAAGATTTAGATATGGAAACCTCCTAATCAGATTAGGAGATGGCTGATCTGATCTCCAGATAAGATAAGGATTATCCCTTATCACTTTAAGGGACTTCTAACCCAAATATGATTTGGATTAGCAACTCCTAATCTGATTAGGAGCTGAACCCTTTAAGATTATAAAAGAAGAAGGGGGCGGCAGCCAAAAACACACAGATCATCAGGTTTTCTTTAGTGCTGAAATCAAGAAGATAAAATTCTGCTCCCTGCAAATACTCTCTTGCCGTCTCCCTGTTCTTGCTGCCCTGTTTGCCAGTTCGATCTCCACTTGTGGGAGAAGTCAAGATTGGATCTTGACATCAGTCCTTTGAGAAAGGATTGAAAGGAACCTGTGCTCACGTACCATCTTGCTGATTCTTGCGAAGGACAGAGTTCTTGGAGAAGAACACTGCTGATTCTGCTCCACCTGCACTGCGCCATCTTCAGTGGGAGCAGTCTTTGGATCCTTCCTTGGGCGTGAACACCTTCGTTGGGAGATATTAATTCTCCGTATCAGGTATAATCCTTCCCACTCCTTTTTGGTTCAGATCTGGTTCAGTTTATGGTTCAGAATTGATCCTTGAAAATATGATTTTCTAAATGGGGAATACGATTCCTAATTGAAGGGAGAGAAAAATTTTTGTAATTCGCCCCTTATTCCGCAATATTTTGGGCGTCCATAGGATGGATCTCCCATCCCATCAGCTCCGGGGCAGGATTCTTTGCCACTTTATCCAGCTTTTCAGAAGCTAGGACCAGCATAAGGTTCCTGTACCAGTCAGCATAGTTTGGGCCCTTCAACTTGTTGTCATCAAGCAGTTTTGCAAATGATCCGTTTGCCATTTTCTAATAAAAGAGCAAACATCAGTCCACAATCTAATTTGATTCATGTTCATTTCATAGATATGGATTTTAATCTACGTTCCATTTCCATTTATTTGTCTCTGAGATTTCCCTCTTTTCTCAGTGACGGAGACTACGGGTTGTCTCTGGAAATGTGGGAAATCACATAGGGTGCATGGAGCCAATTGTTTCAGCTGCATAACCCCACCACCTTTCTGTGAAGGATCATATCCACTCATCACATGAGCTTTCCCTTTGGCCTCTATCAGACAAGGTTCAGAGCCGTTTTCAGGTAAATCTTTCTATCCAGTGAGTGCTTACCCATCATGTTCGTGAACGCCATGGTATCGTGAGAGAGTTCCCATTTTCTAGTGAAGCCTCTCCCACATCGGTCTATGACGCCCCTATCATCTTATGAAACACTCAGACAAGCCCAACAGCAAATGGATAGCCCATTTTCTGGTGCGTTTCCTCATTACTGAACGACTCATCCTCATGCTAATGATGGAAGGCCTTTAGAGAGTTCATCATATGAATCTCCCTATCTCATGCACTCATATTAGCTGGAGGGGACAGTTAATTATGCCCTAGTTCTTATTTTAGGTCCAACCAAAGTGGCTCCCATTGACTTTCATGAAGCCAGATTTCGGTGGGCCTAAATCGGCTAGGGTTCCGCACGTAACCTCTTGATGAGGTGTGGGGCCCACCACTGAGGGAGGTCATCCAATGACCAAAAGGGACACCATGGCAATGATGTGCATTCAGCCATGGTGTGCGCAAGAGCCATTGTCGATTGAGCATGGGCCAAGTACTTATGGCCCATGTACGGAGCACATCACACATCCATACATCACATGCAGGGATAAATTGATCCAATCAATTAATCATCTGGAAGGCCCATTTGAAGCCCATTTTAAATCCATAATATTAACCCTTAATATTATCTAGGTATATGGGCCGAATGGTTCAACCCATATAGCTTTAAATGTCAAGTGGGCTTTTAGCAGTTTTAACCTTTTAAAACTAGGCCTTTACAAGTTGAGCCGAATTAACCATTTAATTAAACATCAATCCTTAGGCCCATTAGTGGGAAAATTAGGGCTGACTTTCAGCCTTGATTAAACCCTAGATTCGGTTCAAACTATTTGAACCAATCTTGGTTCGAATGGGTCTAGGGTTTGATCTTTAATTAAATCATTAATTCAAGAAAATAATCTGAAATTCAATACTGATGAAAAGAAAAAACAAGAATCAGTCAATCAGGGCTGTTCGCACAATTCATCCTACAAAACAGGGGTTAGATCAGAGAATGCAGTTTCACAAACTGCAATTCCCAGATAGCGATTCTCCTATCTGCGAAATCTCCTTCTCTGCGAAATCTCCCTTTCTGCACCGCCATCTTCGATCCAAAATAAAAATAAATAGAAATCCTATTTCTGTTAATGATTACATCAGATCAAATACCTAATACATTGAGTCTAGAAAATAAAAAAAATTATTTACAGACCAAATGTAATGAATAAATCAAGAAACTGCAAATCTTTGCAGGTTCCCTGCACAAACGAAGAATTCGATCTCCTCTTGTACGAACAGCCCATAAATCAAGAAAATCATAAAGAACAATTCTAAATAATAATCAGATTTATGTAAAATTAATTTCAGATTATTCACCCATTAATTTGGGGAACAAATTTCCCAAAACCCATATCTGCGCAAATCGGGTAGAACACCTTCTGCCCATTTGCGCAGGTTCAGATCTGAAACGAATTGGTTCAAGATTTGAACCTGGCTCTGATACCACTGAAGGGATGAGAGATCCATCGTATGGATGCCCAAAGATTGCGGAATAAGGGGGCGAATTTCAAAAAAAAAATTTCTCTCCCTTCAACTGGGAATCGCATTCCCTATTTTAGAAAATCATATTTTCAAGGATCATTCTTGAACCATAAACTGAACCAGATCTGAATCAAAGGGATTAGGAGAGGATTATACCTGAACCGGAGAAATAGTATCTCCCAACGAAGGTGTTCACGCCCAAGGAAGGATTCGAAGACTGCTCCCACTGAAGATGGCGCAGTACAGGATGGAGCAGAATCAGTAGTGTTCTTCTCCAAGAACTCTGTCCTTTGCAAGAATCAGTAGGATGGTACGTGAGCACGCCTTCCTTTCAATCCTTTCTCAAAGAACTGATGTCAAGATCCAATCTTGACTTCTCCCATAACTGGAGATCGAACTGGCAAATAGGGCGGCAAGAACAGGGAGGCGGTAAGAGAGTATTCGTAGGGTGCAGAATTTTCTCTTCTTGTTTTCAGCACTGAAGGAAATCTGATGTGTGTCTCTTAGGCTGCCGCTCCCTTCTTTTGTTAACCTAAAAGATCAGCTCCTAATCCAATTAGGAGCAGTTTATCCAAATCATATTTGGATAAGACTTCTCTTTAGGTGATAGGGATAAACCCTTTTCGTATCTACAGATTAGATTAGCTTTCTCCTAATCTCATTAGGAGGTTTCTAGATCAAAATCATATTCAGATCTAGACTCTCTGAGTGGATAGGATTAAGACCCTATCCTATCTGCTAATCCATCTTAGAATTCGCCCCTTTAATTAACTAAATGAATAGCCCAGTTCGAAATGGGCTTTAGGCCCATTAAGCTTATGTGCTCACTTAACCTTCCTAACTGCTGCCCAATTGGGCTTCCTTGTATGGCGTGGGACCCAAGCATTGATCTACACATCAGCCACATGTGTTTGGCCCAACCTTTGTAACAAGGCCTGGCCGAATACACTGTTAAAGACAGTGCACCCCCTGAAACCCATCGAATGGGCTCTATGGGCCCAACACTTACCCTAAGTGGTCCCTGGGCCAAGCCACCTTGTAACACCCAGGGACTGTGGGCAGATGCAAAATTAGCCCATCAGGTATTATCCTCAATGGTCTTATACTTAACCTCTCAGCCCATAATGGTCATGCACTGCCCGACAAGAGAGGACCTCTCCCTCGGCTGCAATGAACAGTGTTGCACTCTCTACTTATATGGAACCATAATATATACTTTTATATCTCATATAAAATATACCTTGCAAAACAAATCTCAACGGTTGAAATCGGCTGCCGGCAGTCTTGGTTTCCATTAGTGAGAGTGCATCCCCGATCATTACCTTTGTCCGACAAAGGGGCTGATCCTGTCACTATGATCACCCACTCAGATGAATTCTCGGACTATCCCAGCATACCCAGGTTTTGACCCCCGCTAAGGATCTCACTGATTGGTACATCAAAGATAGCCCGATCTGACAGCTAGTGCAGTATCATAATCGAGTCTAGGGGTCGGGTGTAACTTTCCAGTTTTGCCCATCAATTTCCAAGGTCCAGGGCAATACTGAAAATCTGGTCCAGTTCATAGATTCAATTAATCTTACACTGTATGTGCCTAGGGTCTCTCCCTGGCAGCTGAGACAGGCCACCCCAACCGACTTAGTGGCACCACAGTGTCAGCCTTGTCAGGATAGGTCTCCCCAGACCGACCCACTGGCTGTGAACATTTTAAACTAACACAAGTCTCATTAAGTGTCCAGTTTATGGGTATTACATAAAAACATACCAAGGGAACATGAATCAAATATGCACTTTTATTCATTTACAATAAACTCATAAAGTACATCATTCTGATTGAAGCTAAGGGCATACAAAACTGTCTAACAGTTATGCCAAGGTACCGTGAGAGAGTTCCCATTTTCTGGTGAAGCCCCCCCCACATCAGTCTATGACGCCCCTATCATCTTATGAAACACTCTGACAGATCCAACAGTAAATGGATAGCCCAATGACGGAAGGCCTTTAGAGAGTCCATCATATGGATCTCCCTATCACATGCACTCATATTTGCTAGAGGGAACAAAAAATTACACCCTAGTTAATTTAGGTCAAACCAGAGTGGCTCCCACCGACTTTCATAAAGTCAGATTTATGGTGGCCCAATTCGGCTACGGTTTCCGTACGCGTCCCTTTTCAGGGTTGTGGGACCCACCATGACAAGAAGGGGTCATCCAATGACCGTAAGGGACACCATGGCAATGATGTGCATTTAGCCATGGTGTGCACAAGAGCCACTAACGAATCATCATGGGCCAAGTGCTTATGGCCCATGGTCGCAGCACATCAAACAACCACACATTGCATGATATGGAAGAATTGATCCAATCAATCACATACTGTAAAGCCCATTAAACAGCCCGTTTAAAGACCACAACATTAACAATTAATATCATCTAGGTATATGGGCTGAATCGCAGTTAGTAGTTCGGCCTATATAGCTTTTATGTAAAACTGGGCTTTTGTAGTTTTAACCCCTTAAAACTGGGCTTTACAAGTTGGGCCGAATTTGTTGTTCCAATTAAAAATTGATTTCAAACTTGAAAGTGGGAAATAATAGGACTAAATACAGCCCTTTTCGAACCCTAGATTCGGTCCAAACAATTTTGGTCTAATCTGGTCCGAAATGGTCCAAAAACAATTTTTAATTCAAGAAACAATTCAATGAAAGATCTAAAATTAAAATTCAAAAAATTTGACAATCAAAACAGATCTGCACTGTTTGTACGACCTGCAAAACAGAGGTTAGTAACTAGGGTTGCAGTTTCCCAAACTACAAAAACACAGATAGCGAACTCTTCATCTGCGAATCTCCAGCGCCGCCGCCTTCTCAATCAAGAAAATAAAAAACAGAAATCCTATTTCTATTAAAAATTACATTCTTGATTGAATCCTTCACATTCAGTCTAGAAAAATAAAAAAAAATATTTTACAGACAAGAATGAATAGAAACTGCAAATAACAGGTGCGTAGACATTTTGCGCCAAAATTGATCTTCGAACTCCATGTACGAACAGTTCATTAAATCAGAAATAAAATAAGAACAGTTCTAAAATAAATTTCAGATTGAACAAAAATTAATTTCAGATCAATCGCCCATACAAGAAACAATTTCTTGAAATAAAACTGCAATCTGCGCAATACCCAGATAGAACAGCTTCTACCGAATTGTGCAGGTTCAGATCTGATCTCTTGGTTCAAGATTCGAACCTGTGCCTCTGATACCACTAAAAGGATGGTAGGATCCATCGTATGGACACCAAAAAGGTTGTGGAATGGGTGGGTGAATTTCAAAAATTTCCTACCTTTCTTCCAACTGGGAATCGTATTCCCTGATTTTAGAATCAAGATTCAAGGATCCTACTTGAACCAAACCAAACCAGATCTTAACCAAGAACAAAGGGAAGGGTTATACCTGATACAGAGAATCATGATCTCCCAACGTCGGTGTTCACGCCCAAAGAAAGATCCAAGATCTGCTCCCGCTGAAGATGACACAACAATGGTGGGGCAGAACCAACACTGTACATCCCACGTATCGAACTCTTCACAAGAATCCGTTGGAGGCTTAGAGGACCGAACCTAACCAATCTTTCAGCAAAGATTGATATCAAGAACAAGCTTCTTGATCCTACCTTCAAAGGAATTCGAACCAAGCAGTAAGGCGGTGGCGTCTGGGGGAGTTCCTAAGGCTGAAAGTGGCGTGGATGCAGATTTCAACTTAGGGAAGGTGAGATCCTATCTTAGATTGTAGAAGATCTAACTGCAAAACCCTAGGTCAAATTCTTGTAATTCTAGATCTGGGGTTTCCTCCTTTCTTAGTGATTAAGAATTCTCCTAATCCCATTAGGAGTTATCCCCATCCAAATCTGTATTTGGATAGGGGATAATCTTAATCCTATCTGCATATTAGATCAACCCACTCCTGATCTAATCAAGAGGTTAATCTTAATCCTATTTGCAGATTCACCCCCTTAAGTGGGTGATCATATCAGCCCAGGTCAAAATGGGCTTTTAGGCCTAATAAGAAAACAGTGCTCAATAAGTTTCCAAACTACTATCCAGTTGGGCTTCTTTGTATGGCGTGGGACCCTAGCATTGATCTACACATCAGCCGCATAGGTTCGACCCAACCTTTGTTACAAGGCCTAGACGAATTCATTGGAAAGCCCAGTGAACCCCTTGAGCCCATCACATGGACTCTATGGGCCCAACACTTACACTAAGTGGTTCCTGAGGCAAGCCATCTTATAAAAACCCAGGGACTGTAGGCAGATGCATGATTAGCCCATCAGGTGTAACCCTAAATGGTCTTACACTTAACCTCTCAGCCCATCATGATCAAACACTGCCCGATAAGAGAGGACCACTCCCTCGGCTGCAAGGAACAGTGTTGCACTCTCTACTCACATGGATCCCGGGAATTAAAACCATTTGCAAACATTTTGAAACCGTATTTAAGTATATATCATATATATAAATTTGCAAAAACAAATTCCAATGATTGAAATCAACTACCGGCAGTTTGGTTTCCATCAGAAAGAGTGCATCCCCGATGATTACCTTTGTCCGACAAAGGGGCTGATCCTTTCACTATGATCACCCACTCAGACGAATTCTCAGACTGTCCCAACATACCCAGGTTTGACCCCCGCTAAGGATCTCACTGATTGGCATATCAAAGACAGCCCAATCCGACGCCCAATGCAGAATCATAATTGAGTCTAGGGGTCAAGTGTAACTTTCCAGTTTTGCCCATCAATCTCCAAGGTCCAGGGCAATACTGGAAATCTGGTCCAGTTCAAGGATTCAAGTAATCCTACACTGCGTGTGCCTTGGGTCTTACCTTGGCGGCTGAGACAAGCCACCCCAACATTTGGCAGCACACCAGTGTCAGCCTTGGTAGGATAAATCTCCCCAGACTTATCCAACGGCTGTGAACATTTAAAACTAACACGAGTCTCATGAATTGTCCAATTTTAGGGTCTTACACAGAAGCATACCACACAACATGAATCAAACATGTACTTTATTTATTTACACTAAAGATCAAAAGTACATCAAAACTGATTGGAGCTATGGGCATACAAAACTGTCTAACATGTAATACTAAGGGATGGCCCTTTCCAACCCATTGGAGGGCAGCCATTCAGGATCCCGGTGTCAGACTGGACCTAAAAATAAGGGAAGTGCTCCAATCTTGGGCGGAGCTCAGCCTCAACTCCGCGGACTACGTGGTTGAAGACAAGCTTGTGCAGGTCGGCCTGAGTCCTGGTAGGTCGTCTCTCTTTGTGTTTTTACTTTATTTCTGATAATGTTTCTAATGTTCTGCTTTCGTTGTAGCTCCCATGAAGCTCACTGCAGATAAACTCCTTGGCCGGATGAAGGGGAAGAAGAAGCGAGCTGCCAATAGAGCTCGCATCAAGTCACTATAGGCTACCATGCTTGAGCCTAAACAGCCCTCCACTGTGCAACCTCCAGTAATCGATCTAATCGAGGAGGAACCAGGAAAGGCCTCCCCGCCCCTGCAACCACCACGTCTTCAGGCAGCGAGGAAGCAGTTCTAAGCATCCTGACTCTGAAATATAGCCTTCTCAAGAGCAAAAGCGTGGTGTATGCCGAGGAGGTCGCTAACTAGGCCGAGCTGTCGGTCGCTCAGCTCAGAGCTCGAGCGGCCACTCACTACATGGGGGTAAGTTCTGTCTTGACTTCTTTAATTTTGCACTTAGACTTTTCTAGTACTAACTATTGTTCTCTTGGCAAGTGAACTCTGCCATACACGCTCTGACATACCAGTCCAAGGTACATTTGAAGCGGGCTCTTGTAGTTGAGTCTTCGTCTCGCGAGGCTCACGCCGAGATGAATGTGGCCCGTAACAAAATCAATCTGTTGAAGAATGATGCACAGGCTCAGAAGGAGCTCATTCTAGTGCTGATGTCCGAGAAAGTGGCACTGAAGCGGGAGGTGGAGAACCTCGAGGCCCATGTCAAGGAACGAACTGAGGTACTCCTTTAGGTGGTGGAAGAGTCCAAAGTAAAGGTGGTCGAAGAGTATAAGAGCTCGGAGGAGTTCTAGGGAGAGCTAATCGAGGCCGGGACGGAAGGCTACCACAAAGGCTTCAAGCTCAGTAGGTGGCTGACTAGACGCGAGTTCCCACAGCTTGATCTGAGCGCCATCACAACCTCGAGGGTTACGGACGAAATGGCTATCGAAGCCACCGAGGACCCGGACTCTGAGTTGGAGAGTGACGACGAGCTGCTTGACATAAGGGAGGCCAGCTCTAACGAAAGGGTTGATCCTCCTGCTAAGGCTTCGGGCAAGGGTGAAGAGCACCAAGAGTAATCTTCCATGTTGAATATCCCGGGCCTGTGAGCACGGCTTAGAGTAGAGAATTATCTCTTTTTTTTTTTGTAATGAGCTCCTCACATTAATGAAATATACTTGTCTTTTTGTCAAAAATGTTCTAAGTGTAAATGATTCTTGATGGAGGGTAATTTGGCCTGACCTCATAATGAGGGGACACGTGGACATGACTCGACATAATTGACAACTCGGCATACCAGCTTGCTACAAAGTGAAGACTCCACTACCCCGAGCTAAGGGTTCTTCGAGCAAAGATCATCCTGAACTAAAGACACCTCGGTACCAAGTCACTGCACCAGTACCCAAACTAATTCAGTTTGGGGAGTATGAACCTTAGCTTAAGGACATCAGTTTGGAGAGAAACCAGCTCGGGTACACCGATCTACCCTCAGTATAATCCCGAAAGTCACCAACGGTTCCCGAATTCTGCGGGATCACGCCTCGTAACAACTAAGCAATATCTTCCCGTCCGATTTGGGTGGAAGTGATTAACCTTATCAACCGATAATGTTATCTCCAGTTAATGCGGAAACCGATTCTATGATGGTACTGATCTCGGAGCTACTCCGCGAAGCCCGCGAGGACTCCATTATATATGATGAGAATAATAGTTATCATATTTTTATCCCTAAATATTTAGTCTTTTATACTTAATTAGTACTTAATTGGATCAACCTTTCCGAGCTCAACTAACGGGGACAACAAAAGAAAGAAGGATGAGCCAGTTCAAGGAGGAAAATTGGATTAGCCTTTCCGAGCTCCCTTGAATGTGAAGCGAGCAGAAATCCTCATGGCGATCAAGGACACTTCTTACGTAAAGTGGCCACCTCAAATGAGAGGAGATCCAAATACAAGAAACCGAAATGTATACTGCCACTTTCATAGAGATCACGGTCATAGCACCGAAAATTGAAAGAACCTCCATGACGAGATAGAAGAACTCATCCGTCGCAGATATCTAAAAAGTTTTGTATGAAATGATAATAAAAGTCAAACAGGTCGGTAGGGGGAGCAAAGTAGAGATGCTCCCGAATCCAACAATAGATAAAATGAGCAGCCCTAGAGACAGTTGCCCGAAGAGAGGCCAATTCGAGGAGTAATACAAATGATCACCGGTGGGTCAATTGTCGTGGGCTACACTTTAGCCGCGACAAAAACATCAACTCACGAAATTGAAAGAGAAGAACAAAATCCTCCGAAGTGGCTGAGGTTGGAAGAGCCTATTTTCTTCACCAAGGATGACACACGCGGAGTCCAGTACCCCCATGATGACGCACTTGTCATAAAGATAAGAATTTATGATTTCGAGGTGAAGTGCATCCTGGTCAACTCTGGCAGCTTGGTGGACATACTCATTAAGGACACTTTCGACAAGCTACAACTCCAGGAGAGCGACATCAAGCCTGCGAACACTCCCTTGGTAGGCTTCAGCGGAGAGGAAGTCAGGCCCCTGGGAAGAGTGAGATTCGACCACACTTTCTTAGTGGTCGCAACTCCCTCCCCGTACAATGCTATAATCGGTCGGCCTATCACCCACTCTCTACGCGGAGTGGTGTCCACCTATTACTTGGCTATGAAGTTCCCCACGGACTTTGAAGTTGGGGTAGCGCGAGGTGACCAACTTGAATCTCGAAAATGCTACATCGCCGCCCTCAAAGGGAAATCCAAGGTAGCAGATGATCTCGAGTTGGAGCGACCTGCGGAGCGCTGGAGTTAGGCTTGTTAGACAGAAGAAACGCAACTTAGCCCCAGAGCGCTAGAGAATAGTTGACGAGGAGGTCGGGAAACTCCTTGCAGCCGATTCAATCAGGGATGTACATTACTCGAGATGGGTGGCTAACCCAATTCTAGTAAAAAAGGCCATCGGTAATTGATGCATGTGTGTCAACTATACCGACCTAAATCGAGCTTGCCCAAAGGACTATTTCCCACTTCCCAAAATCAACCGTTTTGTGGACGCGACCTCAGGGCAGGAGTTGCTAAGCTTTCTGGATGTTTATATGGGCTACAACCAGATCAGGATGGACCTTGCCGATGAGGAAAAAATGGCCTTCATAACTGAGCTCGACCTGTATTGTTGCAAGGTCATGCCCTTTGGACTTAAGAATGCCGGGGCAACATTTCAAAGATTTGTAAACTGACTGTTTGAGCCGTTGATCGGCAAAAAAGTAGAGTGTTATGTAGACGACATGGTCGTCAAAACTCAATTTTCAAATGATTTAATAAAAGACTTATATTGTGTTTTTCAAATTTTGCGCAATTATAATATGAAATTGAATCCCAATAAAAGCATCTTCGGTGTCACTTCGGGTAAGTTCCTGGGTTACATCATTAATCGACGTGGTATCGAGGCCAACCCTGAGAAAATTAAGGCTATCCTAGACATGAGACCGCCCCGTAAAATGAAAGAGGTTCAGAGGTTGAATGGTCATATAGCCGCTCTGAGCCGTTTTATGTCTAAATCAGCAGATCGCTACCTGCCTTTCTTTAAGGCAATCAAAAGAAGCAAAGACTTCGAATGGACTGAAGAGTGCCAGCTCACTTTCGACGAGCTCAAAAAGTACCTCGCCAGCATCCGAATTTTGACCTGACCTGAGGAGGGGGATATTTTGAAGTTGTACCTCTCCACGAGTGACGAGGTAGTCAGCTCGGTATTGATAAAAGAAGTAGATCGGGTCCAACGACCCATCTACTATGTTAGCAAAGTTTTGCAGGATGTAGAAACGAGATATCCAAAAATTAAAAAATTGGTGTACGCGCTAGTCATTGTAGCTTGGAAGCTTTGCCCATACTTCCAGGCTCATACCATCGTCGTCCTCACCAACAAACCTCTGAGGCAAGTCTTGCTCAAGCCCGAGGTTTCCGGTAGATTGATGAAGTGGGCCATTGAACTCAACGAGTACGACATACAGTACGAGCCCCAAACTGCTATCAAGGCCCAAGCCTTAGCCGACATTGTGGCAGAATGTACCTTCAGTGCTGTAGTCCCTAAGTTGATCGAGCCCAAGCACGAAGAAGCTTCAACCAGTGCGGCACCTCTCCCGGTTAGAACGAACCCGACCTGGGATAAAGAGCCCTGGATCCTCCATGTGGATGGCTCGTCAAATCAGTAAGGCAGCAGAACTGGAATCATTCTGTATGGGCCAAGCAGGGTGAAACTGGAGTACGCGCTTTGGTTCGAGTTCAGTGCATCCAACAATGAAGCAGAGTACAAAGCGTTAATAGTCGGGCTCGCCTTAGCAAACGAAGTACGAGCTAAACACCTCATTATTTGCAGCGATTCCCAGCTCGTGGTCAACCAAGTCATCGGTGATTATGAAGCCCGCGAATCGACCATGGTTGCCTACCTAGCCAAAGTCAGAGGAGCCCTGCGTGATTTCCAGTCCTACTTCATCAGGAAAATCCCAAGGTCCGAGAATGCTGAGGCCGATGCCCTATCCCGACTAGCCAGCACAAGCGACAACACCATGAGAACTATATACATAGAGAACTTGCCTCGGCCTAGCATTCTCGGGGGGGCAGAGGAGGTCGCTCCTGTTGCACATGCAGAGCCGAACTGGATTGATCCACTCACGAGCTACCTGCTCCACGGGACCCTCCCTACAGATCGAAATGCTGCTAGAAGGGTAGAGCGTCAGGAAGCCAAATATGTCATGATAGATGGACGGTTGTACCGAAAATCCTACACGCTCCCTTATCTGCGTTGCTTACGACCTTCTGAAGCTGAGCTCGTACTTCGCGACACTCATGAGGGTTTGTGTGGTGGACACCTGGGGGGCAGAGCTCTGGCCCAAAAAGTGCTACGATATGGTTACTACTGGCTAACGATGAAGGCAGATGCAATTGAGTTCGTCAAAAGATGTGACAAATGTCAAAGGCACGCCAACATCCTCCACCAGCCCGCTGGTGACCTAAAATACCTCACCAGCCCATGGCCCTTCACACAGAGGAGATTCCTAGTGGTAGCAGTGGACTACTTCACGAAGTGGGTGGAGGCCGAACCTCTTGCGTCGATCACAGCACGGAGCGTGCAAAACTTCTTTTGGAGGAATATAGTTTTCCGTTTCGGATTACCTCGAGTGCTTATCTCTAACAATGACAAGCAGTTTGAGGATGTAAAGTTCCAGAACTGGTGCAAAGACAAGGGAATACAACAGAATTTCACCTCGGTAGCACATCCTCAAGCCAACAGCCAAGCAGAAGTCACGAACAGGGCCATCCTCCACGGACTGAAGGCACGCTTAGCCCGAGCTAAAGGATTATGGGTTGATGAACTACCCAGCGTACTTTGGGCTTATTGGACCACTGTAAAGACCGCCACGGGAGAGACTTCCTTCAACCTCACATATGGCACGGAGGCAGTCGTCCCAGCTGAGATCGAAGTGCCTACGTTATGCCTGGAGGCATACGATGAAGAGGCAAACAGAGCGAGCAACGCACCAACCTCAACCTACTTGAAGAGGTATAGGACCTCGCATACATTAGGATCGCGGCCTACCAGCAGAGAGTAGCTCGCTACTATAATGCCAAAGTCAAGAAGTGGAACTTCCACATTGGAGACCTGGTTCTTCGCAAAGTCATGGTGCCTGGGCCTGGTGTTGGTAAGCTTGGACTGAATTAGGAAGGACCTTACCGAGTAAAGCGAGAGCTCGGGGAAGGTACGCACGAGCTCGAAACCTTAGAAGGGAAATAGGAACCTTGGGCATTGAATATCGTCAACTTAAGGAAATACTATCTATAAAAGCCAAACTAGGGAGTGGATTGTGAGTTGCCCCCCCTAGGGCCTAAGGGCCAAGACGCCGAGCTAACAAAAAGACCTCGGCACCATATAAGTCCCAATCGCCTCCTCGGCATGGGCACAGAAGACCCAGTCGCCTCCTCAGCATGGGGAAACTCGAAAGGAGAGTGGACTATGAGTCGCTCCCATAGCCTAAGGGCTAAAAGTGCCGAGCTCACAAAAGACCTTGACACCATATAAGACCTAGTCGCCTCATCGGCATAGGCGAAGTACTTTTAATGCCTAAGGCACAGGCAGCTCGGGTAAGAGCCCTATGAGGCATAGCCCACTCCAGCATACAACAGGTTGAACCCGTTAGGGACAACCGACGTCAACTTAAGTAGCCCGTGTGTAGTCAGGTTGGGCATATACCCTACTATGTCGCTCACCTCGGTGTACATAATAAAATTGCCCCTACTAAGTACTGGGCGATAGTTCGGGGTGATGATAGTCGAGAAACCCTTACTTCGGTTATTTAGCTCGATAGCTTAACAGTTCGGGGTAAAATAACCACTTCGGCCAACAAAGGTTAATTGCACAACACTTAGTAAAAAGTATATTTCATTACAAAGAGTTCATTACAAAAGAGGGAAAGAAAAGAAAGGAAATGCTGAGCTCGCTGGCTCAAAATGCAAAGAACTATTAAGGGCACTCATCGCCCTTGCCTGAAGCTTCAACGGAAGAACCAGCCTTGTCATCGACAACAGCTTTGTCATTGGCACCGACTTCTTCAACGTCAAGTAGCTCACCATCGCTCTCCGCCTCGGAGTCCGGGTCTCCAGCAGCTTCAAAGGCCATCTCTTTTGTGACCCGAGAAGTAGTAATGGCACTCATATTGAGCTGCGGGAACTCGCACTTGGTCAACCACCTACTGAGCTTGAAGCCTTTACGGTAGCCCTCCAATCCAGCCTCGATCAGCTCTCCCTCGAACTCCTCCAAGTTCTTATAATCCTCGACAGCCTTGACCTTGGCATCCTCCATGGCCTTGAGAAGGATCTCAGTTTTTTCCTTGACATCCGCCTCTAGGTTCTCCACTTGGTGCTTCAGATCCGCCTTCTCCGACATCAGTGAAGCGATAAGCTCTTTTTAAGCTCGCACACTGTTCTCCAATTGACTAATCTTGCTGCGAGCTAAATTCAGTTCAGTATGAGCCTCACAGGATGAACTCTTAGCAGCTAGAGCCCGCTTCAAGTGTTGTTCGGATTGGTAGGTCAAGGCGTGCACGGCGGAGTTCACCTGCCAAGAGTAAAAATTTGTACCAGGAAAGCTGCATATACAAAAATCAAAGTAGAACAAAACTTACCACCATGCAGTGAGTAGCCACCTGAGCCCTGAGCTGAGCAGGCATAGTTCAGCCCAGCTGGAGACTTCCACAGCATACACAGCTCCTTTGCTCTTATGGAGGCTGCATTGCGGGGTCAAGATACTCCGGATTATTCCCTCGCTCCCCGAAGAAGCAACAGTTGTCATAGGGGCGAGTCCCAAAGATGTCTCGGGCTTGCGAGGTGGGGCCTTCTATGGTTCCTCCAATTCAATCACCGAAGGCACACTGGAAGGCTGTTCGGGCTCAGGAATGGCGGGCTGTGGAGACTCAGTACGAGCACTTTTAGTAGCTCGCTTCTTTTTCCCTTTCATCCACCCAAAGAGGTTATCCGCACTGAGCTTCATGGGAGCTGCAACAAGACTTAGCGTTAGCGATGTCAACAAGAATAAAGTACCAACTATCAAAACAAGATACCAACTCTAAACCAAGACAACCTACCAGGACTCAAGCCGGCCAGCATGAGCTTATCTTCTGCGATGTAGTCCGTGAAGTTGAGGCCAAGCTCCGCCCAAGACTAGAGCGTCTCCCTTGTCTTCAGGTCTAGTCTAATATTGGAATTCTGAGTGGTCACCCTCCAATGGGTTGGAAAGGACCATCCCACGGATCTACGGACCACGAAATAATCCCGCTTCTAGGCCAGGATCCTATTGGGTAGATCGTGTAGGAGTTTATAGCCCAGGGCGAGGGGATAGATAGTAGGTTCGCTTATGCTCGGGGAGGATGCAAGAAGCATTCTTCTTAATAGATAAAATAGAAGAAAAGGTATCGAGGTCGAGGGTAGGGCGTAATTGTAGAAGAGTGAAATAGTCCCGACTACGTTGTGAATAGAGTTCGGGTGAAGCTGGTCTTTGGTTACGTCAAAGAACTTCAAGACCACTATTATCAAAGGGTGTAAAGGAAGACGGAGACCAGCTGCAAGCTGCTCTCCAAAAATCATGATCTCATCATGACTGTGCTCCCAAGGGAAGTTGCTTGAGGAAAGACTATAGGTGTACTCACTCGAGAGGTTGTATTGATAGATTAAAGCCCTAAGTCTGTCCATGGTCATCATCGAGGGACGAACTTGTTCGGCACTGACCTCGATGAGAAGTGGACGCCGGGTTATCCTGAAAGAATGGTAGGATCCATCGTATGGACGCCAAAAGGGTTGTGGAATGGGAGGGCGAATTTCAAAAATTTTCCTACATTCTTCCAACTGGGAATCATATTCCCTAAATTTAGAATGCAATATTCAAGGATCCTACTTGAACCATAATCGAACCAGATCTGAACCAAAAGAAAAGGGAGGAATTATACCTGATCCAGAGAAGCAGTATCTCCCAAAGATGGTGTTCATGCCCAAAGAGGACACCAAGATCCGCTCCTACTAAAGATGACACAGCAATGTGTGGAACGGAACCAGCAGAGTGCGTCCTACACACTGAATCCTTCACTAGAATCCTCTAGAAACACTGAGCATCGAATCTTTTTAGTTCTTTCTGCAAACGAAGGCCAATTAGTAACTGCGACTACCCTAATATACATAGTTTAACTGCACCTTCTCCCTATTGATTTTGTATACTTTAACATGAGGTTTATGCTTTTCTTATGAAAATTATGGATAATTGTTAGGGAAATCCATTGCGACTACCCTAATATATATGGTTTTGAACTTAAGGCTATGGTTGTTTGCAATGCAAATAAATTTGCACTGATGCAAAACTATGGCAGTACAAATGATTTGAGTGTAAATGCTGACCTATTTTTGTTTCAAATTTTAGCTTATCTTGGCAGTACAAAGAAATCCATCGCCTAGGTGACTAGGTGAAAAGGGTGCCCCCTTGTTGCCTAACCTCACCTAGGTGCCTTGAAAATTTTGGTGTGGATTGATGGTTAAGAGCTCAACTTAAAAGTCCTTCATTTTAGTTTGAGCTTTTTGCAAAATTACTCTTTCATGAAATTATGTTAATTGCTCAGTCAGTGAAGTGTCTTGTGTATTATGCTGTAAATCCTAATACATGTCTTTTGTGGTGGTTTTAGAGGAATATGTTTTTTTTTTTTTTTTGAAAAAAGTAAGGTACAGCTTCCACCTATTCAGAACCGAATCTCCATAGAGTCACTAAATACCAAACCCTAACCAAAACTCTATAGCTAACTCTTTTTTTCCCTTTTTTTACTCTTCAACATTAATCTTGACTCACATGGTGCATATTGTTTGCTGATGACATTGTTTTAATTGATGAAACTAATGAAGGATTAAATGTAAAATTAAGTTTATGGACAAATATCCTAGAAAGAAGGAATTTTAAAATAAGGAATAAAATGGGATATATGATCTGTCACTTTAATAAGAATGAATGCAAATGAGGACACACTTAGGATTGGAGATCAACAGTCAAGAAATATGTCCAAAAAATGAGTGGCAAAACTGCATCTGCAGAGATGGATGAGTGAAAAATCTAGAAAGAATAGGGTCAGAAATGAAGTCATTGAAATGAACCTAGGAGTAGCTTAGCTTAAATAGGTACTAAAATGAGAGAAAGTAGATTAAGATGGTTTGAACATGTGCATAGAAGACCACCAACAGCACCAGTGAGAAAAAGTGATCTGTTGCAAGTTGAAGGGACTAGAAAGGCTAGGGGTAAGACCAAATAGGACATGGGTTGAAGTAGTTAGAGAGAATTTAAATTCTCATAATTTAACAATGATATGACATTGAATGGAACTAAATGGAAAAACAAGATTCATGTTACTGACACCATATTAGTTGGGAAAGGTTTGGGTGATGATGATGATCATTGATCTTGATTCTACCATTCTTATTTTGGTTGTGTTCTGGATATTTGCATTATCTGTTTTTGGTTTCCAACATCTTCACCTTTTCATTATGAAAATCTGGCCAAGAGCTTAATCTTCTTAAAGACGGTACCTCAAAACATTTTCCCCCTCCTAATTATTAGAGCTGCTGTGTAACTAACTACTTTGTAATGATTTGTGAACAAGCATTGCCTTCACAATGAATATAAATTCAGTCATATCCAAGGCACTGTTTTGCAAGTCTGAAGGCCCATCAATTTGGCAATTTGGCTTTTTTCCCTTCAAGTGTGAAACTACAGGTACTTGTTATCTGGGACAGATGGGTTGAACTAAGAGACATACATAAAAAGTGCTTTGTTGATGTTACTGGGGAGACCCTAGATGCATTCATTGGCTTGGTGCCTCAGTGATGCACAGGATATTAGGTGAGCACATTATGTCTACATGTTCTCTTGCTTATCTTATTAATCATCATATGGTTAGAGTTTCCTCATTTTGAATTTTATTTTTCCAACAGATAAAGGTTGATTATTTAATTAGACCATTAGAGAAAACCCCCAAGGCAAACAAAAAAAAAAACTAAAAGTTCTCTTTTTAAAAATGTATTCTTTAAAAAGAAATGAGATTTCTATTCTTATTTGCATGGTAAAACAATACCTTTCCTATTGCAAGAAAGGAGAGAAATAAAAGATGACGGTGCCTTCTCTTAAATGAAAAAGGAAAATGCAAGAACAAGAAAAATAAGGTTAACCTTGTAGCCAATCAACCGATATAAACCAATCAGTTGGTATTTGTAAAAAAAAAAAAAAAAAAGTTGAACCCTAGGTCCAAAATGTAAACGCAAGATGGAATGATGAGAAAGATGGAAAAACCCAGTAGTTAGAATTTAATGACAGCTTTATCCACATAGTCTTCAAGTTGCCAGGGCAACGCTAGGCGATAGGGGAGTAACTTGTTGTCTAGTCACCTAAGTGATGGTTTTTTTAAAATAAAAAATATAAATTCTAGGGTAATTCCCTAGGACCTAGGTTTCATAGTAATAAGTAGTAATCTTTAACTAGTAATTACCATAGTTCTCATGAAATATGCATGAACCTTGTACTAGAAGATAGAAAATCAACATATTTATTAGAAGAAAAATAAAAAAAGGAAAGAAAACATACAAAAAACATAAGGGCTGAGCCCTTATTTTGTCGTAGGAAGAAGAAGATGATGATGAAGTCCTATTGATTTCATGTTACTTCTTACCTATCAATTCAGGTTTTAACAGCTGATGACGCTGAACTGGAAAGCTTATTGCTTTGTTCTTTAGCAACAAGTTTTTAAGGAGGTTGTGGATTCCTTAATGGCTGAAATTGAATTTGGATTTATCACTATACCCTTGAATGTTTTACTATTTATTTATTTTACCAACTAAAAGACAAAGCAATAAGTCTTTCAGTTTATCAACTTCAGTTGTTATCAAACGGCTATGTCACTGACTTGTGTGTTGATTCAACCTAAATAAGAAAATAATAAAAAAAACTAGTATAAGAATAATAATATTAGTACTATTAGCACTATAAACCCACGATATTGAAGGGATGAGAGATCCATCCTATGGATGCCCAAAAGATTGCGGAATAAGGGGCGAATTTCAAAAATTTTATCTCTCCCTTCAACTGGGAATCGTATTCCCTATTTAGAAAATCATATTTTCAAGGATCAATCTTGAACCATAAACTGAACCAGATCTGAACCAAAAGGAGTGGGAGAGGATTATACCTGATACGGAGAAATACTATCTCCCAATGGAGGTGTTCACGCCCAAGGAAGGATCCAAAATCTGCTCCCACTGAAGATGGCGCAGTGCAGGGTGGAGCAGAATCAACAACGTTCTTCAAAAGAACTTGATCCTTCGTAAGGATCAACTGGACGACTTTAGTACAGCTCCAACCAATCTTTTCACAAAAGATTGAGATCAAGATCAAATCTTGATTGCTCCCAAGAACTGGAGATCGAACTGAAGGAATGGCAATGGCAGGAAGGTGGCGGCAGGAAAGAATTCACAGTATGCAGGAAATCTCTCAATCTCTCTTTCTTTAAGAGAAGAATGTTGTTGATGATCTAAAAGGCTGCCGCCCCCTTCCCCTTTTATAATCTCAAAGGGATTAGCTCCTAATCAGATTAGGAGTTGCTAATCCAAATCATATTTGGGTTAGAAGTCCCTTAGTGATAAAGGATAATCCTTATCTTATCTGCAAATCAGATCAGCTGTCTCCTAATCTAATTAGGAGGTTTCCAGATCTAAATCATATTTAGATCTTGGACTCTCTGAGTGGATAGGGTCTAAGCCCAATCCTTTTAGCTGACCCACTTCAGAATTCGCCCCCTTTAAATGACTAATCAAATCAGCCCAGTTCGAAATGGGCTTAAGGCCCATTAAGGTTATGTACTCAAAAAACCTTCCAAATTGCTGCCCAGTTGGGCTTCCTTGTATGGCGTGGGACCCAAGCATTGATCTACACATCAGCCACATGGGTTCAGCCCAGCCTTTGTTACAAGGCCTGGCCGAATGCACTGCTGAAGACAGTGTACCCCCTGAAACCCATCAAATGAGCTCTATGGGCCCAACACTTACACTAAGTGGTCCCTGGGCCAAGCCACCTTGTAACACCCAGGGACTGTGGGCAGATGCAAGATTAGCCCATCAGGCATTATCCTCAATGGTCTTACACTTAACCTCTCAGCCCATAATGATCATACACTGCCCGACAAGAGAGGACCTCTCCCTCGGCTGCAAGGAACAGTGTTGCACTCTCCACTTATATGGATCCCGGGAATTAAAACCTTCTTGCAAACAATTTAGAAACCATACATATATACTTTTATATCTTATATAAAATATATTTTGCAAATCAAATCTCAACGGTTGAAATCGGCTGCCGGCAGTCTTGGTTTCCATCAATGAGAGTGCATCCCCGATCATTATCTTTGTCCGACAAAGGGGCTGATCCTGTCACTATGATCACCCACTCAGATGAATTCTCGGACTGTCCCAACATACCTAGGTTTTGATCCCCGCTAAGGATCTCACTGATTAGTACATCAAAGATAGCCCAATCCGACACCTAGTGCAGTATCATAATCGAGTCTAGGGGTCGGGTGTAACTTTCCAGTTTTGCCCATCAATCTCCAAGGTCCAGGGCAATACTGGAAATCTGGTCCAGTTCAAAGATTCAATTAATCCTACACTGTATGTGCCTAGGGTCTCACCCTGGCAGCTGAGACAAGCCACCCCAACCGACTTGGTGGCACTATAGTGTCAGCCTTGTCAGGATAGGTCTCCCCAGACCGACCCACTGGCTGTGAACATTCTAAACTAACACGAGTCTCATTAAGTGTCCAGTTTAAGGGTATTACACAGAAACATACCAAGGGAACATGAATCAAATATGTATCTTTATTCATTTACAATAAACTCATAAAGTACATCATTCTGATTGAAGCTAAGGGCATACAAAACTGTCTAACAGATATGAATAATTCAGTCTAATAATATCCTATTGTACTACTATTACTGACAAAATAATATTATAAAAACATTATGTTGTGTCTTGCATATAAATACTTGGGTGTTTGGGCATGCCAGGCAGCCCTCCAAGTCTGTTTTATTGCCTAGGTGGTCTCACCATGACAGCCGTGGTTATCCCTCATTTTCTCTTGTATCTTCATCTTTATTCAATTTTAATAAAATAATTTTGCTATTGTTCTAAAACATAAAAATGTTAGAAGCAATGTTTGGTATACAAGGATTGACAATGTGCTATGCCTAATGCACTGCGTAATAGAAACACAACTTTGAAAGTTAAGTTGACAATATGCCAATTAGTAAGAAAAAAACATATTTATGTAGCAGTTAGCTAGTCAAATTTGGTGCCTTGTTCCTTAGGTGACCTTGCCTTTCCCTCTTCTGGGTAGGAAGTGACTGGAATAAGTGTTGAACTACGTTTGAACCTTTGAGGAGAAGCATGCTCCAAAAAGTTTTCGTCGGAATTTGTGTAAGCACAAGTGAAATTTCGTGTGAAAAATGCCAAAGGTTTAGGAGTTATGACAATATCCAGTCTAGTACAAAAAAAAAAGACCATATCCAGTCTCTACCCCTCTCAAGACCCTTAGATGGTTGGAACCAACAATGGGTAATGGCCTTTAAGAAGTGAACACTTACAGTTACTGCTGTGTGTGTTCTTGCCTTCTTGGTGTTAGACAGTTTTGTATGCCCTTAGCTTCAATCAGAATGATGTACTTTATGAGTTTGTTGTAAATGAATAAAGATACATATTTGATTCATGTTCCCTTGGTATGTTTCTGTGTAATACCCTTAAACTGGACACTTAATGAGACTCGTGTTAGTTTAGAATGTTCGCAGCCAGTGGGTCGGTCTGGGGAGACCTATCCTGACAAGGCTGACACTGTGGTGCCACCAAGTCGGTTGGGGTGGCCTGTCTCAGTTGCCAGGGTGAGACCCTAGGCACATACAGTGTAGGATTAATTAAATCTTTGAACTGGACCAGATTTCCAGTATTGCCCGGGACCTTGGAGATTGATGGGCATAACTGGAAAGTTACACCTGACCCCTAGACTCGATTATGATACTACACTAGGTGTCGGATTGGGCTGTCTTTGATGTACCAATCAGTGAGATCCTTAGCGGGGGTCAAAACCTGGGTATGTTGGGACAGTCCGAGAATTCATCTGAGTGGGTGATCATAGTGACAGGATCAGCCCCTTTGTCGGACAAAGGTAATGATCGGGGATGCACTCTCACTGATGGAAACCAAGACTGCCGGCAGCCGATTTCAACCGTTGAGATTTGTTTTGCAAAATATATTTTATATATGATATAAAAGTATATATGTATGGTTTCTAAATTGTTTACAAGAAGGTTTTAATTCCCGGGATCCATATAAGTGGAGAGTGCAACACTGCTCCTTGCAGCCGAGGGAGAGGTCCTCTCTTGTCGGGCAGTGTATGATCATTATGGGCTGAGAGGTTAAGTGTAAGACCACTGCGGATAATGCCTGATGGGCTAATCTTGCATCTGCCCACAGTCCCTGGGTGTTACAAGGTGGCTTGGCCCAGGGACCACTTAGTGTAAGTGTTGGGCCCATAGAGCTCATTTGATGGGTTTCAGGGGGTACACTGTCTTCAGCAGTGCATTCGGCCAGGCCTTGTAACAAAGGCTAGGCTGAACCCATGTGGCTGATGTGTAGATCAATGCTTGGGTTCCACGCCATACAAGGAAGCCCAACTGGGCAGCAATTTGGAAGGTTTTTTGAGTACATAACCTTAATGGGCCTTAAGCCCATTTCGAACTGGGCTGATTTGATCAGTCATTTAAAGGGGGCGAATTCTGAAGTGGGTCAGCTAAAAGGATTGGGCTTAGACCCTATCCACTCAAAGAGCCCAAGATCTAAATAAGATTTAGATCTGGAAACCTCCTAATTAGATTAGGAGACAGCTGATCTGATTTGCAGATAAGATAAGGATTATCCCTTATCACTAAGGGACTTCTAACCCAAATATGATTTGGATTAGCAACTCCTAATCTGATTAGGAGCTGATCCCTTTGAGATTATAAAAGGGGAAGGGGGCAGCAGCCTTTTACATCATCAACAGCATTCTTCTCTTAAAGAAAGAGAGATTGAGAGATTTCCTGCATACTGTGAATTCTCTCCTGCCGCCACCTTCCTGCCATTGCCATTCCTTCAGTTCGATCTCCAGTTCTTGGGAGCAATCAAGATTTGATCTTGATCTCAATCTTTTGGGAAAAGATTGGTTGGAGCTGTACTCACAAGCCGTCCAGTTGATTCTTGTGAAGGGTCAAGTTCTTTTGAAGAACATTGCTGATTCTGCTCCATCCTTCACTGCGCCATCTTCAGTGGGAGCAGATTTTGGATCCTTCCTTGGGCGTGAATACCTCCATTGGAAGATAGTATTTCTCCGTATCAGGTATAATCCTCTCCCACTCCTTTTGGTTCAGATCTGGTTCAGTTTATGGTTCAAGATTGATCCATCAAAATATGATTTTCTAAATAGGGAATACGATTCCCAGTTGAAGGGAGAGATAAAATTTTTGAAATTTGCCCCTTATTCCGCAATCTTTGGGCGTCCATAGGATGGATCTCTCATCCCTTCACTTGGTGCTCATGCATGCCGTCTCATGTGCAAATGAAATGTGCTGTTTGTAAGTTGAACAATAATGTTTGTCTAGCTGAGTCTTGAATACTGAATTGAGAAACAAAATTAAGTTGATAATAATACTATGATTGAGCATAAGCGACTGTGTAACTACTTCCAAAGTTAAAGAACAGTACATCTATTTTTTTCTACTATAAATTAGGCAGCAATGCTTTTGATGTTGCACAGTAACTGCACCAAAGGCTCATGTCCTTGTGAATGAGTAGCAGAGAGACATACTGAAGCCAAGAAAAATGATGGAGAGACTATAGAAGATATAGAGATACATAATTGTCTGTATCTAATTTGATGCTTCAAATGTGCTTTCCAGTTGTTTGTTTAATTAATTCTTTGAGGATTTTATAATATATTTGGCAGATAATTAGTCTAATCCCCTGAATTTATCAACTTGTATTACTCCACTGAATGTAGACACAACTTGAAATGGCAAAAGGTACTTGAGGCCGGCGCATTGCTTCCCGTCAATATAGGTCAACTCCATATCCATTACCATCTTGCCATGGAGAGGTTATGGAGAAGGAAATCAAACAGAAAAAGTCCAATGCCTTGGAGAAGAATGATTGGGAGGATGCAACTTGTTCAGTGTGCATGGAGTATCCTCACAATGTTGTCCTCCTCCTCTATTCCTCACATGACAAGGGATGTTGTCCCTACATGTGTGGTACCAGTTATCGCTATTCCAACTGCCTTGACCAGTTCAAGAAAGCTTACACCAAAGTGAAGTCACCCCTTCATGGGCAAACATGGCATGGCTCAGCGAACAATTCAACTGTTAGCTCAGGCTCTGGTTGGCCCAACGAGAAGTGTGAAGTAGTGGAACTCACATGCCCCCTCTGTCGGGGCCAGGTGAAGGGGTGGACAGTGGTCGAAGCTGCACGCGATTGTCTTAATAACAAGGAGAGAAGTTGTATGCAGGATGACTGCTCATTTATTGGAACATACAAAGAGCTCAAGAAACATGTCAGGGCAAAACACCCATCAGCACGACCTCGAGAATTGGACCCCATACTTGAACAAAAATGGATAAGGCTTGAACGTGGGAGAGAGCGTGATGATGTGATCAGCACTGTAAGGTCATCGATGCCAGGAGCAATGGTCCTGGGGGATTACGTGATAGAAGGCAACCACTATGGCTTTGATACAGATGATAGAAGGCAACCCTTGATTACCCCTCTATAATACAAAGATTCTATTTCAAAGCTCTAAATTAGCTAAATCACCATCCCTCTAGATCTGCTTAATTCGGTCTAGTTGGGCCAATCTAAAACCATTAATCGATCCAAAATGCCCAAAAATACCCTTATGCCCTAATATAAAAGCTCACCTAACTTTCTTATTAAAAGCCCACCTAACTTTCTTATATAAACTAACCTATAAATCATTCTTCCTTCTCCCCTCGACACCAAATAGAGGTGGCAGAGCAATGAGGACCTCTTTTTTCACTCTGATTTATTCTCCATAATTTCTTCTCTTTCTCTCTCTCTCTCTCTCTCTCCTACAACATCCACCAAAACACACTATTTGTTATCTCTTTCCTCTTGACATACCGTGGTAGACGACGGTGAAGTTCCTTTCCCCAATTTCTCTTCTTTCATTCCTTTTTTCTTTTTCTTCCTATCTCCCTCTCTCTTACCCATTCCAATCATCTCTTTCTTTACTAGCGAGATAAAAGGAGGTTTCCGCCTCCTGTTCATCTTCTTGAAGAGAACAGGGGAGTTGCAACGATGGCAACGATGGCACCTCTCCCTCGTTTTCACCTATTTTTGGTGTACATCTTATCGACTTTGGATCACTTTTTCTTTTTTCCTCATCACCGTTATTCCCCGCTTCACCATTTTCTGGTTTCCATAACCATCCACCAATCCTCTATCGTTTTACCTCCATCTTCGACTGAGCAATGTCATTAACAACGATGATAGCCCAATTGCATTGTTTATGTACTGATTATTGAAGGGATTGGAGATCCATCATATGAATGGCCAAACCCTGCAGGAAGGTTGAGCGAAATTTCAAAAATTTCTTCATTCCCATCCGGGAATCGTATTCCCAATTTAGAAAACTGCATTTTCAAGGTTCGTTCTTGTAACCAAACCGGACCAAATCTGAAACCAAGAATAGGAAGTGATATACCTGATACAGAATCTACGCCAAAAGTTCCTCCCAACATAGGTGTTCACGCCCAAAGAGTGTTCCAAATCCTCCCTCCACTAAAGATGACATGGCTTAGGATGAGGTAGGATTTGATGTATCGCCCATGGCCCGAACCAATAGCACGCACGCACGTGGCAAGTGGCAACGCTTAGGGCAGACCCATTGAGGGCACGCATAAAGCAGAGGTCGGTGCACAACATGGGGCCAATAGCGCGGCCGCACACAGCAGCCTCGGATGGCCACACTACTTAGGGCCAAACCGTATCCTGACCATCCAAGCCCACCTACCTCTAGGCAACCTCAAGTATAAATAGGGGGCAACCCTCTCATGGTAAACACCTGGACTCTGGACTACTAAGGACTCTCTAGTTTCTTGTGTGACCTCATTTAAGCACTCCTTACTCAGGCCTCATCCACCTTCTTATTACCCCCATACTAACTTGACCATTGGAGTCTTCGCCTCGGGTTAGCACCTGGGGCCTCTAACGTTCTCTCTCTCTCTCTCTCTCTCTCTCTTCACAGGTTTGACCTATCAACCCTCGGCCACAACAGACCTCGGATTCTTCAACCAACCCTCGGCTCGTAAGCAAAATTACCTTGTTGCCCTCAACCCATCCGAGTTAGCAACAATTGGCACCGTCCGTGGGAACGTCACTAAGACTTCCCTCAATTAAATTCACACTCTAAACAACTTAAGAATTAACTCCTAAGCTTTAGCTGACATGGCAAGAAACACCAGGAACACTTGGAAGTTGCTCACGATGGACCATATCCAAGTGGTCATCAATCGGCTCGACAACCTCACACAGAGGCTAGACAAAGTGGGGCGTCCGGCAAGTCTTCCTTAGGGAAGCCACCCCGCTAGAAGCTTGGGACACTGTGGTGAACGTGTATCCCTAGGCCCGTTAGCCATCAGCCCAATCGGATCCAACAAGGTCGACCCCTTAAAGTTCAACAACAACCGACGTGCTAGCTAGTCGCCAAGGACCTCCTAACCCTCCACCCGATGAGAGGATGAATCATCATAGTTCATGATCATCATCGAGACCGAGGACATCACCGCCGCCAACAAGAAAGCCCTTGGGATGAAGGCGGGTGATTGGGCCACCACAGCCCCCTTCGAGGGCTGAGGGCTGATGTTGTGCCTCTCCTTCTTACGTTTCAAATCTCTAACACCTCCTAAATGACAGGCGGGCCAGAAGAAACAGACACGTGCCCGGGTCGAAGTACTCGGGGAACCAAGCTGACCCATTCCGCATGTGGGAGAACTAGGATGAAGCCTAGGCCCCATCGACCAGAAAATTGTCGAACTGTAGGCGCAGCTCAGTGCCATGAAAGACGAGCTCCACCAGGTTAAAGAGAGCCAAGCTAATGCCTCGGCAAGCCAGAACCCCTCATCCAGGAAGGTGGATGCCTTCACCCTTGACATTGCCTCTGAACCCCTCCCATCTTACTTCAAAGCGTCGTTGCTCGAAATGTACAATAGAATGTTTGACCCAGACGACCACCTAGAAAGTTTCAAGAAGATCATGCTCCTTTGTGGATACTTCGATGCCTTGATGTGCTGGACTTTTCAGGCGATCTTCAAGGGGTAGCTCGCCGATGATGTACCCCTCTGAACCCCTCCCTTGTTTTCACCTATTTTTGGTGTACATCTTATCGACTTTGGATCACTTTTTTTTTTCCTCATCACCGTTATTCCCCGCTTCACCATTTACTAGTTTCCATAACCATCCACCAATCCTCTATTGTTTTACCTTCATCTTCGACTGAGCAGTGTCATTAACTACGATGATAGCCCAATTGCATTGTTTATGTACTGATTATTGAAGGGATTGGAGATCCATCATATGAATGGCCGAACCCTGCAGAAAGGTTGAACGAAATTTCAAAAATTTCTTCATTCCCATCGGGAATCGTATTCCCAATTTAGAAAAATGCATTTTCAAGGTTCGCTCTTGTAACCAAATCGGACCAAATCTGAAACCAAGAATCGGGAGTGATATACCTGATACGGAATCTACGCCAAAAGCTCCTCCCAACATAGGTGTTCACATCCAAAGAGTGTACCAAATCCTCCCTCCACTAAAGATGACACAGCTTAGGATGAGACAGGATTAGCAAGTAGTTCTTCACCAAGAACTTGTGATTCTTCAGCAAGAATCGAATGGGGTAGTGAGCACAGCTTCAAAATTGTTTATTTTAGGAAGAAATAATATCAAGATCAAATCTTGATTAGATCCAAGAATTGGAGATTGAACAGGGTAGGGCGACAAGAGCAGGGAGAAAAAGAACTGAAGGCAAAAATCAGTCAAACTGAGTTGTCTTCTGTAATGTCTGTGTGTGTTTTTCAGATCCGCCTTGCTCTCAATTTATAGCCTTAAAGAAACAACCTCCTAATCTGATTAGGAGTCCCTTGATTGAACTCTTTAAGTGATAAGGATAATCCCTTATTTTATTTACAGTTCAAGATCAACTTATTCCTAATCAAATTAGGAGTTCCCTGATCCAAATCTTTATTTGGATATGGACTCTTTAAGTGGATAAGAGTTACCCTCTTATCCTTATTTGCTGATCCAAACCTAAATCCGCCCCTATTTAACTAACCTAGTTAACCCAGTTTGAAATGGGCTTTGGGCCCATTAAGCTTTTAGGCACACTTCCTTTTAATATTGGCTAGCTTGGCTTTTTTTGTAAGGTGTGGGACCCTAACATTGGTCTATACATCAGCCGCATGAGTTCAACATAGCCACTGTTACAAGGCCTGGCTGAATTCACTACTGAATACAGTAAACCCCTAAGTCCATCACTATGGGCTCTTAATGGGCCCAACATTTACACTAAATGGTCCTTCGCTCCAGCCATCTTATGAAGGCCCAAGGACTATGGGCAGATGCAAGATTAGCCCATCAGGTATAACCCTCAATGGTCTTATACTTAACCTCTCAACCCATAATGTTCAAACACTACCCGACAAGAGAGGACCTCTCCCTCGGCTACAAGGTATAGTACTACACTCTCTACTCACATGGATCTTGGGAATTAAAACCTTTTGTAAACAATTTGTGAGACCATAATATATAAGTATATCTTTATATAAATATATTTTGCAAAACCAAATTTCAAACACATTTGAAATCCACTGCCGACAGTTTAGGTTTTATCAGAGAGAGTGCATTTTCCCAATCATTCACTTTGTTCGACAAAGGGGCAGATCATGTCACTATGATCACCCACTCAGATGATTTCTCATACTGTCCCAACATACTCAGGTTTTGACCCCGTCTAAGAATCTCACTGATTGGCACATCAAAGACAGCCCAATCTGACACCTAGTGCATTATCATAATCGAGTGTAGGGGTCAGGTGTTGTTAGACAGTTTTGTATGCCCTTAGCTCCAATAAGTTTTGATGTACTTTTGATATTTAATGTAAATAAATAAAGTACATGTTTAATTCATGTTATGTGGTAGGCTTCTGTGTAAGACCCTAAAACTTGACACTTAATGTGACTTGTGTTAGTTTTAAATGTTCACAGTCGTTGGATAAGTCGGGGGAGATTTATCCTACCAAGGCTGACACTGGTGTGCTGCCAACTGTTGGGGTGGCTTGTCTCAGCCGCCAGGGTGAGACCCAAGGCACACGCAGTGTAGGATTACTTGAACCCTTGAACCGGACCAGATTTCGTGTATTGCTCTAGACCTTGGAGATTGATGGGAAAAATTGGAAAGTTGCACCTGACCCCTAGACCCGATTATGGTACTACACTAGGTGTCGGATTGGGCTGTCTTTGATGTGCCAATCAGTAAGATCCTTAGCGGGGTCAAAACCTGGGTATGTTGGGACAGTCTGAGAATTCATCGGAGTAGGTGATCATAGTGATGGGATCAGCCCCTTTGTCGGAACAAAGGTAATGATCGGGGATGCACTCTCTCTGATGGAACAGTGCTGCACTCTCTACTCACATGGATCCCGGGAATTAAAACCATTTGCAAACATTTTGTAACCGTATATAAGTATATATCATATATATTAATTTTGCAAAAACAAATTCCAACAATTGAAATCAACTGCCGGTAGTTTGGTTTCCATCAGAGAGAGTGCATCCCCGATCATTTCCTTTGTTCGACAAAGGGGCTGATCCTTTCATTATGATCACCCACTCAGACAAATTCTCAGACTATCCCAATATACCCAGGTTCTGACCCCTGCTAAGGATCTCACTGATTGGCATATCAAAGACAGCCCAATCCGACGCCTAGTGCAGTATCATAACCGATTCTAGGGGTCAGGTGTAATTTTCTAGTTTTGCCCATCAATCTCCAAGGTCTTGGGCAATACTGGAAATCTAGTCCGGTTCAAGGATTCAAGTAATCCTACATTGTGTGTGCCTTGGGTCTTACCTTGGCGGCTGAGACAAGCCACCCCAACATTTGGTAGCACACCAGTGTCAGCCTTGGTAGGATAAGTCTTCCCCGACTTATCCAACGGCTGTGAACATTTAAAGCTAACACGAGTCTCATTAAGTGTCCAGTTTTAGGGTCTTACACAGAAGCATACCACACAACATGAATCCAACATGTACTTTATTTATTTACACTAAAGATCAAAAGTACATCAAAACTGATTGAAGCTAAGGGCATACAAAACTGTCTAACAGCTCCCACTTGCACTTAGGTACAATCTGGTACAAGCCGGAGTCCCATACTTTCCACGTGTTTCTCAAACACCTTATTTGAGTGGCTTAGTTAATGGGTCTGCCACATTATCCGCTGATGCTACCTTCTGAATCAGAACGTCCCCTCTACCAATGATTTCCCGTAGTACATGGTACTTCTTCTCGATTTGCTTTCACTTCAAGTGGCCCCGAGGCTCTTTAGCTAGGGCGATCGCTCCATTGTTGTCACACAACAATGGGATGGGTGATGTGCTAGATGGAACCACTCCTAATTTGTGAACGAACTTCTTCATCCACATGGCTTCCTTGGCAGCTTCACTTGCGGCCATGCACTCGACTTCAGTTGTGGAGTCTACCGTGGACCCCTGTTTGCTGCTTTTCCAGCAAACAGCACACGATCCTATCGTGAAAACATACCTAGATGTAGACTTTCTATCATCTGGATC
Source organism: Nelumbo nucifera (assembly GCF_055504915.1). Classification (NCBI taxonomy): domain Eukaryota; kingdom Viridiplantae; phylum Streptophyta; class Magnoliopsida; order Proteales; family Nelumbonaceae; genus Nelumbo; species Nelumbo nucifera. The sequence continues at coordinate 30,741,674 of NC_142649.1, forward strand.
TAACTGGAAATCGACATCAGTATACTCCAGAATTTGTAGTGAACTACCATCGAATATCAAACAAAACTCTTTTGTCCTTCGAAGGTATTTGAGTATGTTCTTCACAGCAGTCCAATGCTCCTGGCATACATGATGCCAGGGCGAGTGCACAGCATGGCATACATGATGCTCCCTACGGCTGAGGCATAGGGAACGTCTTTCATGCCCTCAATCGCCTTAGATGTCTTGGGAGACATCTTCTTGGAGAGAGTGACTCCGTGCCTGAAAGGAACATTTCCTTTCTTGGAGTTCTCTATGTTGTACCTTTTGACAATTTTGTCAATGTAAGCAGCCTGGGATAATCCAATTATCCACTTCGATCTATCTCTATAGAGTTGAAGACCCAGTATATAGGAGGCTTCTCCGAGATCTTTCATGGAGAATTGCTACAAAAGCCACACCATGACCGAAGTCAACATTCCTACATCATTCCCAATGAGTAGGATATCGTCCACATATAACACCAAAAAGGTGACCTTATACCCACTGGACTTTCTGTAAACATAGGGCTTATCCGAATTCTGCACAAAGTCAAACGATTTGATGGTAGAGTTAAAACGGATGTTCCAACTCCTAGAAGCCTGCTTAAGTCCATATATGGATCTATTAAGTTTACACACCATGTGTTCCTGACCAGCAGTAATGAAGCCTTGCGGCTGCTGCATGTAGATATCTTCACTAAGATCTCCATTCAGGAACGCAGTTTTGACATTCATTTGCCAAATCTCATAGTCATGGTATGCTGTTACTGTTAAACAGTTTTGTATGCCCTTAGCTTCAATCAGAATGATGTACTTTATGAGTTTATTGTTAATGAATAAAGATACATATTTGATTCATGTTCCCTTGGTATGTTTCTGTGTAATACCCTTAAACTGGACACTTAATGAGACTCGTGTTAGTTTAGAATGTTCACAGCCGGTGGGTCGGTCTGGGGAGACCTATCCTGACAAGGCTGACACTGTGGTGCCACCAAGTCGGTTGGGGTGGCCTGTCTCAGCTGCCAGGGTGAGACCCTAGGCACATACAGTGTAGGATTAATTAAATCTTTGAACTGGACCAGATTTCCAGTATTGCCCTGGACCTTGGAGATTGATGGGCAAAACTGGAAAGTTACACCCGACCCCTAGACTCGATTATGATACTGCACTAGGTGTCGGATTGGGCTATCTTTGATGTACCAATCAGTGAGATCCTTAGCGGGGATCAAAACCTGGGTATGTTGGGACAGTCCGAGAATTCATCTGAGTGGGTGATCATAGTGACAGGATCAGCCCCTTTGTCGGACAAAGGTAATGATCGGGGATGCACTCTCACTGATGGAAACCAAGACTGCCGGTAGCCGATTTCAACCGTTGAGATTTGTTTTGGAAAATATATTTTATATAAGATATAAAAGAATATATATGGTTTCTAAAATGTTTGCAAGAAGGTTTTAATTCCCGGGATCCATATAAGTGGAGAGTGCAACACTGTTCCTTGCAGCCGAGGGAGAGGTCCTCTCTTGTCGGGCAGTGTATGATCATTATGGGCGGAGAGGTTAAGTGTAAGACCATTGAGGATAATGCCTGATGGGCTAATCTTGCATCTGCCCACAGTCCCTGGGTGTTACAAGGTCGCTTGGCCTAGGGACCACTTAGTGTAAGTGTTGGGCCCATAGAGCTCATTTGATGGGTTTCAGGGGGTACACTATCTTCAGCAGTGCATTCGGCCAGGCCTTGTAACAAAGGCTGGGCTGAACCCATGTGGCTGATGTGTAGATCAATGCTTGGGTCCCACGCTATACAAGGAAGCCCAACTGGGCAGCAATTTGGATGGTTTTTTGAGTACATAACCTTAATGGGCCTTATGCCCATTTCGAACTGGGCTGATTTGATCAGTCATCTAAAGGGGCCGAATTCTGAAGTGGGTTAGCTAAAAGGATTGGGCTTAGACCCTATCCACTCAGAGAGTCCAAGATCTAAATAAGATTTAGATATGGAAACCTCCTAATTAGATTAGGAGACAGCTGATCTGATCTGCAGATAAGATAAGGATTATCCCTTATCACTAAGGGACTTCTAACCCAAATATGATTTGGATTAGCAACTCCTAATTTGATTAGGAGCTGATCCCTTTAAGATTATAAAAGGGGAAGGGGGCGGCAGCCTTGAAAAACAATAACATCAATAGCATTCTTCTCTTTAAGAAAGAGAGATTAAGAGATTTCCTGCATACTGCGAATTCTCTTCTGCCGCCACCTTCCTGCCATTGCCATTCCTTCAGTTCGATCTCCAGTTCTTGGGAGCAATCAAGATTGGATCTTGATTTCAATCTTTTGGGAAAAGATTGATTGGAGCTGTACTCACAAGCCGTCCAGTTGATTCTTGCGAAGGGTCAAGTTCTTTTGAAGAACATTGCTGATTCTGCTCCATCCTTCACTGCACCATCTTCAGTGGGAGCAGATTTTGGATCCTTCCTTGAGCGTGAACACCTCCATTGGGAGATAGTATTTCTCCGTATCAGGTATAATCCTCTCCCACTCCTTTTGGTTCAGATCTGGTTCAGTTTATGGTTCAAGATTGATCCTTGAAAATATGATTTTCTAAATAGGGAATGCGATTCCCAGTTGAAGGGAGAGAAAAATTTTTTAAATTCGCCCCTTATTCCGCAATCTTTGGGCGTCCATAGGATGGATCTCCCATCCCTTCAGTTACAACTAGCAGGATCCTAATGGATTTAAGCATGGCCACGGGCGAAAAGGTTTCCTCATAGTCGATGCCTTCTTTCTGAGTATACCCTTTCGCCACCAAACGAGCTTTGTAGGTCTCAATCTTGCCATCGGGGCCCTTCTTCCTCTTATATATCAATTTGCAACCAATTGCTTTTACCCCAGAGGGCAGATCTACTAGAGTCCAGACTCCATTGGCCTCCATTGAGTCCATCTCAGCTCTCATGGCCTCCACCTACTTCTGGGAATCTCTGTCCAACATAGCTTCTGCGTAAGTCACGGGATCCTCCTCACTAGTCAAGGCTTCCACTAGGTAACTATCCTAGTCATAACCATAACGGACTGGTGGCCTGGATACATGGGTGGATCTTCTAGGTTGGTCGCTACTTGGAACTTGTGGGACATCTCCTACTGCTCCTGAGCTCTCCTCATCAAGAACTATTTCCTGACAATGGACGCCAAAAAGGTTGCAGAATGGGTGAGCGAATTTCAAAAATTTCCTACCTTTCTTCCAACTAGGAATCGTATTCCTTAATTTTAGAATCAAGATTCAAGGATCCTACTTGAACCAAACCAGACCAGATCTGAACCAAGAACAAAGGGAAGGGTTATACCTGATATAGAGAATCAAGATCCCCAAACGTCGGTGTTCACGGCCAAAGAAAGATCCAAGATCTGCTCCCGCTGAAGATGACACAACGATGGTGGGGCAGAACCAACAGTGTACGTCCCACGTATCGAACTCTTCACAAGAATCCGTTGGAGGCTTAGAGCACCAAACCGAACTAGTCTTTCAGCAAAGACTGATATCAAGAACAAACTTCTTGATCCTCCCTTCAAAGGAATTTGAACCAAGCAGTAAGGCGGTGGCATCTGGAGGAGTTCCTAAGGCTGAAAGTGGCATGGATGTGGATTTCAGCTTAGGGAAGGTGAGATCCTATCTCAGATTGCAGAAGATCTAACTGCAAAACCCTAGGTCGAATTCTTGTAATTCTAGATATGGGGTTTCCTCCTTTCTTAGGGATTAAGAATCCTCCTAATCCCATTAGGAGTTATCCCAATCAAAATCTGTATTTGGATAGGGGATAATCTTAATCCTATAAGCAGATTAGATGAACCCACTCCTGATCTCATCAGGAGGTTAATCTTAATCCTATCTACAAATTCGCCCCCTTAAGTGGGTGATCATATCAGCCCAGGTCGAAATGGGCTTTTAGGCCTAATAAGAAAACAATGCTGAATAAGTTTCCAAACTGCTGTCCAATTGGGCTTCTTTGTATGGTGTGGGACCCAAGCATTGATCTACACATCAGCCACATAGGTTTGGCCCAACCTTTGTTACAAGGCCTGGCCGAATTCACTAGAAAGCTCAGTTAACCCCTTGAGCCCATCACATGGACTCTATGGGCCCAACACTTACATTAAGTGGTCCCTAGGCCAAGCCATCTTATAAAAACCCAAGGACTTTGGCAGATGCAAGATTAGCCCATAAGGTGTAACCCTAAAAGGTCTTACACTTAACTTCTCAGCCCATCATGATCAAACACTGCTCGACAAGAGAGGACCTCTCCCTCGGCTGCAAGGAATAGTGCTACACTCTCTACTCACATGGACCTCGGGAATTAAAACCATTTACAAACATTTTGAAACCATATATAAGTATATAATATATATAAATTTGCAAAAACACCAACGATTGAAATCAACTACAGACAGTTTGGTTTCCATCAGAGAGAGTGCATCCCTGATCATTACCTTTGTCCGACAAAGGGGCTGATCCTTTCACTATGATCACCCACTCAGACGAATTCTCAGACTGTCCCAAGATACCCAGGTTTTGACCCCCGCTAAGGATCTCACTGATTGGCATATCAAAGACAGCCCAATCCGACGCCCAGTGCAGTATCATAATCGAGTCTAGGGGTCAGGTGTAATTTTCCAGTTTTGCCCATCAATCTCCAAGGTCCAGGGCAATATTGGAAATCTGGTCCGGTTCAAGGATTCAAGTAATCCTACACTTCGTGTGCCTTGGGTCTTATCCAACGGCTGTGAACATTGTATGCCCTTAGCTTCAATCAAGAATGATGTACTTTATGAATTTATTGTAAATGAATAAAAGTACATATTTGATTCATGTTCCCTTGGAATGTTTCTGTGTAATACCCTTAAACTGGACACTTAATAGGACTCGTGTTAGTTTAGAATGTTCACAGCCAGTGGATCGGTCTGGGGAGACCTATCTTGACAAGGCTGACACTGTAGTGCCACCAAGTCGGTTGGGGTGGCCTGTCTCAGCTACCAGGGTGAGACCCTAGGCACATACAGTGTAGGATTAATAGAACCTTTGAACCGGACCAGATTTCCAGTATTGCCCTGGACCATGGAGATAGATGGGCAAAACTAGAAAGTTACACATAACCCCTAGACTCGATTATGATACTACACTAGATGTCGGATTGGGCTGTCTTTGATGTACCAATCAGTGAGATCCTTAGCAAGGGTTAAAACCTGGGTATGTTGGGACAATCCGAGAATTCATCTGAGTGGGTGATCATAGTGAAAGGATCAGCCCCTTTGTCGGACAAAGGTAATGATCGGGGATGCACTCTCTCTGATGGAAACCAAGACTGCCGGCAGCCAATTTCAACCATTGAGATTTGTTTTTGCAAACTATATTTTATATGAGATATAAAAGTATATATTATGGTTTCTAAAATGTTTGCAAAAGGTTTTAATTCCCGGGATCCATATAAGTAGAGAGTGCAACACTGTTCCTTGCAACCGAGGGAGAGGTCCTCTCTTGTCGGGCAGTGTATGATCATTATGGGCTGAGAGGTTAAGTGTAAGACCATTGAGGATAATACCTGATGGGCTAATCTTGCATCTGCCCACAGTCCCTGGGTGTTACAAGGTGGCTTGGCCCAGGGACCACTTAGGGTATATTGGGCCCATAGAGCCCATAAGATGGGTTTTCAAAGGGTGTACTGTCTTTAACAGTGTATTCGGCCAGGCCTTGTAACAAAGGTTGGGCCGAACCCATGTGGCTGATGTGTAGATCAATGTTTGGGTCCCACGCCTTACAAGGAAGCCCAACTGGGCAGCAATTTGGAAGGTTAAGTGAGTACATAAGCTTAATGGGCCTAAAGCCCATTTCGAACTGGGCTGTTTATTTAATTAGTTATGGGGCGAATTCTGAGATAGACTAGCAGATAGGATAGGGTCTTAACCCTATCCACTCAGAGAGTCCATATCTGAATGTGATTCAGATTTAGAAACCTCCTAATGAGATTAGGAGAAAGCTAATCTAATCTGCAGATAAGATAAGGGTTTGTCCCTATCACCTAAATAGAGATCTTATCCAAATATGATTTGGATAAGCAGCTCCTAATTGGATTAGGAGCTGATCTTTTAGGTTAACAAAAGAAGGGGGTGGCAGCCTAAGAAAGATACACATCTGATTCTCTTCAGAGCTAAGAAAAATGACAGAAAGAGAGATTTCTGCACCCTGCGAATTCTCTCCTGTCGCCTCCTTCCTGCCGCCGCCATTGCCTTTAGTTTGATCTCCAGTTCTTGGGAGAAATCAAGATCTGATCTTGATTCCAATCTTTTGGGAAAAGATTGGTTGGAGCTGTACTCACAAGCCGTCCAGTTGATTCTTGTGAATGGTCAAGTTCTTTTGGAAGAACATTGCTGATTCTGCTCCATCCTGCACTGCGCCATCTTCAGTGGGAGTAGATTTTGGATCCTTCCTTGGGCGTGAACACCTCCATTGGGAGATATTGTTTCTCCGTATCAGGTATATCCTCCCTCCTACCCCTTTTGGTTCAGATCTGATTTGGTCTGTTAGACAGTTTTGTATGCCCTTAGCTTCAATCCGATTTTATGTACTTTTGTTATTTAGTGGAAATAAATAAAGTGCATGTTTGATTCATGTTGTTTGGTTTAATTCTGTGCAAAACCCTAAAACTGGACTTTTATAGAGATTCGTGCTAGTTTTAAATATTCACAGCCGTTGGATAAGTCTGGGGAGATTTATCCTACCAAGGCTGATACTGGTGTGCCACCAAGTGTTGGGATGGCCTATCTCAACCACCAGGGTAAGAGCCGAGGCACATGCAGTATGGGATTACTTGAATCCTTGAACCAGACCAGATTTCCAGTGTTGCCCTGGACCTTGGAGACAGATGGGCAAAACTGGAAAGTTACACCTGACCCCTAGACTCGATTATGACACTTCACTAGGTGTCGGATCAGGCTGTCTTTGATATGCCAATCAGTGAGATCCTTAGATGGGGATCAAAACCTGGGTATATTGGGGCAGCTTGAGAATTCATCTGAGTGGGTGATCATAGTGACAGAATCAGCCACTTTGTCGGACAAAGGGTAATGATCAGGAATGCACTCTCTCTGATGGAAACAAAACTGCCGGCAGTTGATTTCAATCGTTGGAATTTTGTTTTGCAAAATTAATATATTTATATATATACGGTTTCAAATTGTTTGCAAATGGTTTTAATTCCCGGGATCCATATGAGAGGAGAGTGCGGCACTGTTCCTTGCAGCCGAGGGAGAGGTCCTCTCTTGTTGGGCAGTGCTTGATCATTAAGGGCTGAGAGGTTAAGTGTAAGACCATTTAGGATAATACCTGATGGGCTAATCTTCCACCTGCTCACAGTCCCTGGGTTTTTGTAAGATGGCTTGGCCCAGGGACCACTTAATGTAAGTGTTGGGCCCATAGGGTCCATGTGATGGACTCAAGGGGTTCATTGAGTTTTTCAGTGAATTCGGCTGGGCCTTGTATTAAAGGCTGGGCCGAACCCATGTGGCTGGTGTGTAGATCAATGCTTGGGTCCCACGCCATACAAAGAAGCCCAACTGGGCAGCAGATTGGAAAGTATTTAGACACTGAACACTTAATGGACTGAAAGCCCATTTCGAGGTGGGCTGATATGATCACCCATCCATGGGGCGAATCTGAAATTAATGTTAGTAAAAGGATTGGGCCTTTAGCCTTATCCACTCTTGGAGACCAAATTCAAATTAGATTTGAATCTGGTAACCTCCTGATAAGATCAGGAGTAAGCTAACTTTATCTGCAGATTGGATTAAGATAATCCCCTATCCAAATACTGATTTGGATTGGGATAACTCCTCCTTAGAAGGTTTCTTAATCAAGAAGAAAGGAGGAAAAACCCTAAGAGAGAGAAATCATCAGATTTCGAACCACCTTTTGAAGAGATATAGGATATCTCCTGTGATTTGAGATAGGATCTCATTCATACTCCAGAAAAAAAAGAAGAAGCAGTTCAGCCCTTTTTCTTGGAGTTCTCCTCCAGCCGCCGCCATCTACCCTTCCAAGATTTGATCTTTGCAGAAAAAGAAAGTCAAGAAATCTGTTCTTGACATTAGTCTTGCAACAAAGACTAAAAAGATTCAATGTTTAGTGTTTCCAGAGGATTCTTGTGAAGGATCCAGTGTGTAGGACGCACCCTGCTGGTTCTGTTCCATCCACAGCTATGTCATCTTCAGCAGGAACGGTTCTTGGTGCATTCTTTGGGCGTGAACACCAACTTTGGGAGATACTGCTTCTCTGGATCAGGTATATTCCTCCCATTTGTCTTTTGGTACAGATCTGGTTTGATTATGGTTCAAGTAGGATCCTTGAATATTGTATTCTAAATTTAGGGAATATGATTCCCAGATGGGAGAAGGTAGGAAAATTTTTGAAATTTGCCCACCCATTCCACAACCTTTGTGGCGTCCATTAGATGGATCCTACCATTCTTTCAGTGGTATCAGAGCCACAGGTTCAAATCTTGAACCAAAAGAAAATCAGATCTGACCCTGTGTAGATGGATAGAAGGTGTTCTTTCAAGATTTGCGCAGATTATTTTTCTTTATTTCAAGAAACTGTTTCTTGTTAAGGGCGATTGATCTGAAATTAATTTTTTATTAAATCCAAAATTTATTTAGAATTGTTCTTTATTTATTTTGATTTAATGGACTGTTCGAACCTGGAGATCGCAGTGCAGATTTGGCGCAGATGGTCTGCGCACCCTTTCTCTTTTCTATTTATTTATTTCATTTAATTCGGTTTGTAAATAATTCTTTTTTATTTTTATTTTAGACTGAATGTATAGGATTTGATCAAGAATGTAATTAATAGAAATAGGATTTCTGTTATTTTTCTTGATTAAAGAAGATGGAAGAAGATGGCAGCGCTGGAGATTTGCAGATGGAGAAATCGCTTTCTGCGATTTGTAGTTTGTGAAACTGCAACCCTTGTGATTAACCTCTATTTTGCAGGTGGTGCGAACAATCCATAGATTGATTTGTGATTGTTTGAAATCAAAATTATTAATTTCAGATCTTTCATGAATTAATTCATGAATTGAAAATCAGTTTTGGACCTTTTTGGACTAGATTGGACCAAAACTGTTTGGACCGAATCTGGGGTTCGAAATGGACTATTTTTCAGTCCTATAGTCCATATTTCTTACACTTGCTGTTCCAAATCTGATGTTTAATTACAGGGATTAATTCGACCCACCTGTAAAGCCCAGTTTTAAAGAGTTAAAACTGCAAAAGCCCATTACTGTGAGATAAGCTGTATGGGCCGAACTGCTAACTACGATTCAGCCCATACACCTAGTAGACATTAATTGTTAATGACTTAGATTTTAATGGGCTATTCAATGGGCTTTAGAGCAGTTAATTGATTGGTTCAATTCCTCCTTTACATATGATGTTTGGATGTTTGATGTGCTACGACCATGGGCCATAAGTACTTGGCCCATGAAGACTCGTTAGTGGCTCTTGCGCACACCATGGCTAAATGCACATCATTGCCATGGTGTCCCTCAAGGTCATTGGATGACCCCTCTTTGCTTGGTGGGCCCCACAACCCTGAAAAAGGGATCCGTACGGAACCCCTAGCCGATTAAGGCCCACCAGAAATCTAACTATATGAAAGTCAGTGGGAGCCACTCTGGTTTGACCTAAATTAAAAAATAGGGCATAATTTTGTTCCCTCCAGCAAATATGAATGCATGTGATAGGGAGATCCATATGATGGACTCTCTAAAGGCCTTCCGTCATTAGCACAATGATGGGTCCTTCAGTAATGAGGAAACGCACCATAAAATTGGGCTATCCATTTGCTGTTGGATCTATTAGAGTGTTTCATAAGATGATAGGGGCGTCATAGACCGATGTGGGAGGGGCTTCACCAGAAAATGGGAACTCTCTCACGATACCTTGGCGTAACCTGAATATGATGGGTGTGCACTCACTGGACAAAAAGGTTTACCTGAAAACGGCTCTGAACCTTGTCTGACAGAGGCCAAAGGGAAACTCATTTGATGAGTGGATATGATCCGTCACAGAAAGGTGGTGGGGTTATGCAGCTGAAACAGTTGGCTTCACGCACCCCATGTGATTTCCCACATTTCCAAAGACATTTCATCGTCTCCGTCACTGAGAAAGGAGGGAAATCTCAAAGATGAACAAATGGGAATGAAACATAGATTAAAAGCCATATCTATGTAGGTAACATGAATCAAACTAAGGTTGTGGACTAATGATTTTTGTTGTTTTATCAGAAAATGGCAAACGGTCAATTTGCAAAGCTTCTAGACGATAACAAGCTTAAGGGCCCAAACTATGCCGACTGGTACAGAAATCTTATGCTGGTCCTAACATCCAAAAAGTTAGACAAGGTGGTGAAAAATCTTGCCCTGGAACGTCCGAGTGATAGGGCTTTTGAGGCCCGTAGGAGGGACTACCATGATTGGGAGGATAAGAACTCCCTAGCCCGCTGCTTTGTCATTGCCTCATTAGACAACTCAATATAGAGGCAGTTCGATCAGATCGAACTAGCCAAGGACATATTGGACAGTCTAAGAACAATGTATGAAGAGCAGAACCGTTCTACTCGACAGAAGGTCCTGAAATTGTTCATGACCGCGTAGATGACCAAAGGGCAGAAAGTTCATGACCATTGTCTTCGGATGATGGGATACATTAACGAACTTGAAGCTCTTGGATCCGGGCTAGATCTTGGAACGCAAGTGGATGCCATCCTCAATTCTTTGCCCTCTTCCTAGAATGCGTTCACAATGAACTATAATATGAATAAGCTGAATGTCAGCGTCCAGGAACTCAGCAATATGTTGCAGAGAGCCGAGGATCTACTCAAGAAGGATGAGCCTGTGGTTATGCTTGCCGAAACTAACAAATCGGGCAAGAAAAAGAGAAAGGCAAAGAAGCCCCAGAAGAAAACTGCCAAACCTAAGAAGCAGAAGAAGAACAAGGCATCTGATGTCTGTCACTTCTGCAAGCAGACCGGCCACTGAAAGAGGAATTGTCCTGCCTACCTGGAATCTAAGAAAGGTAACATCGAAACTTGTGTCATAGAAACTAATATGTTAGTTACTTCTGTGTCCTGGTGTGTTGACTCTGGGGCTTCAACTCATGCGTGTAACTCACTGCAGGGGTTCAAAGTTAGCAGAAGGTTGAGTGAAGGTGAAGTGACACTATTCTTGGGAACAACTGCAAGTGTTGCAGCTGCGGCAATAGGAACCGTAGAATTAGTTTTTAAAGAAGGAATACTTGTACTTAAAGATTGTCTTTATGTACAAAACTTGAGAAGAAAGTTAATTTTTGTTTCTAAACTGTGTGCTGATGGATATACTGTTTATTTTAGTAATATGATTACTGTTAAATGGAATAACAAATTCATTGCATGCGGGGAACTAGAGAATGGTCTCTATGTTCTACATCCTTATCTGGAAACTAACTTAACCGAAACTACGTCGGTCGAAAATCCCAAGAAAAGGAATCGTGATACAGTAAGTTCCACGTGCCTCTGGCATTACCGACTTGGCCATATCGGTGTTGACCGAATCACAAGGCTGGTAAAGGATGGTCCTTCGGATTTTCTAACCGTAGAAAATCTTCCCACTTGTGAACCTTGCCTTCAAGGTAAGATGTCTAAGCGGCCATTTGACGGTTAGCCTGAAAGATCTGAAGGCACTCTTGACCTAATACATACTGATGTATGTGGTCCCTTGATTGTTAGGACACGCAACCAACACGTATATTTCATCACCTTTACAAATGATTTTTCACGATATGGTTACGTGTACCTAATGAGACATAAATCTGAATCCTTTGAAAAGTTCAAAGAGTTCAAACAGGAAGTCGAGAAACAGTTAGGGAGAGAAATTAAGGCCCTTTGATCAGATCGAGGTGGCGAGTATCTCTCTGACGAATTCAGGGACTACTTAAGGGACAATGGGATAGTGTCACAACTAGCTCCTCCTGCTACACCTCAACTCAACGGTGTTTCAGAGAGGAGGAATAGAACCTTGTTGGACATGGTCCGGTCACTTCTCGTACGCTCACAATTACCCACATACTTTTGGGGATATGCATTAGAGACTGCTATCTACGTGCTGAATTGGGTTCCAACCAAATCAGTTCCGAAAACTCCATATGAACTTTGGACCGGAAGGAAGCCAAGTGTAAGACACTTGAAGATTTGGGGTTGTCCTGCACACATTAAAAGAACAAGTGCGGACAAGTTGGAATCTAAAACCAGCCGTTGCCTGTTTATAGGCTACCCAAAGGATTCGGTGGGTTATCTATTCTATGACCCAAGTGAGCAGAAAGTGTTCTGCATTCGAAACGCCCGATTCTTAGAATCCGATTACATCCTGGACACCCATCGTCAGGAAAAAGTTCTTGATGAGGAGAGCTCAAGAGCAGTGGGAGATGTCCCACAAGTTCCAAGTAATGACCAACCTAGAAGATCAACCCGGGTATCCAGAGCACTAGTCTGATATGGTTATGACCAGGATAGTTACCTGGTGGAAGCCATAACTAGTGAAGAGGATCCCGTGACTTATGAAATAATGGTAGGATCCATCTAATGGATGCCACAAAGGTTGCGGAATGGGTGGGCGAATTTCAAAAATTTTCCTACCTTCTCCCAACTGGGAATCATATTCCCTAAATTTAGAATACAATATTCAAGGATCCTACTTGAACCATAATCAAACCAGATCTGTACCAAAAGACAAATGGGAGGAATATGAAAGAATGGTAGGATCCATCTAATGGACGCCATAAAGGTTGCGGAATGGGTGGGCGAATTTCAAAAATTTCCTACCTTCTCCCAACTAGGAATCATATTCCCTAAATTTAGAATACAATATTCAAGGATCTACTTGAACCCTAATCAAACCAGATCTGTACCAAAAGATAAATGGGAGGATTATACCTGATCCGGAGAAGCAGTATCTCCCAAAGTTGGTGTTTACGCCCAAAGAATGCTCCAAGATCTGTCCCTGCTGAAGATCACACAGCTGTGGATGGAACAGAACCAGCAGGGTGCGTCCTACACACTGGATCCTTCACAAGAATCCCCTGGATGTACTAAACACTGAATTCTTTCAGTCTTTCTTGCAAGACTGATGTCAAGAACTGGTTTCTTGACTTTCTTTTCTGCAAAGATTGAATCTTGCAATATTGCAGATGGTGGCGGCAGGAGGAGATCTCCAGAAAACGAGAAAGGCTGAACTATTTTTCTCTTCTGGAGAGTATGAGATCTAATCTCAAATTGCAGGAACCCTTCTTGCGATCTTGCTTGCTTCGAAATCTGATGTTTCTCCCTCTTAGTTGGATCGAAATCTCCTCCTTTCTTCTTGATTATGAAATCTCCTCCTTAGGAGTTATCCCAATCCAAATCAGTATTTCGATAGGGGATGATCTTAATCCCTTTCCCAGATAGAGTTAGCATACTCCTGATCTTATCAGGAGGTTACCAGATTCAAATCTGATTTGAATTTGGTCTCTAAGAGTGGATAGAGCTAAGAGCCCAATCCTTTTACTAACTTCAATCTCAAATTCGCCCCCTGGATGGGTGATCATATCAGCCCACCTCGAAATGGGCTTTTGGCCCATTAAGTGTTTAGTGTTTAATTAGCTTCCAATCTGCTGCCCAGTTGGGCTTCTTTGTATGGCGTGGGACCCAAGCATTGATCTACACACCAGCCACATGGGTTCGGCCTAGCCTTTAATACAAGGCCCAGCCGAATTCACTGAAAAACTCAATGAACCCCTTGAGTCCATCGTATGGACCATATGGGCCCAACACTTACATTAAGTGGTCCCTGGGCCAAGCCATCTTATAAAAACCCAGGGACTGTGGGCAGGTGCAAGATTAGCCCATCAAGTATTATCCTAAATGGTCATACACTTAACCTCTCAGCCCTTAATGATCAAGCACTGCCCGACAAGAGAGGACCTCTCCCTCGGCTGCAAGGAACAGTGCCGCACTCTCCTCTCATATGTATCCCGGGAATTAAAACCATTTGCAAACATTTTGAAACCGTACATATATATGTAAATATATTAATTTTGCAAAACAAAATTCCAATGATTGAAATCAACTGCCGGCAGTTTGGTTTCCATCAGAGAGAGTGCATTCCCGATCATTACCCTTTGTCCGACAAAGTGGCTGATTCTGTCACTATGACCACCCACTCAGATGAATTCTCAAACTGCCCCAACATACCCAGGTTTTGATCCCCACTAAGGATCTCACTGATTGGCATATCAAAGGCAGCCTGATCCAGCACCTAGTGAAGTGTCATAATCGAGTCTAGGGGTCAGGTGTAACTTTCCAGTTTTGCCCATCTATCTCCAAGGTCCAGGGCAAGACTGGAAATCTGGTCCGGTTCAAGGATTCAAGTAATCCCATGCTGTATGTGCCTTGGGTCTTACCCTGATGGCTGAGACAGGCCATCCCAACACTTGGTGGCACACCAGTATCAGCCTTGGCAGGATAAATCTCCCCAGACTTATCCAACGGCTGTGAACATTTAAAACTAACATGAGTCTCTACAAATGTCCAGTTTTAGGGTTTTACACAGAATTAAACCAAACAACATGAATCAAACATGCACTTTAGTTATTTCCACTAAATAACAAAAGTACATCAAAATGATTGAAGCTAAGGGCATACAAAACTGTCCAACAGCTCCCACTTGCACTTAGGTCCAATCTGGTACAAGCCGGAGTCCCATACTTTCCACGTGTTTCTCAAACACCTTCTGTGTCAGTGGCTTAGTCAATGGGTCTGCCACATTATCCGCTGATGCTACCTTTTGAATTAGGACGTCCCCTCTACCAACGATCTCCCGCAGTACATGGTACTTCCTCTCGATGTGCTTTGACTTCGAGTGGGCCCGAGGCTCTTTAGCCTGGGCGATCGCTCCATTGTTGTCACACAACAACGGGATGGGTGATGTGCTGGATGGAATCGCTCCCAATTCGTGTATGAATTTCTTCATCCACACGGCTTCCTTGGCAGCTTCACTTGCGGCAATGTACTCGGCCTCGGTTGTGGTGTCTGCAGTGGACCCCTGTTTGCTGCTTTTCCAACAAACAGCACACGATCCTATCGTGAAAACATACCCAGATGTAGACTTTCTATCATCTGGATCCGACTGGAAATCGGCATCGGTATACCCTAGAACTTGCAGTGAACTACCATCGAATACCAGACAAAACTCTTTCGTCCTTCGAAGGTATTTGAGTATGTTCTTCACAGCAGTCCAATGCTCCTGTCCTGGGTTTGCCTGGAATCTGCTTACCACACTCACCGCCTGAGCTATGTCCGGGCGAGTGCACAACATGGCATACATGATGCTCCCCACAGCTGAGGCATAGGGAACGTCTCTCATGCTCTCAATCTCCTCAGAAGTCTTGGGAGACATCTTCTTGGAGAGAGTGACTCCGTGCCTGAAAGGAACGTTTCCTTTCTTGGAGTTTTCCATGCTGTATCTTTTGACAATTTTGTCAATGTAAGCAGCCTGGGATAATCCAATTATCCTCTTCGATCTATCTCTATAGAGTCGAAGACCCAGTATGTATGAAGCTTCTCCAAGATCTTTCATGGAGAACTGCTGTGATAGCCATACCTTGACCGAAGTCAACATTCCTACATCATTCCCAATGAGTAGGATATCGTCCACATACAAGACTAAAAAGGTGATCTTATCCCCACTGTATTTCCTGTAAACACAGGGCTCATCCGGATTCTGCTCAAAGTCAAACGTTTTGACTGCAGAATCAAAACGGATGTTCCAACTCCTAGAAGCCTGCTTAAGTCCATATATGGATCTATTAAGTTTACATACCATGTGTTCCTGACCAGCAGCAATGAAGCCTTGCGGCTGCTGCATGTAGATATCTTCACTAAGATCTCCATTCAGGAACGCTGTTTTGACATCCATTTGCCAAATCTCGTAATCATGGTACGCTGCTACAGCTAGCAGGATCCTAATGGATTTAAGCATGGCCACCGGTGAAAAGGTTTCCTCATAGTCGATGCCTTCTTTCTGAGTATACCCTTTCGCCACCAATCGAGCTTTAAAGGTCTCAATCCTGCCATCGGGGCCCTTCTTCCTCTTGTAGATCCATTTGCAACCAATTGCTTTTACCCCGGAGGGCGGATCCACTAGAGTCCAGACTCCATTGGTCTCCATTGAGTCCATCTCGGCTCTCATGGCCTCCACCCACTTCTGGGAGTCTATGTCTAACATAGCTTCGACGTAAGACACGGGATCCTCTTCACTAGTCAAGGCTTCCACCAGGTAACTATCCTGGTCATAACCATATCGGACTGGTGGTCTGGATACCCGGGTGGACCTTCTAGGTTGGTCATTACCTGGAACTTGTGGGTCATCTCCCACTGCTCCTGAGCTCTCCTCATCAAGAACTATTTCCTGACGATGGGTGTCCAGGATGTAATCGGATTCTAAGAATCGGGCGTTTCGACTGCAGAACACTTTCTGCTCACTTGGGTCATAGAATAGATAACCCACCGAATCCTTTGGGTAGCCTATAAACAGGCAACGGCTGGTTGTAGATTCCAACTTGTCCGCACTTGTTCTTTTAACGTGTGCAGGACAACCCCAAATCTTCAAGTGTCTCACACTTGGCTTCCTTCCGGTCCAAAGCTCATATGGAGTTTTCGGAACTGATTTGGTTGGAACCCTATTCAGCACGTAGATAGCAGTCTCTAATGCATATCCCCAAAAGGATGTGGGTAATTCTGAGCGTACGAGAAGTGACCGGACCATGTCCAACAAGGTCCTATTTCTCCTCTCTGAAACACCGTTGAGTTGAGGTGTAGCAGGAGGAGCTAGTTGTGACACTATCCCATTGGCCTTTAAGTAGTCCCTGAATTCGTCAGAGAGATACTCGCCACCTCGATCTGATCGAAGGGCCTTAATTTCTCTCCCTAACTGTTTCTCGACTTCCTGTCTGAACTCTTTGAACTTTTCAAATGATTCAGACTTATGTCTCATTAGGTACACGTAACCATATCGTGAAAAATCATCTGTAAAGGTGATGAAGTACACGTGTTGATTCCGTGTCCTAACACTCAGGGGACCACATACATCAGTATGTATTAGGTCAAGTGTGCCTGCACATCTTTCAGGCTTACCGTCAAATGGCCGCTTAGTCATCTTACCTTGGAGGCAAGGTTCACAAGTGGGAAGATTTTCTACGGTTAGAAAATCCAAAGGACCATCCTTTACCAGTCTTGTGATTCGGTCGACACCGATGTGGCCAAGTCGGTAATGCCAGAGGCACGTGAGATTTACTGTATCACGAGTCCTTTTCTTGGGATTTTCGACCGACGTAGTTTCGGTTAAGTTAGTTTCCAAAGAAGGATGCAGAACATAGAGACCGTTCTCTAGCTCCCCGCATGCGATGAATTTATTATTCCGTTTAACAGTAATCATATTACTAAAGTAAACAGTATATCCATCAGCACACAATTTTGAAACAGAAATTAAATTCCTTCTCAAGTTCTGTACATAAAGACAATCTTTAAGTACAAGGACTCCTTCTTTAAAAACTAATTCTACGGTTCCTATTGCCGCAGCTGCAACACTTGCAGTTGTTCCCAAGAACAGTGTCACTTCACCTTCACTCAGCCTTCTGCTAACTTTGAACCCCTGCAGTGAGTTACACGCATGAGTTGAAGCCCCGGAGTCAACACACCAGGACACAGAAGTAACTAACATATTAGTTTCTATGACACAAGTTTCGATATTACCTTTCTTAGATTCCAGGTAGGTAGGACAGTTCCTCTTCCAGTGGCCGGTCTGCTTGCAGAAGTGACAGACATCAGATGCCTTGTACTTCTTCTGCTTCTTGGGTTTGGTAGTCTTCTTCTGGGGCTTCTTTGCCTTTCTCTTTCTCTTGCCCGATTTGTTAGCTTCAGCAAGCATAACCACAGGCTCATCCTTCTTGAGTAAATCCTCGGCCCTCTGCAACATATTGCTGAGTTCCTGGACGCTGACATTCAGCTTATTCATATTGTAGTTCATAGTGAACGCATTGAAGGAAGAGGGCAAAGAATTTAGGATGGCATCCACTTGCGTGCCAAGATCTAGCCCGGATCCAAGAGCTTCAAGTTCGTTGATGTATCCCATCATCCGAAGACAATGGTCATGAACTTTCTGCCCTTTGGTCATCTGCGCGGTCATGAATAATTTCAGGACCTTCTGTCGAGTAGAACGGTTCTGCTCCTCATACATTGTCCTTAGACTGTCCAATATGTCCTTGGCAAGTTCGATCTGATCGAACTGCCTCTGTATTGAGTTGTCTAATGAGGCAATGACAAAGCAGCGGGCTAGGGAGTTCTTATCCTCCCAATCTTGGTAGTCCCTCCTACGGGCCTCAGAAGCCCTATCACCCGGACGTTCCGGGGCAGGATTTTTCACTACCTTGTCTAACTTTTCAGAAGTTAGGACCAGCATAAGATTTCTGTACCAGTCGGCATAGTTTGGGCCCTTAAGCTTGTTATCGTCTAGAAGCTTTGCAAATTGACCGTTTGCCATTTTCTGATAAAACAGCAAAATCATTAGTCCACAACCTTAGTTTGATTCATGTTTACCTACATAGATATGGCTTTTAATCTATGTTCCATTCCCATTTTGTTCATCTCTGAGATTTCCCTCCTATCTCTGTGACGGAGACGACGAAATGTCTCTGGAAATGTGGGAAATCACATGGGGTGCGTGAAGCCAACTGTTTCAGCTGCATAACCCCACCACCTTTCTGTGACGGATCATATCCACTCATCAAATGAGTTTCCCTTTGGCCTCTGTCAGACAAGGTTCAGAGCCGTTTTCAGGTAAACCCTTCTGTCAGTGAGTGCACACCCATCATATTCAGGTTACGCCAAGGTACCGTGAGAGAGTTCCCATTTTCTGGTGAAGCCCCTCCCACATCGGTCTATGACGCCCCTATCATCTTATGAAACACTCTAACAGATCCAACAGCAAATGGATAGCCCAATTTTATGGTGCGTTTCCTCATTACTGATGGACCCATCATTGTGCTAATGACGGAAGGCCTTTAGAGAGTCCATCATATGGATCTCCCTATCACTTGCATTCATATTTGCTGGAGGGAACAAAATCACGCCCTAGTTCTAATTTAGGTCAAACCAAAGTGGCTCCCACTGACTATCATAAAGTCAGATTTCTGGTGGGCCTTCATCGGCTAGGGGTTCCGTACGCATCCCTTTTCAGGGTTGTGGGGCCCACCAGGCAAAGAGGGGGTCATCCAATGACCTTCAGGGACACCATGGCAATGATGTGCATTCAGCCATGGTGTGCGCAAGAGCCACTAACGAGTCATCACGGGCCAAGTACTTATGGCCCATGGTCGCAGCACATCAAACATCCAAACATCACATGTAAAGGAGGAATTGATCCAATCAATTAATTGCTGTAAAGCCCATTCAACGGCCCATTTAAAAACCAAGTCATTAACGATTAATGTCCACTAGGTGTATGGGCTGAATCGCAGATAGCAGTTCGGCCCATACAGCTTATCTCACAATAATGGGCTTTTGCAGTTTTAACCCGTTAAAACTGGGCTTTACAGGTTGGCCGAATTAATCCCTGTAATTGAACATCAGATTTGGAACAAAAGTGTGAGACAATTGGACTGAGAACAGCCCCTTTCGAAACCCAGATTCGATCCAAACAGTTTTGGTCCAATCTAGTCCGAAATGGTCCAAAACTGATTTTCAATTCAAGAATTAATTATTGAATGATCTGAAATTAATAGTTTTGATTTCTAGCAAACACAAAACAATTATGGACTGTTCGCACCACCTGCAAAACAGAGGTTAATCACAAGGGTTGCAGTTTCATAAACTGCAAATCGCAGAATACGATTTCTCCATCTGCAAATCTCCTGCGCCGCCATCTTCTTCCATCTTCTTTAATCAAGAAAAAAACAGAAATCCTATTTCTATTAATTACATTCTTGATCAAATCCTATACATTCAGTCTAAAAAAATAAAAAAAAATTATTTACAGACCGAATTGAATGAAATAAATAAATAGAAAAGAAAAAGGGTGCGCAGACCATCTGCGCTAAAACTGCACTGCGATCTCCAGGTTTGAACAGTCCATTAAATCAAAATAAATAAAGAACAATTCCAAATAAATTTTGGATTTAATAGAAATTAATTTCAGATCAATCGCCCTTAACAAGAAACAGTTTCTTGAAAAAAGGAAAACAATCTGCGCAAATCTTGAAAGAACACCTTCTATCCATCTGCGCAGGGTCAGATCTGATTTTCTTTTGGTTCAAGATTCGAACCTGTGGCTCTGATACCACTGAAAGAATGGTAGGATCCATCTAATGGACGCCATAAAGGTTGCGGAATGGGTGGGGCGAATTTCAAAAATTTCCTACCTTCTCCCAACTGGGAATCATATTCCCTGAATTTAGAATACAATATTCAAGGATCTACTTGAACCCTAATCAAACCAGATCTGTACCAAAAAATAAATGGGAGGATTATACCTGATCCGGAGAAGCAGTATCTCCCAAAGTTGGTGTTCACGCCCAAAGAATGCTCCAAGATCTGTCCCTGCTGAAGATGACACAGCTGTGGATGGGACAGAACCAGCAGGGTGCGTCCTACACACTGGATCCTTCGCAAGAATCCCCTGGATGTACTAAACACTGAATTCTTTCAGTCTTTCTTGCAAGACTGATGTCAAGAACTGGTTTCTTGACTTTCTTTTCTGCAAAGATCAAATCTTGCAATAATGCAGATGGCGGCGGCAGGAGGAGATCTCCAGAAACGAAAAGGCTGAACTGTTTTCTTTTTGGAGAGTATGAGATCTAATCTCAAATCGCAGGAACCCTTCTTGCTTACCAGAACCTCTTGGATTGAAATCTGATTTCTCTCCCTCTTTTTGGTTCATTCGAAAATCTCCTCTCTTTTCTTCTTGATTAAGAAAAATCTCCTGATTAGGAGTTATCCCAATCCAAATCAGTATTTGGATAGGGGATAATCTTAATCCCTTTTCCAGATAGAGTTAGCTTACTCCTGATCTTATCAGGAGGTTACCAGATTCAAATCTGATTTGAATTTGGTCTCTAAGAGTGGATAAGGCTAAGAGCCCAATCCTTTTTGCTAACTTCAATCTCAAATTCGCCCCATTGATGGGTGATCATATCAGCCCACTTCGAAATGGGCTTTTGGCCCATTAAGTATTCAGTGTTTAATTAGTTTCCAGTCTGCTGCCCAGTTGGGCTTCTTTGTATGGCGTGGGACCCAAGCATTGATCTACACACCAGCCACATGGGTTCGGCCCAGCCTTTAATACAAGGCCCAGCCAAATTCACTGAAAATCTCAATGAACCCCTTGAGTCCATCGTATGAACCCTATGGGCCCAACACTTACATTAAGTGGTCCCTGGGCCAAGCCATCTTATAAAAACCCAGGGACTGTGGGCAGGTGCAAGATTAGCCCATCAGGTATTATCCTAAATGGTCTTACACTTAACCTCTCAGCCCTTAATGATCAAGCACTGCCCGACAAGAGAGGACCTCTCCCTCGGCTGCAAGGAACAGTGCCGCACTCTCCTCTCACATGGATCCCGGGAATTAAAACCATTTGCAAACATTTTGAAACCGTACATATATATGTAAATATATTAATTTTGCAAAAACAAAATTCCAACGATTGAAATCAACTGCCGGCAGTTTGGTTTCCATCAGAGAGAGTGCATTCCCGATCATTACCCTTTGTCCGACAAAGTGGCTGATTCTGTCACTATGACCACCCACTCAGATGAATTCTCAAACTGCCCCAACATACCCAGGTTTTGATCCCCACTAAGGATCTCACTGATTGGCATATCAAAGGCAGCCTGATCCAGCACCTAGTGAAGTGTCATAATCGAGTCTAGGGGTCAGGTGTAACTTTCCAGTTTTGCCCATCTATCTCCAAGGTCCAGGGCAAGACTGGAAATCTGGTCCGGTTCAAGGATTCAAGTAATTCCATGCTGTATGTGCCTTGGGTCTTACCCTGATGGCTGAGACAGGCCATCCCAACACTTGGTGGCACACCAGTATCAGCCTTGGCAGGATAAATCTCCCCAGACTTATCCAACGGCTGTGAACATTTAAAACTAACATGAGTCTCTACAAATGTCCAGTTTTAGGGTTTTACACAGAATTAAACCAAACAACATGAATCAAACATGCACTTTAGTTATTTCCACTAAATAACAAAAGTACATCAAAATGATTGAAGCTAAGGGCATACAAAACTGTCCAACACACGGGCCAAGTACTTATGGCCCATGGTCGCAGCACATCAAACATCCAAACATCACATGTAAAGGAGGAATTGATCCAATCAATTAATTGCTGTAAAGCCCATTCAACGGCCCATTTAAAAAAAAAAACAAGTCATTAACGATTAATGTCCACTAGGTGTATGGGCTGAATCGCAGATAGCAGTTCGGCCCATACAGCTTATCTCACAATAATGGGCTTTTGCAGTTTTAACCCTTTAAAACTGGGCTTTACAGGTTGGCCGAATTAATCCCTGTAAATGAACATCAGATTTGGAACAAAAGGTGTGAGACAATTGGACTGAAAACAGCCCCCTTCGAACCCCAGATTCGGTCCAAATAGTTTTGGTCCAATCTAGTCCGAAATGGTCCAAAACTGATTTTCAATTCAAGAATTAATTATTGAAAGATCTGAAATTAATAGTTTTGATTTCAAACAAACACAAAACAATTATGGACTGTTCGCACCACCTGCAAAACAAAGGTTAATCACAAGGGTTGCAGTTTCACAAACTGCAAATCATAGAAAGCGATTTCTCCAACTGCAAATCTCCTACCGCCGCCTTCTTCTTTCTTCTTCTTTTATCAAGAAAAATAAAACAAAAAACCTATTTCTATTAATTACAGCCTTGATCAAATCCTATACATTCAGTCTAAAATAAAAAAAAATTATTTACAGACCGAATTAAATGAAATAAACAAAAGGAAAAGAAAAAGGGTGCACAGACCATCTGCGCCAAATCTGCACTGCGATCTCCAGGTTCGAACAGTCGATTAAATCAAAATATATAAAGAACAATTCTAAATAAATTTTGGATTTAATAAAAATTAATTTCAAATCAATCGCCGTAAACAAGAAACAGTTTCTTGAAAAAATAACAATCTGCGCAAATCTTGAAAGAACACCTTCTATCCATCTGCACAGGGTCAGATCTGATTTTCTTTTGGTTCAAGATTTGAACCTGTGGCTCTGATACCACTGAAAGAATGGTAGGATCCATCTAATGGATGCCATAAAGGTTGCGGAATGGGTGGGCGAATTTCAAAAATTTCCTACCTTCTCCCAACTGGGAATCATATTCCCTAAATTTAGAATACAATATTCAAGGATCTACTTGAACCCTAATCAAACCAGATCTGTACCAAAAGATAAATGGGAGGATTATACCTGATCCGGAGAAGCAGTATCTCCCAAAGTTGGTGTTCACGCCCAAAGAATGCTCCAAGATCTGTCCCTGCTGAAGATCACACAGCTGTGGATGGAACAGAACCAGCAGGGTGCGTCCTACACACTGGATCCTTCACAAGAATCCCCTGGATGTACTAAACACTGAATTCTTTCAGTCTTTCTTGCAAGACTGATGTCAAGAACTGGTTTCATGACTTTCTTTTCTGCAAAGATCGAATCTTGCAATATTGCAGATGGCGGCGGCAGGAGGAGATCACCAGAAAACGAGAAAGGCTGAACTGTTTTTCTCTTCTGGAGAGTATGAGATCTAATCTCAAATCGCAGGAACCCTTCTTGCGATCTTGCTTGCTTCGAAATCTGATGTTTCTCCCTCTTAGTTGGATCGAAATCTCCTCCTTTCTTCTTGATTAAGAAATCTCCTCCTTAGGAGTTATCCCAATCCAAATCAGTATTTGGATAGGGGATGATCTTAATCCCTTTCCCAGATAGAGTTAGCTTACTCCTGATCTTATCAGGAGGTTACCAGATTCAAATCTGATTTGAATTTGGTCTCTAAGAGTGGATAGAGCTAAGAGCCCAATCCTTTTACTAACTTCAATCTAAAATTCGCCCCCTGGATGGGTGATCATATCAGCCCACCTCGAAATGGGCTTTTGGCCCATTAAGTGTTCAGTGTTTAATTAGCTTCCAATCTGCTGCCCAGTTGGGCTTCTTTGTATGGCGTGGGACCCAAGCATTGATCTACACACCAGCCACATGGGTTCGGCCTAGCCTTTAATACACGGCCCAGCCGAATTCACTGAAAAACTCAATGAACCCCTTGAGTCCATCGTATGGACCCTATGGGCCCAACACTTACATTAAGTGGTCCCTAGGCCAAGCCATCTTATAAAAACCCAGGGACTGTGGGCAGGTGCAAGATTAGCCCATCAGGTATTATCCTAAATGGTCATACACTTAACCTCTCAGCCCTTAATGATCAAGCACTGCCCGACAAGAGAGGACCTCTCCCTCGGCTGCAAGGAACAGTGCCGCACTCTCCTCTCACATGGATCCCGGGAATTAAAACCATTTGCAAACATTTTGAAACCGTACATATATATGTAAATATATTAATTTTGCAAAACAAAATTCCAATGATTGAAATCAACTGCCGGCAGTTTGGTTTCCATCAGAGAGAGTGCATTCCCGATCATTACCCTTTGTCCGACAAAGTGGCTGATTCTGTCACTATGACCACCCACTCAGATGAATTCTCAAACTGCCCCAACATACCCAGGTTTTGATCCCCACTAAGGATCTCACTGATTGGCATATCAAAGGCAGCCTGATCCAGCACCTAGTGAAGTGTCATAATCGAGTCTAGGGGTCAGGTGTAACTTTCCAGTTTTGCCCATCTATCTCCAAGGTCCAGGGCAAGACTGGAAATCTGGTCCGGTTCAAGGATTCAAGTAATCCCATACTGCATGTGCCTCGGGTCTTACCCTGGTGGCTGAGAGAGGCCATCCCAACACTTGGTGGCACACCAGCATCAGCCTTGGCAGGATAAATCTCCCCAGACTTATCCAACGGCTGTGAACATTTAAAACTAACATGAGTCTCTACAAATGTCCAGTTTTAGGGTTTTACATAGAATTAAACCAAACAACATGAATCAAACATGCACCTTATTTATTTCCACTAAATAATAAAAGTACATCAAATTAGATTGAAGCTAAGGGCATACATAAACTGTCTAACAGAATATACCTGATCCGGAGAAGCAGTATCTCCCAAAGTTGGTGTTCACGCCCAAAGTATGCACCAAGAACCGTTCCTGCTGAAGATGACACAGCTGTGGATGGAACAGAACCAGCAGGGTGCGTCCTACACACTGGATCCTTCACAAGAATCATCTGGAAACACTAAACACTAAATCTTTTTAGTCTTTGTTGCAAGACTAATGTCAAGAACAGATTTCTTGACTTTCTTTTTCTACAAAGATCAAATCTTGGAAGGGTAGATGGCGGCGGCAGG
The DNA here is from genome assembly GCF_055504915.1 of Nelumbo nucifera. Lineage (NCBI taxonomy): Eukaryota > Viridiplantae > Streptophyta > Magnoliopsida > Proteales > Nelumbonaceae > Nelumbo > Nelumbo nucifera. The sequence continues at coordinate 30,767,326 of NC_142649.1, forward strand.
AGAACTTCAAGAGCGAAAAAGGGCTGAACTACTTCTTCTTCTTTTTTTGGAGTATGAATGAAATCCTATCTCAAGTCGCAGGAGATATCCTATATCTCTTCAAAAGGTGGTTCGAAATCTGATGATTTCTCTCTCTTAGGGTTTCTCCTCCTTTCTTCTTGATTAAGAAACCTCCTAATGGGGAGTTATCCCAATCCAAATCAGTATTTGGATAGGGGATTATCTTAATCCTATCTGCAGATAAAGTTAGCTTACTCCTGATCTTATCAGGAGGTTACCAGATTCAAATCTAATTTGAATTTGGTCTCCAAGAGTTGATAAGGCTAAAGGCCCAATCCTTTTACTAACATTAATCTCAGATTCGCCCCATGGATGGGTGATCATATCAGCCCACCTCGAAATGGGCTTTCGGCCCATTAAGTGTTCAGTGTCTAAATACTTTCCAATCTGCTGCCCAGTTGGGCTTCTTTGTATGGCGTAGGACCCAAGCATTGATCTACACACCAGCCACATGGGTTCGGCCCAGCCTTTAATACAAGGCCCAGCCGAATTCACTGAAAAAACTCAATGAACCCCTTGAGTCCATCACATGGGCCCTATGGGCCCAACACTTACATTAAGTGGTCCCTGGGCCAAGCCATCTTATAAAAACCCAGGGACTGTGGGCAGGTACAAGATTAGCCCATCAGGTATTATCCTAAATGGTCTTACACTTAACCTCTCAGCCCTTAATGATCAAGCACTGCCCGACAAGAGAGGACCTCTCCCTCGGCTGCAAGGAACAGTGCCGCACTCTCCTCTCATATGGATCCCGGGAATTAAAACCATTTGCAAACATTTTGAAACCGTACATATATATATAAATATATTAATTTTTCAAAACAAAATTCCAACGATTGAAATCAACTGCCGGCAGTTTGGTTTCCATCAGAGAGACTGCATTCCCGATCATTACCCTAGCCGATTTAGGCCCACCGAAATCTGGCTTTATGAAAGTCAGTGGGAACCACTCTAGTTTGACCTAAAATAAACTAGGGCATAATTCTTGTTCCCTCCAGTAAATATGAGTGCATGTGATAGGGAGATTCATATGATGAACTCTCTAAAGGCCTTCTATCATTAGCATGAGGATGGGTCCTTCAGTGATGAGGAAATGCACCAGAAAATGGGCTATTCATTTGTTGTTGGGCCTGTCTAAGTGTTTTATAAGATGATAGGGGCATCATAGACCGATGTGGGAGGGGCTTCACTAGAAAATGGGAACTCTCTCATGGTACCTTGGCATTCATGAATATGATGGGTAAGCACTCACTGGACAGAAAGGTGTACCTGAAAACGACTCTGAACCTTGTCTGGCAGAGGCCAAAGGGAAAACTCATATGATGAGTGGATGTGATCCTTCACAGAAAGGTGGTGGGGTTTTGCAGCTGAAACAGTTGGCTCCATGCACCCTATGTGGTTTCCCACATTTCCAGAGACAAGTTGCTGTCTCCGTCCCTGAGCAAGAGGGAAAACTCAGAGATGAAAAAATGGGAATGGAACATAGATTAAAAACCATATCTATAACTTGAACAAGAATCAAATAAGGTTGTGGACTGATATTTGCTATTTTATCGGAAAATGGCAAACGGACAATTTGCAAAGCTTCTTGACGACAACAAGCTTAAGGGCCCAAACTATGCCGACTGGTACCGTAATCTAATGCTAGTTTTAACATCTGAAAAACTGGACAAGGTAGTCAAGTCTCCTGCCTCGGAACGTCCGGGTGATAGGGCTTCTGAAGCCCGTAGGAGAGAATTCCAAGAATGGGAGGATAAAAACTCCCTAGCCCATTGCTATGTCATTGCTTCTTTGGACAACTCAATACAGAGGCAGTTCGATCAGATCGAACGAGCTAAGGACATATTGGACAGTCTGAAAACAATGTATGAAGAGTAGAACCATTCTACTCGGCAGAAGGTCTTGAAAATGTTCATGACCGCTCAGATGTCCAAGGGGTAGAAAGTTCATGACCATTATCTTCGGATGATGGGTTACATTAACGAGCTAGAAGCCCTTGGATCTGGGCTAGATCTTGGAACTCAAGTAGAGGTCATTTTGAACTCCTTGCCCTCTTCCTTCAATGGGTTCATATTAAACTACAATATGAACAAGCTGAATGTCAGCATCCAAGAGCTGAGCAATATGTTGCAAAGGGCTGAGGACTTACTTAAGAAGGATGAGCTTGTGGTGATGCTTGTTGAAGCTAACAAAACGGGCAAGAAAAAGAGGAAGGCAAAGAAGCCTCAGAAGAAGACTACCAAGCCCAAGAAGCAGAAGAAGGACAGGACAGCAGATGCATGTCACTTCTGCAAACAAACCGGCCACTGGAAGAGGAACTTTCCTCAGTACCTGGAATCCAAGAAAGGTAATTTCGAATCTTGTGTCATAGAAACCAACTTATTGGTGACTTCTGCGTCCTGGTGTATTGACTCTGGGGCTGCAACTCATGCGTGTAACACACTGCAGGGGTTCAAGGTAAGCAGAAGGCTGAATGATGGAAAAGTGATGCTCTACTTGGGGACTTCTGCAAGCATTGCAGCTACGGCAATAGGCACTGTAGAATTAAAATTTAGAGAAGAAAATATTATACTTAAAGATTGTCTTTCTGTGCAAAATCTAAGAAGAAATTTGATTTCTGTCTCAAAGCTATGTGCGGATGGATATTCTGTCTTTTTCAGTAATACGATTACTATTAAAAGAAACAATAAGTTCATCGCTTATGGGGAACTGGAGAACGGTCTCTATGTTCTACATCCTTCTCTAGAAACAAACATATCTGAAACTACGTCGGCTGAAATCCCCAAGAAAAGAGCACGTGATACAGTTAATCCCATGTGCCTGTGGCATTACTGACTTGGCTATATTGGTATTGACCGAATCACAAGACTGGTAAAGGATGGTCCTTTGGATTTTCTAACTGTAGAAGATCTTTCCACTTATGAGCCTTGCCTTCAGGGTAAGATGACAAAGAGGCCATTTAACGGTAAGCCTGAAAGATGTACAGGCACGCTTAACCTTATACATACTGATGTATGTGGTCCCCTGAGTGTTAGCACCCGTAACCAACACGTGTATTTCATTACATTCACCGATGATTTTTCACGATATGGTTACGTGTACCTAACGAGACAAAAGTCTGAATCTTTTGAAAAGTTCAAAGAGTTCAGGTAAGAGGTCGAGAAACATTTAAGGAGAGAAATTAAGGCCCTTCAATCAGATCGAGGTGGCGAGTATCTCTCTGACAAATTCAGGGACTACTTAAAGGACAATGGGATAGTATCACAGTTGGCTCCTCCTGCTACACCACAACTTAACGGTGTTTTAGAGAGGAGGAATAGGACCTTATTGGATATGGTCCGGTCACTTCTCACCCATTCAGAGTTACCCACATCCTTTTGGGGATACGCATTAGAAACCGCGTTATACGTGCTGAACCGGGTTCCAACCAAATCGGTTCCTAAGACTC